>NC_061065.1:13697952-13997952 GCF_021917145.1 Hypomesus transpacificus | reverse complement strand
CCATATCAAACTTTCTACAAAGTTTGCATGACGCAAAGGTATTAAAGCAAATGTTCCATTACAGTTCAAGTTTGTGTCAACTGACCTCTATCTGCTCCCTGCAGATTAACATGACCTAACAAGAGTAATTAAGCCAGAATGCTAAAACAGTGCTGATGAGGAAAGTGTGTCTTGTGGGAACATTGCTTCAGTTCTCACACCAAAGTCAACTCCAAGATCTACATCAATCAGCCAGTGTCTCTTTTGGGGAGGATAAGTTGTTCTTTCTTAGTCACTTCGGGAAGTGTTGGAAATGGAACTTCTTCACTCAGAGCTTAAACATGTCAAACTTTGCCTGAAATTAGCCAATGTCATTCTCTCACCATGACAACCCAAGCTGTTGTTAATGTGAAACTCACAGAAGTCTGCGTCCCATGTCTTTTTTGGATGAAGGTCAGAACTCCAGATGAGCCGGGCTGTATCTGCTTGCACTCAGGGGGGAAAGGGAAACACACTAACGGTCTTTTCCAATTCGGCCACTTAAATTAGAACATGCTGAAAAGTGAGTTGCCTGTCTACCATCATTGAAGTTCAGGGAAACAAAGAGAATTTGGACAACTTGGACATTGGCTAAAGAGGTCCAGTAGGAAATAACTTCCCACAGTAAAAAGAAAAAAAAGGTTTTTCTCTCACAGCTGGTGAAGATTCGCCGGTAGACAGGGAAGCTCGCAGGCTCAGTGTGAGCTTGGTGATGTAGACAGAAGAGCATGATTCCCAGGAGACGCTTGTAAAACGGATATTACATTAAGTATGCATTCATTGTATGAAAAATGACCTCACTGTCTCTTTATGCTTTTGAGGGATTTAAATTTATGTCAATCTTTACTGGGCAGGGTTATTTAGCAATTAGTGGTTACAAGAAAGTGTAATATCATTACACTGTGATGGTTGAGCAGTGAGGGAGTCGGGCTAGAAATCAGAAGGTTGCCGGATCGATTCCCCACCGTGCCAATTGACGTTGTGTCCTTGGGCAAGGCACTTCACCCTGCTTGCCTAGGGGGTAATGTCCCTATACGTACTGTAAGTCGGTCTGGATAAGAGCGTCTGCTTCATGACTAAAATGTAAATGTAATAATCTTAATTGGAAATGACAATTTCAAACGCGGAACATTCCTTTATGGAGGATTACTATTCGGGAACTAAAATAGCCATCTAATTGAAAAACAAATCCATGGTTATTTGTTCATGAATGAGACACTTACCAATAATTCCTTGGCAAATCACAGTGCCATTTTCGCAAGGCAAGGGGTGTGGATAAATAATTTTCTTTATCGTAAGAAATGTTTTTAACAAACCAGCTCATTCTATGACACACAGATGGCATTCATATCTTATTTTTGTTTACATGGTGCCCTCTGATGTAGCAGATGTGTTATTATTTACAGACTTAATTTGTATCATTATTTTTAAATAAGGTATTTTAGATTTTGAGTTGATTCAGTGGTGACAAAATGTTACAAAAGGTTTATGCGGTATCTGGTTTAAATGTCTGTTAGATGTTACACACTGACTTCGCCCTCAACCTGTACTTAGAAACAACCCTCCCCAAACCAGGACAATTGGCTTTTTTCGACAATCTGAAACCACTTTGTACGGCTCATTTCATCATAGTTTAATAGAGTTTATTATGGGTCATTCATATGTTTAATCACAAGGAAACATTTTCTTTGGGTTGGTCTTAATTGCAAATAAATGTGCCTGTAGTGCTGATGAAGGCTAATACTGTCATTTGATAATGGTTATAAACTATTGTGGCCTTTAGATAATGTATCAAAGCCTAATAAATGTTCATAAAAAACATCTCAGTTTCACATCTCATCTCAGTTATTCTTTTCCTTGATTGCCACAATTAACTTTAATAGTCGGGTCCTCATTCAACCAACAGAGTAGATATTAATGGATTGAGAACATTCATTTTCCTTGGCCGAAGACATTCTGAGAAAGCCTGAACAATTGTCAAAAATGACTGAGACATTCAGATCTACAATTTCAAATTGAATTAATTCATTGATACAATCAATCAATGTACATGTATTTATAGAGCACAAAGAAGAAGAGTGAATAAAAATAATTGAGAAGTTGCAAGCATCAGGAATTGATTTTCTATGTTGATATGCCGATCAATGTAAAGTCTGCTTGTGGTGGGAGTCAGAAGAGTTCCCTTTCGCGGAAAGGGAACTTGTCAGCGATAAAAAAAATCAGAGTTAGCTCATGTTTATGTACACTGTCCTCTTCAATGTAGCGAGCTCAATGTTTTAGGAGTATCTCTTTAAGATTGTGTAAGTGCTATTACATAATTCGGATGCTGTAAAGGATGAGCTGTTTTCAATTAGCCATTTCATTGGACAACAAGGCCTTTTTGAATGCTGGGTTGAGAACTATCATCCAAGTATTTTGATCCTATAGTATCAGCTGGCTTTTAAATCACGTTTTATGACCATTGGACAACAGATTTTCACAAGAAAAACTGCAACAGATGTGCCTTCACACAGCTGAGGTGCATTCTTCTCTAGCCATCGACATTAGGCTTGTTACACACACAAACACAAGCCCCACATGCGGTCATCTGCTATGTACCCCACAAACAAATGAGTGTTCCGCCTATGCATTGGTCTTTTCCTCTGGGGACTAAGTAAACACTGACTTTGATTTGCATGTATGACTCAGCCATTACCATGACAGCGATTTCATTACAAGACTTACGGTGCCACCTTGAGGGATCGTGACCCCCACACAGAGAGGAGGAGGCACGCTTGGATTGAACTGAGACGTGTTCAAACAGCACGTCCACACCCATCCTTGGATTAGTGGACAGTGCATGTGCAGTAGACACACCCACAGAGAACACAGGGAAGTCTCCATGACGATGCATATCCAACCTGGCAGAGGTTTCACTGGCTCTGTTGTTTTGTTTTCCAACAAGCTCGTCTGAATCTACAAATGCAGAGCACCGTCTGGTTTTTGTCCGATCCAAATTGCGGACTTCTGAAAGCATGTCTGGAGTCATGCTTTGTACAACATTCCATCAACAGATCGCATCCACCATTGGTGTAGATTTGTGAACAGTACAAGTTGGGGGGGAAACCCATCTAATCATAACTGCTTTTTGTGGCTGTATCTCTTCAGTACAAGAACAGCGCTCTGGTTAGACCAATGAGGTAAACGTACTGTTGGTACGTGTAGTCTTGGTCAGTATAGTCTTGAGTGATAACCGTTTTTGAGAGGAGTGAAATAGCAACCCAGATGCTTAGTGTAGACAATGTCTCTCACACTATGTTAAATTGTTGGCTTCTGGTGTCTATGTTCACAATATTTACTATAATGTTGCCGGACGATGGGAACATGATTATATTTAAATCTTCCATCTTGTCAAACATAGACATTCATGAAATATTAGAGTAAATTCTCGAAATGAAAGTTTATATGAGGTAATTATCGAAGTTTATTGCAATGACTTAATGCTTACAAAATATCAAACAGAGTTAGTCTATACTGTAGAAGTATGTTTAAACACAGAGATAATCACAGAGATTGGTTTTACTTTGTTGTTCAGTACTCATGAGCTAAGCACACACTTCAGCTAACAGTAATGACCAGTCATTGTGCTATGTCTGTTAAAGCTTACAAGTGAGACTTTCCAAAGAAAGCTTTATATGTGACAGGCATAAGTGGGTCAGCATGCAACTGTGACATTTTGCACACAAACAATCATTCTAAGTAGAAGGGAGGGGATTCACTTTTCTCCAGTTCCACAGCAAAGATGCATCATTGAAGCCAGGGTTCTAAAATACAAGAGTGCAACTCAGTTTTATTGAAAGACAGTACAATAGCCTCCAGAAGCAATTTACAATCCGTTGTTGTAAGGTTGGCTAAACACAAAAGGAGAGATATATTTTTGGAATTTGCTGAGCAATTATTTTGTGCTTATGTTTCTCAATAAGAGGACTCTAGAAATATCGCTCAAGCTGTGAGGATAGTTTTTCACGTCTAAAAAACAGTTCAAGCATGTAGACATTCTCAATTTTCCATTAATCTATCACGTGTTTTGTACCTGTTTAGGACAAATCTCATACTGTCATGCAATGAAGTCCTTTAAAAACGTTATTCTTTGGAGAGCTCCAAAGCTGACAGTGCTTCATATTGCACAGACATTGTGTGACCAGAAATAAAACATTGTTTTGTTAACTAGACATGGGCCTACATTATGAAACTCAAACATGATGGATTCAAAGTACTCAGAGATTGTGTAACAAGAGGTCTGATGATAGAGTTCAGCTTATTACTGTGAAAAGTATGTATGAGTATTGGTAATTGCACTAGAGACGAGTTTCCCCTTGGCTTTCTCTGAAAAACATCTGCTTACGTTTTACTGGCACATCTCATGTCAATGTTATTGATGAATTCTACGATCTTAAATATGCATCATAATATTCTTCTGACCAACAATATTGTATGGGATGATGTCATTTATGAGGTGCTTTGTAAGGTACATACTGTTGAAAGGAAACAGGACAAAATCCTTTTATTCTTTTTTTTTCTTTCGAGTTTTTATGATTACTCTCTTTCCACTCTTTTCCAGGAAAAGCCCCAGTTAAATCCTGTAAACTCCAGGTGTTCATTCATCAAAAGGGGGAGAGGATACCACCTCCGAAACGCTATCTGCGGTAATCGTTTGTGTCAAGTGTTGACAGAGCAGCTATCAGGCTATAGAGTGTCCGCTCACGGAACACCTCGTGTTGTCCAGACGAGCCCCTCAGCCAGACTTTGCCTGCCTCCCTCTTTCCATGAGGTCACCTCTGGCCACGGAGAAGCTAGAGTTTATAGTTCTGCTAAGTGCCTCAAAAAACTCAAGACAGAGGATGAGTTTTTATTGCGCTTCACAGCAACTTATAAACACGGGTCTATACTGTGTTGAAAGCTGCTCTCCTGTGACTCTCCATAGCTTGCCTCGAAACATTAACGTTTTCCTAAAACCAAGCGGCTGTAATTGCATGAATGAAACATTAGTCACACGCATGCCAACTGAAGAGAGTGAGGCACTCCATAATGAGCACTGCCGTGTGTGATATGAAGGTGTTCATCAATACTAAGTAGTCCCGTGTGTGTTTTGCAGTGGTAGAGGAGCCGAGGCCCATTAATCAAAGCCGTTCTTCCTGACAAACGAGGCTTCACAATAAAGTGTTTGATTATGTTCCGCAGATGGAAGAGGTGGCGGAGCCAGGCGAGCTGCAGTTGCAGACCTTCACCCCCACAGTCCTGCAGACAGAAACCGTTCGCAAATGTATGGAGGCTCATCCCTCTCTCAGCGGCTACACCGCATGTAGCTCCACCCCTTTTTGGCCCAGACTGGGCAAATAGTCTCTGACTCTGCGAGTGAACCACTCGCTGGCTGGATGCTAGAGACTGACTCAGACATATAGAATTTATTATGTGGCAATATTGTACTAAAGGCACCCTTGTTGTCTGTCAAGTCCCACACACAGAACTTTGACAGGCTTTCAACACATTGTGACAAACTGTAGGAACCCCCCAACCCTTTGAGTGCACCACCTGTATTTGACTCTGAGAGACTGACTCCAAGATATTAGACTTGTAATTCATCTGTGTGCCAATATTAAATATCATTTCCTTTCTATTATGTCTGACACACAGCACATTGACAGGCTTATGGTGAAAGGATAGTGGTCTGAAAAGGGATGTGACATCCCTTTGATCAGCCCTTTATTGACGAGGGGTCAAGAGAAGTGCACACAATATTGGTTTCAGGCCCAATGACCCTCCATCATCTAAAAGAAGAACAAGGAGAGAGAAAAAACGGACATCTGAAATATTTCAACCAGGATGTTTTGAATTTGGCCACCATCAAAGAGAGAGTATCTTAATCTGGTTAGCTCTCCTTGAGAGCTCCAGATTACACTGGGAGTTCAAAGGCAAGGTATCGATAAGAGTTGTACACCCAAAAGAGAAGGACTGTTCCAGCCCCTGGGTTATCTTTTTCCAATTTATCTCCAGAATGGTGCTGCTGAAAAATACCAGAGCTGTACATAATGTAGATTCAGTGTTGGGACAGGAGAAATCCTTATAGGCATCCATGGGCATTGTGTTTTTACTGGCAGTGTGCTTGCACTGTCTGTGTTTTTAAACTGCAAAACAAACATGGTAATTCATTATTTCCTGGGCATGGTTCAATCGGAAAAGAATGCTCTCAATGTATTTGTGAGGCACACTGCATTAAAATGTTCCCATAAGCACCTTCATGTTTCAGTTCGTAGTAGCAACAAGTAGCTGACATGATTCATACTCAGCCGAAATGAACTCATCACTAAGGCAGTCGGACTAACCTGTGTGATGAGGTGTTTCCATTAGTACTAAATAAGTTGTGACCCGATGATTGGTCTTATACAGATTTGTGAGTCTGACTTGTGTACTTAGCAATTAAGCTTTTTATGTCTGGCTCAGGGGAATGATTCAGGAGGAAACTATCTGAAGGGAAAAAAGCTGTGCAGAAATGGGTTCGCTGGGTTCTCCATTGTCCATGATGTTAAGAGCCTTGTAAAAGTGAGTACTAGGTAGCATTCTTTATTTTATTTTTTTTCAGCATACGTCTCAACTGTTGACAAGTGAAGTGTCTTTCCAGACTTTCTTATCTACTCCCAGTCCTCCCCAGTATGTGTCTAGTCCAGGAGTAAAGATGTTATCATCTGTTAAGTCCATTTCCCCCAAAAACGAAGATCTGGGTGTTGTATTACAACATAAATACAACACAAGTCAAAATGATGGAATCAAGCCAAGGCACCAGGTTCAAATTTTCAGTAGTTTTATTGAAAAATGCCTCTTTTGTTTCAGAAATAAATAAGAAAATAAGGCTGTGGAATTCACGATCTGCAGTTAAAACATGACGCAGCAATACCATATCCATAGTTTTGCATACAAATTCAAACTGCATTAGATACTGATAAGACAACAATGCCAACAACTATATTCTGATTAAAACATTTACTAAATATACACCACAGACATGCAATTCCACCTTTGGTAAAATCAGCTGTGACTTGATATAGGAAACTGATAAATATTTTGTCTAGAGAAAAAAAAAAAAAATGGAAGCCATGTTTAACTGCAGTACTCAATTGGAAACATCTTGGTAGACGCTGAACAATAGGCCATTATTTAAGTTAGAATGAAGGCAAAACTATGAAAACAATTATTAAAAAAGACTTGTAGTTATAATCAGACATACTGGATGAAATGGGATTGATAACACATTGGTTTCAACTTGGATATCCCAATACTATGAATTAAACAAACCTTTTCTTTTCTCCAATGCTTACAAAGAGTTGGAATTAGTCAGGAAGAGTGCATTGTCTGACACTGGGAGTGGATAAACAGTTAACGCTGATATGTTACAAGCAAAATGCACAATAGGAAGAAAGAAAGCAAGATCACAGATTCCTGTAGACTATTCTAAGCTTTTTGGTCCCTCTCCCGCCACAAAAGAATGAACTTGCATATGCTCTAAGGTACTTCCTAATAAAGAAGAGGTATCAAACCCCTTTTAAGTGTGAGAATGTGCACGGCCCTTAATTGTATGCATATGTGAACACAGCAACAACAAACAAATCAAGAAAAAAAAAGAAAGAACATCCTTTCTTATGATGCTATCCGTTTGGACTCCTTTCTTGATAGTGACCTCTTTCGACGCTCATTTTGTGAGAACTCCTCTTCCTCTTGGATTGGGACTACGTGGGTTTCGGGTTCAGATGGGTATGGGTCTGGTTGGAAATAGTTGTTGGCCAATTGAACATAAATGTATGTTTCACTGTGCACAAGATGAGCTTTGTAATTACAACCTATCAAACTTGAAAAATATGGCTGAATGGTAATGATAAAACAGATGACACTGATAGAAATGGATTGTAAACAGTTCAGTGCATTTTCCATCTCTGTTTGATGCATGTATTACTATGTGAAAAACACTGGTGACATTATTGTGTGGTGGCAACCCATTCAACTATTGAAGAAATGCACACATAAATGCAACCACCAGCCTAGGACAGTGATGTTCATCCTCTCAAACTACAGAGGTGCAGCTGGTATTGGGAGATGAGTACTACTACTGCTATAGCATAACAGGAGAACTGAGACATAAAGAAAGCCAACCTTCTGGTTCTTCTACCGTGTAAAAACAACAAGGGACAAGGAAACAAGGGAAAACATGTGGTTCTAAATGGCCCTGAGTGGTCTGTGGTCTAACCCTTGTGGGGGAAACAAGGTATGGTCACACTTATGGTATGGTTCCACTCAGAAGGAAAAGAGGCATTCGTGTTGGCATTCAGCAAGCAGTAGGTTACAAGGCACAAGCGTACTACAGGTGTTAAACTAAATTTAGTGGATGTGACTCAAATATCATTTACAAGGCACCATTAGTTTATTTACAGGTAAAAACACCTCAGAGGAAACTAAGTCAACTATGGAAAGAAAGTTGCTGGTGCTGTCGCTGTTGTTGTTTTGTTCCACCTTGTTAGTATTGGTTGTTTGTGTGTTTTTTACATGCTCCTCCACCCCCATAGAAGGTCTTTTGTTGGTTCTTTGGCTTCAAGATGCAAACAGGCCACTACTTTTGCTGCCATCACCGTTGCTTGTGTGTTCTAGATGCTCTAAGTTGGTGTTAGTACCAGTCCTCTGATGGGGTTTGTTTCAACATAGTTTGTTAATCATTTCCGTGGTGGTTATCCTCAAACAGCTTTAGAGCGTGTGAGCAAGCCTCTCAGTAACAGGAACTTGTCTCAGGAATTCAAAGTGAAAGCATCACAGGCCATTTAGAAAGTTTACTACGGTGAACCTGAAACAGGTCAAACAGGATGTTAGTTTTCCACTCAAGCATCCTTTCCCCCCCCCCGCCCCCCTCCAACAAAATGGTAATTTGAAATTGTCGATCAATTTGCTGTCACACGTCAAACTACGTTGCGTAACAGCTGGTTATCAAACTATGTTACCTAATAGCTGGTTATCAAACTATGTTATCTCATAAGTTGTTTTCCAGACTACCAATGGCATGCTTTTTCAGCTGTTTTGGTTTTCTCCTCCAGCATTTCATGCTCAAGTGTCATGCAGTCATGCCACCTCTCTGCCTACATACCTCTGTATCCTTGTCCGTTGTAAGGGATGCCGACACACTGAGAGGAATCACAGTAACCAGAGGGGCCAGGGGGCCCCCTAATTCCAGCGAAGCCCTGGCGGCCAGGAGGCCCTCGGGCCCCAGAGGGACCTGCGGGGCCTGGAGGTCCTGTCCGAGACTCGCCTTGTGGGCCTGGGGGAGAAAAAAATTAAACACAGTTGGACAATTATTGTCACCGCCATCATAAACATTGTCATCTTAGTCATCACCAATGTCATCCTTCCTCCATAGGATCCCAACAAGAATCGTAAGTGTGGGAACTGGTGACTGGTTTCTGCCACGGAGGAGGAACATTAAATTAAAAACATTTAAAAAAAAGAGGGAAAAACTCCTAGAGTTTGTTGATCCTTTTTCCCCTTTCCCCGTTGTGTCTAGACGTTCATAAAGCCAGCTTGGAAACGTTCCCTCGCCGTGTCGTATGTCCTCCACTAAGCCCTTGGACCATGTGTTGCGAACCAAGCCAAAGACGTCCAGAGGAGGAAGACCCGAGCACACCAGGCAGATTATCCCCTCAGCAATGACTCACCCTCTCGAGCCACCCCCTCCTCGGTTTTGACCTTCTCAGGTCTCTGGATAGGGCGGGCCATGTGTTTCACCGTCTGGTTCTCTTGTTTGAACCAGGGGGCGCTCATGGAAGACTCTGGCTTCAGCTGGGTCCCATGACTGTGTTGCTGTAGGTCTTACGGACAAGCTGGACTGCTGAGTCAGCTGAGCTGCTCGATGAGCCCCTGACTGGTGTTAGTGTTGGATGAACTATACAAGTATCCTGGCTGCAATAGAGGAGTTCATACCACTGGGCTTCCAGTCAGTCCTGTTTCACAACTCCATTTAGCAAAGAGCACCATTTTGACAAAAGCACTCAGGACACAAGTGTTTTGCAGGAAGAGAACCCGTCTGTTAAGGTTCCTTCTCATCCTGTCCCTCATCCCAGCTCCGTCTAATTCAAGTTTCAAATGTATTTGTCGGTTGTAAACAAGTACAGTTGCGGTTCCATCGGAATCTCCAGGCAATATCCGTGTATCCCATTCGTACATGAAATCTGTGATAACCCTAACACTCTCTGCTTCTCTGGGAGCTCTACATCAGTGTCCGCCCCGCTTAGCTTCCCTCCTCAACCGTTGCTGACTGGAGGCCATGGAGTTCAGAGGTGGCTTACAACAGCGCATTGATGTTCAGCAATTAATGTTCAGTCCGGTGGGGATATACATTTGGTTTCAACATCTGTGTATGTGTGTGGGTGTGTGTGTGTGAGCACCTAAAACACAAAAGCAACATAAATCCCCTGTAAAGGCCGGGTATTTAACATGGGGGACTGTAGAAGGGAGAGCCGGTGGTAATTTATTAAGCACAGCTGGCTGAACACAGCCTCGGGCTCCACGTCAGAGATGAGCTGGGTGGAGCCTACTGTGATGGCAGCGGAGGTTTCAAACAGGGATGAGTAGAGAGATCAATTCTGATAGAGCCTGGGCAAAATAATGTGGAGACCCACAATCCTTATCTTGATTGGGGGTACGATACCAAAGGAGGAAGAACAGATTTTTTCGGAATGCAATGTTTGCGTCAAACATACCGGGTGGTCCTCTCTGTCCTCGCTGTCCAGCTCCTGGGGTTCCTCGGTCACCCTTTTCTCCTGCGGAGCCTGCGAGGAAACGCATAATAATTTACAGGCCTGGAAAGGATGAACAAACTCTACGAATGCCTCTTGTGCCACAAAATAAACCTTTGCTGGCAGCTTGAAAGAAAAAAAAATGCAAGCCTCCCAGAGCCACAGAAAATAATGGGAGACATACGGAAAAACACCAAGAGGTGTAGAACCACACAGACAAGGAGGAGAGAGAGAGGAGATGAGAAGCTCGAAAACTTCATGGAGCACTGATATTTCAGACAAAAACTCATGTCCAATTTCACTGAAAGAACCATGACACTTCTAACTATGCCCCACTGATCAACAACAGGGCGAGACCGGAATGTTCTCCTCCAACATACTTTAGATAAGAACAATTGTGCTTGTTCGGCTGGCATCCAGTACCTCTCTCTCCCATTAGGCCAGGTTGACCGGGACTTCCAGGGAAGCCGTTCCGTCCCGTTTGTCCTGGTTCTCCACGGGGTCCCTGACTGCCGGAGGGGCCAGGGGGTCCAGGGGGACCTGGGTTGTTGCTGCTGCGGTAACCGTTGGGAATCTGGTTCAGCATTTGATTGACTCGACTCATTTGCCCTGCAACACAAGGAGGAAATTACAATTGAGAAAAGAGAAGATTGTTCTGGAAAGACTGAGCAAGCTCTGTTAGGAGTCTGGTTTTCCAAGCGATTGCCAGAACTACTTCTGCCTGCAGTGCATGAAAAGGAGAAAAAAAGAAAAAAGGAGGCGCGAACCATTCACTAGCTGCTCGCAGACTTGTCTGGCGATGGACCGCATCATGTTCTGAGGAGCAAAATCGCCCTGGAAACAAAGAGGTGGTCGTGGTGATGAATATCCAGTTGATGAAAGATACGTTAAAGAACATCCAAATTCATAATGATGGATTCCCAGTCCAGCAGACGCTGTATGTCGAGGTTGTAGCTCTTGAAACAAAAGAAGAATGTACTTACTCTCTCTCCTTTGTCTCCCTTTGCACCTACGCCCCCCTGTCACAACAGAAAAGAACCACCAAAAAACGTTACAATTGGACAGCTTGAACAATGGATGAGAGTGCTGGGTGATTGCATGTGACGGGACCAGCGGTGACAACTCACGGAGGGTCCAGTGTCCCCAGGTTGTCCGGGTTGGCCTGCAGTCCCAGTGTTTCCAGGAGATCCGGGAGGTCCCTGGATAACAGCAAACACACCAGGCCGCTTAACAATGGCTTCTTGTCATGTATTCTCTGTGTTAGATAGGCTTGGCATCTGATGTGCATTATGGCGGTTCACATTGATTAAGGAAAGACCTCACGCCAAAGAAAGGGATTGTGGGTTTGACGTACCATCGGTCCTGTTTGGCCTCTGGGTCCTGTGGATCCCTCCTTTCCTTGGGGTCCCTGCATGAACAGTTCCAGGGAGTTTAGCACAATACGGAGCTTGTAAAAGTGTAAAGCTCATGATCATTACAACAAGGTATATTTTACTCACCCTTGGTCCAGCTGGTCCAATTGGGCCTATCGCACCAGCAGGCCCAGGTGGACCCTGGGAAACATAGGAAAAAAACAGCCAATTCAGTGCTGGGAAACCTTTTTCCCCCCTCACTAGCCACATTAACCAAGGTCAACTACCTTTGACCAACAAACTAAAACCAGTTTGTTTCACTAGCAGTTTTCCGCGTGTCAAACTGTAAATCTCCCTTTACTTCTCATTTGCTCCGAAAGCCTGCTCACTTTTTTATTATCAATCCTCTCTCGCCTTTGATGCTTTGGCATAAGATTTACAGGGAACATAATATATTCCAGATCCGTTTTATTGGCTATTATAAACCAGGGCTGCGTATTCTGCAAGTCATTAAATGCATGTTGCTATAGCATCTGCTCCAACATGGTCACCTGCAAGCTACCCACAATTCACTTGGAGATGGGTAAGCCAAGGCTGGTAAATTGGAATCGATACTCCCAGGATCTTACTCTTACTAATCCATGATGTCGAGGGGCATCAACGCAGAAACATGAACTCTGACCTCTAAATTCTGTTTCGAGAACACGGCCCTTAGCAAAGCCTATAGCTCGTTTTTTCATCTCAGACCATAAAGGCTGGTGAAGTAAACACATGCCCTTCAATGAGACTGGAGGGGGGCTTCACAGGGCTCTGCATTAGTCAGCGTCTGCGTCTATAAACAGATTTAATGGAGACCATCTCTGGTGATCTCTTAAGTACAGAAGTTCCTGATTGGGGACATATGCAAGTGCAATGCTTTTGAGTTCAAAGTAAACAGCGATTGCCTGGAAACCATTGTGCACACTGTTGTCAATATGGATGGGACAGTGGTCATTCGGTGCGAGTGCGGTTTGAATCACCCACAACAGCAACCGGTTCAGCCATGCCATCAATCATAAAGACACATGGTAGGAGAAAGTTAAGAGGCTTAAAACAATATAAAACATTCCCATCTATTTTTCACCAGTTTATCAGCTGAGAAAATAACTCCCAGCAATACTTCAGTACATCCCTCTTATCCCCCCCGAATCCCTCTTCACTTGAAGAGCGATTTGACCCGCAACTCGAAACAAAACTCAACCGGTTACTGGTAACGGCTTCTTTGCAAGTCCTCCTCAGGGTGATATATGTCGTCTGTGGCCTCGCTACATGGAAGGAGGCCAGAGCAGTAGCATAACCCAACGCTGTGAATTATTCCCCTAGTTTCCTGTTCAAAAACCACAAGCCGGGGCTCGCGGCCAAAGCAACACTCACTTTCTGCCCAGGTAGGCCCGAGTCACCAGCTTCTCCCTTTGGTCCGGGTCGACCCTGAGACGGAGAGAGCAGATGGAGGGGGGGAAAGGAGGAACACACAATCAGAGGATAGCCCACAATTTTTTTGCACATATAAATCTCATCAATCTCGCGGTGTCAATTTGATCCAATGCTCAGCCAATATGTCACTGTGTCGGTCCAAAACTAACAGTGACTTTGCAATGTGATACGTGGATCTCGAGTGGTAGAGCTCTGTGTTGTGAATTCAGTTGGAGTTTCTCAACTTCAGTTGAGTGCACGCGGATGGTGGAAATCCCAGCCAGGATTTATGCTTAAGTATTGAGATGAGGTGGTTTTTGAAGAACCCATAGGTTTTCTAGTCTATCTCCAGACATAATGGAATGCAGGCTCAACAAGGCCCCCGCCACCACCACTCCACAGGCTTTGTAGATTCCAGACACGAGAAATGGCCGCTGTGGCCCCTATGTGGTGGGTCGAGACATGGTGGGATTTGCGCGCGACCGCTGAAAAGTAGCACAGAGGTGCCTGTGGCTGGTAGTCGGCAGTGTGTATGTGTGTGTGCCAGGACGTATTTTGTTGTTGTAAATATGTGTGTGTATGAGACTCACAATTTCTCCAGGAATAGACATGCCGCTTGGCCCTTGAGGGCCCGGCAGACCCAAAGGTCCTGGTTGTCCCACATCCCCACGCGGCCCCATTGGACCCTACCAGACAACACAGAGAGACGAGATAAGCCATGGGCATCAATTAGACCTGGAAAGAAGTCAATATTGTTATCTCTCGAACACGGCGGTGCCTCAGAACCGCTACCGGTTGAAATCTCTGGAAACAGACACGAGAGCCTGTGGAATGCATCTGCACTGTCAAACCTCGTTCAATATCAAGAAGGAGACTAACACTCTCTCGGTAAGTGAATTCAGATGTGCTTCTTCCCTTCAAAGCTACTTAGACTGTAAACAGATCTTGGTTTTCATCAAGAGAAGATAGCTTTTACTGGAGACAATATCCACATTCCCCATTCGGTGTCAAACGTCACTTTTAACGTCAACGATCGTTTCATGACTCGACTCATATTTCCTCACTTAAAAGGTAAACATGCAGAGGTGGAGGTTAGCGAGGGACTCACCACAGCGCCAGAATCTCCTCTTTCACCCCGAGGACCTTTGCTACCGGGTGAGCCCTAGGGAGGGAAGGAAGAGCATTGGACACAAATTAACTGTGTAACTTAAGTGTGTGTGGGCGAGAGAGGATGAGAGAGAGGAGAGAGAGTGATGGGAAAGAAAGAGAGAGAGGGGAGACAGAGAGAAAGCGAGAGACGGAGAAAGAGAGAGGAGAATGACGATGGAGATCAAATAAAGAGAGGTTGAACGGAGAGACACAAAGGAACAAAGAAGGGAGAGAAAGAGAGCGTGAGAAAGGGAGAGAAAGAGAGAGGCATAAAGGACAGACTGACAGAGATGAGCATCCAGAACATAACATCCATCGGCGGTCAGAATGGATGACCGACTGGGGGGTTTGGAAGGAGTGTGTTGCGGCCCTTACCACTGGTCCCATGGGGCCCGGGGGTCCCGCGCTGTCTACGATGCAGGTGCAGGAATTGGGGAGGGATGGGCACTTGGCCTCATCTCTCTGTGGTGCGTGGACACACAAACACACAGAGCAGTGGTGAGCTGAGACAACAGTGAAGATTTGGGACTCTGCCAGAAGTTCTCCTCATATTTCAGAATCCTTTCAAGGGTGAAAAGTAACCCTTGCAACAGACACACGCAGGAGGCTGGGCTACGATAAAACAGTCTGGCATTACAATGGTGCACACGGACGGCAAAACAACAGTTTACTGCTGTGTACTGCTCACTCGTTAGGAAGGGCAAAAACCAGACCAAAAAGACAATAGAACAGCCCAATCTAGACAGCAGTCCTTGCATGCAGCAACCCAGAGGCTGGAGTTGCGATGGAAACAACCACAAGAGTTGAAGCATGTTGAAAACCTTTGGGTGGTCAACACCAGCGTCCCTCTTCAACAAAAGCTGCTTTCATTTGTTGAAGGCGAGCGTTCTCTTAAACACATCCGGGGGGACATAGCCACGAAACTCCAGATTGTGAAAAAAAGAAGTGCAAAGCTCAGTGTTGAAAGCGCCCGAATATAAAGAATATAACACCCTGTAAACGGTGTCATGAAGATGTTGGTGAAGATGGCCTGACAGAATTACATTGTTTGTTTTGGATTCATAGAGTGAACCCTGTGTTGGTCTGTGCATCTGACAATGAAAGACTTGAACTTGAAACCTATTGGTATATCTGGTTGGCCTTGGTTTTTCCCAGAACACTTTACCCTGGCTCCTGACTGCAAATCAGCGACACAAGTCTCCGTGCGCTGTTCGAACATGCAGCTGGGCGATATAAATACAATGATTGTCCTTGAACTGTCAAGAGTCTATAATTAAATCCAACCAGGTCTATAACTTAATATGTCCCGAAAACATTCACTTGGACCATTCCAAGTGCTGTCAAATACTGTCAAGAAACAGGTGTCTCAAAGATTTCCTGTCAAAAATATAGCCCCAATGACTTTACCCTTCCCCAAATGCCAAAAATGCACATCTAGCTTTTTAAATTTAGTTTTGCCTGACATATTGGAGGACATCTGCATAGGGGTATTCAGAGCATGTTGTATGAAATGTTGCTCTCCAATCACTTTGACAGAGCTTGAGTGAAATATGCTGAGCTCTCGGTCCACACAGAATGTAACTATTGGAAAAGTGGGATTTGTAGTGGGAGAAGTACCGTTTATCTTTTTCACTGCAGCTGTTATACATGTTACCAATCACAGGACCTCTGGCGTCAAGGACAGGGCAAAAATAAATGTCGTGTTTTTCCATTGTTCATGTGTCTGGATGATGTGAGCATGTCCTCAAGCAAAGATGTGGGATGAATATGAATTTGTTTACAGCTTTGTCAAGAGATGAGACAAACTGGCATGGATTTATCCGGCATGCCAGGCCAGGCCCACACAGGCCCCTCACTGAGTCTGGTGCAGCGGACGCCAGGAGGTTGTTGGATACAGATGAACGGACATCCTCATGCCCTGCTTGCGCCGACCCTGTTCGGAGGACGGCTAACGCGCTAAGCCCCACCCCTGCAGGACGGCCCGGCGACGTTCCCCTCTTACCATGGAGGGGAGATCACAACATCTGTCTCTGCTCGTCCAGCCCAGGGTGCAGACAATATCGAACATCTGGAGCTGGAACTGTGGAGAGAGAAAAAAAAATAAAAAAAAGGAAACAGGGTTTCAGAGGACATGTGTCAATGATACATCCTCCTCACCCCCCCCCCCCCCTCCACCTCCCCAAAACAAAAACACATACAAAAGACAAGGCAGGACAGACCAACCGCGAGGCATCAGATAAGAATAATTGCGCTCCAACAAACACGCTCCAATGAGGAGAGCGGGCGTCATAGCGACTCCTAGAGCTTCCTGCTTCCCGTCCTCCAGACACACAGAATGCACACGCTCTCTTTACAGAAATCTTTTCATGTCCGGGACATAAACAGCGTCAGGCTTTTCCAGTCCAAGGTTTTGACTTACAGTTGCAGATTCGCCTTTGGACCCAATGGACTTGGACATTTTGCCCAGAACTTGATATCCATCAGCAGACGTGTTTCCGCCTTCCTTAATCTCTTTGGTGGCCACCTCTTGACAGTCGAGGTTTAGCTTGACGCTGGTGGGGGAGACCAGGATGTGGACCTGAGAGAAGAGGAGGATAGAGACTGATTAATGAGTCGGACTTTCGACTGGGGCTAAGTCTTCTGTCTGCTTTGCATCCTGATGCTCTGCTATTAATTAAATGCTTCTCTCAATCCAACTTTGGAGAAGAAATAGATATACTACAGTACAGTATATCCTCTGAGTGGTTGCTCCTTCCAGCTCAGATGGAACGCAGACGATAGTCAGGAGTGCACACATCGGAGGAAAGTAGCACGGAAGGAAGGAAGCGGCTCTAAAAATGGAGAGAGAAAAGAAAACCCTGCGAGCTCGGCCATGTGGATCAGCTGCAGTTTGGCTCCAAAACACACAGCTCTTCATCCTCTACAAACCTCATTATAGCGTAGTTAGCTGATAATTACATATGATTCATGGCATGTCACATCATCCACGCTGCTTAGATGGATCTGGTGGTGGATGATAAACGGTAGGAAAAGTCTGGATCAGCTGGGGGTTAGGCCGCTGGTTTTCGGAACGCCACCCTTCATCTGTTACCTCGTCTTGCGGTGACAGGCGAGAGAGAGAGAGAGAGAGAGAGAGAGGGCGTGCC
This sequence comes from Hypomesus transpacificus, assembly GCF_021917145.1. NCBI lineage: Eukaryota > Metazoa > Chordata > Actinopteri > Osmeriformes > Osmeridae > Hypomesus > Hypomesus transpacificus. The sequence goes on along the minus strand of NC_061065.1, from coordinate 13,980,030 downwards.
GCTACAAGAAGATGAGTCTTCCCACCAATCGGTGTCACGGCCGTGTCGGGAGTGTGTAGCCTGTCGAGGCTTGTGCGATTGCCCGTCCTCAATCAGGCGCTCTCCCTCGCCACACAAAGACGAGACGATGACGTCGTGCCCCTCAGTCATGCTCCCTCACAACGAGGGGCAGCGGTCGCGTCGTTCAGTTTGAACCACAGGGATCACATTCGCTCTTAGAAGGAACATTTGACTGTACAACGTCATGCCCAGACTCCAGGAGTCCAACCCTAACCCTAACCTCAAAGAACACTGTGGTCGGCATCCCAGAAAACGTGAAGGCGGCCGACCACGGGGCTGAGAAGAACAAACTCCTCGCTCTGGACCCGGTGACAGCCGACCAACTAGGAAGCCTTCTCAGCAATTTGTGGAAAGAGCGGGCAGGGTGTCACCGATGAGGAGATGTTTTTGGTAAATAAGCTAAACATGCACTTTCCTGAAGCAAACACAGAAGACTTGTAAAGAGTCGTTCTGCTGGATTGAAATGACTAAATGTGACCGTTTCCACTTTCAGACCTCTGAGACAGTGAGACAGTGTCTGACCAACTGACAGTGATAAGCCAAGCAAATGTAGCCAATCACAGTTTCCTGATAGAATATTCCGTTGGAACATGGCTAACGATAGTTCGAGATGATAGTAACGAAAAATGCCATGGATGTGTTGTCTACAATAATAAGGGTGAAGACTGCACCCACTCCAGGGACATTCAATTGATTAAAGTCGTCCAATTATTATTATTATTATCCACACACATATAACGTGGGGTTTTCCCTCAATGAGAGGTCACTTAGAAGACTCTTTACACCATGACAACAGTCACTACCCACCACCTCCCATCTCCACCCCTCCCCTGACTGAGTCTAAATGTTTTAATTCAGTTCAAACGTTTACCCTTTTATTAGACTTAGACTTCTGTGTTGTCTACCTTGAATATACTCCTGTGTGGGGGAATCTTTTCACATACAAAAAGACCAAACCACAGAAGAGGCCGATGTTTGCCAGAATGAGTAAAAGAAACAATGATAAAAGGTTCCTGAGACGCATCATGAAAATAAGTCTTTGCTATTCTCAGAATTAAGGGAATAATATAGGATCGGACCTGACAGACACATCTGGCTGATCTTTCACTGACTGATTGAATGGTTTTCTACTCATCTCAATCTATACTCACGGGAGTCTTCACATTCTTTTTAGATCCTGCTGCAGAACTCATCAGATGGGCTTTGGCTTTCTGCTACGAGGATCCGGTAAAAGCTGAGTTGGCTTGGTTGGACAGGAACAAAGGTGGCTAGCTTGGATGTTGCTAAGTTGATAGCACTCACCACATACCACTTTCATTGTGCTGCCAGGGATGGCTAAAACAATAAACGGCCACACCAATCAAAATAGAGAGTGAGAGTTTTGGCCAAAGAAGATGTGGCTTTGTGTTCGATACTGGTAGAAAGGAGTTGGTTTCACAGAGAAAACCCCTGCCTCTGCCAGAACAGCACTAAAACTGTCGACCTTGACGCTTTTTGTAAAAATGGCTAGTTTACAAGGCGTGTGTGGGGGGGGAATCCATCGTGTTCCATTAGTGTGTGTCACAGTGAGATGCGTGACCGACGTTCTATCCCCCATTCAGGAATGGTAGAGATCACGCCGCTTGTCGAGAACCATTGGGGAGAGGTGACATGACTCAGAGGCCCTGCCAGGAGCTATGGTCTGTCGCCAGAATCCATTTGATCTGGCGTGAACTCAAAATCTCACCCAGGTCCATATCGGTACATCCAACCACGCTGGGAGGTAAACCGCAAAACAGAGTCACTGCTACTAAGGCAACAGAGTGAATTCCCCTGCGGTCAGCTACCAGAGGCTACAGGGGAGAGACAAGGCTCTGATCCAGACAGCAGAAGTGCAGCGAAGCCAAGGGGAGGAATGGAGGGGAGGAGGAGAAAGAGGCGGAGGGTGGGAGGACAGGAGGGAATAGAGCCATGAGAGGGACGAAGGAGAAGGAGGGCTTTTATGGGAGGGAGGGAGGGAGGGAGGGAGAGAGAGAGGAAGAGAGAGAGAAAGAGAGAGAGAGAGAGAGAGAGAGAGAGAGAGAGAGAGAGAGAGAGAGAGAGAGAGAGAGAGAGAAGAAAGAAAGAAAGAGAAAGAAAGAAAGAAAGAAAGAGAAAGAGAGTGAGACAGGAAGAGATTGCAAGAGAGAGATGGGGGTCAAATAGAGAGAGATAACAAGGGAGAGTTGGAGAGACAGAGGGGGGGAGAGAGATAAAGACAGACGAAGGGAGGGACACCTTCCCGAGATTGGCATCCGGCTGCCTGTCTGATGTCATTTTTTAACAGCTTGACGACTGACCCAATATTTCCAGACAAGCGCTCCAACGAGCGACAGCAGTACATATTTATTGGCCTCCCCCAAAATAACTTATATATTCTTGTGAAAGAGTACCATACTGGTGTACTCGAGTGCTGAAGCAGCTGATCTAGGAACCTAGATGAGGTAACTGAACCTCCATCAGACTTGAACCAACGGTGCTTCCAAGTGCATCCAACCATGGACCACAACTTCTAACACTCCTTCAATGGCAGTGATAATGGGTCTTGATTTGCACAAAAGACCAAACGTTCCTTCTCTCTCTTTCACCAATAACCCCGATCCCCACTTACTGGAGCCCAGCGTACAGTACTGTAACAGTCTTTTACAGCAGTCAGAGACCATCTGTTGCATGTGCCAACAGAACTCTCTGCAGAGCACATGTCCGAAGCGGCGTCGCAAAGCGCACCTTCTGTAATGTACAACACATTTGGAATGCCAGGTATTTTCCCTGGGATCTATATATCCTCGGGACATCAAGTGAGAACATTGGAGCCAGATGTGATGGATGTGCCACACCTTCACCTGCCAAAGTTCTTCCAGAACATTCTGCGATCCATCCATGCCACCATCCCTCCATTTAGGGCCATATTTACCTTGTGGAAGCTTCCATGGAAGATCCTCTTCACAGGGTCGCTGTCAAACGTGACCCTCTGGATCTCACCACGTGTGTCCTTGTTATAGAACGATACCGTTTGGCTTCCAGCTGAGAAGAGAGGAAAACACGAAGAGAGAGAGAGATTGAGAGTGGCAGGGTTCAGACACTTCCCTCCGACATTGCATTAGTAATAAGTATCTAAAGTAGAAACAGGACTTGCGTCTTCGCTGTTCGTGTGTGTTTGTGTGTGTGTTTGTGTGTGTGTGTGTGGGGGGTGGTGGTGCTCATGGAGGGGGCCCAAGTAGTTATGCTTTGTGAAAGCTGCTCCACAAAACACAGGCAGGGCAATGAGGCGTTGTGAGGCCCCCAGCTGAAGCTAGTTGAAGGCAGGATGCCGGGGCTGGAGGAGGGACTGTGGTTACACTGATGAAGGCCAAAGCAGCCCTCCCTCCAGGGCTCTGGATCCTGTTAGGAGGCTATTCACTTGAAATGATTTCTGCACAAAAGGGACACAGCTGCTTGACATGACTTCTAACCCCATCCAGCCCGCCCCCCCCCCCCCTCCCAGTGTCTACCGATTAAAATGACATTTTTCGCTACACATGGACTCACACACACATAAACAGAGGAGTATGCCTTACGATTGATGGTGACACCAGTCTCGGGTTTATGGTCCTTGCTCGACACCTGCCAGATGTCGAAGGCCTCGCTGGGCGTGTCTGGCAGCAGGCGGAACATCATGATGATGGTGTAGGAGTGAGGTAGCCCGTCTGGGTGGATCTCCCTGTTCCAACGGCAGAACCAACCCCCCCCCACAAATAAGTCATGTGGAACGATGGCCCCACGAGGCCTGCGCCCTGTCTCGATCGGCTGGTTTCTCACCCCAAACGTAACTTACGACAGGACATTGTAAATCCATTGACCTACTTTGAAGGGGAGAGAGTCTCTTTGCGAAGCAGAGCAGAGCAAGACCTTTCATGTTAACTGCTCCACGGCTCCCCGTATGAAACTACCGATGGGCGATGTTAAAGCTCCGCCTTTATGCACTGTGTTAACTACCCCGGAGGGACTCTTTTGGGAGTGCGTTTAGGATTTAGTCAATCCCCAACTTCTATGCACCTGACATCGCTGACCTTCTCAACAACAGGGGCTCTAGTGAGCGCTTGGCTGCAACACACACCTGCTCAGCCCTGTGGCACCCAGAGCAGTAAAATACTGCAGTCAACTCTAGAAAACCGAGACCATTTTCAGTCATTCTTTCACTAGACATGTGTACCCCAGCTGCCATGGTTTCATTCAGACAGTAACCCAATTTAAAGTAAGTATACAGAAATAAACTAATCATGCTTGTCTAAGTCGGGCTGGCAATTGATGTCGTTCAGCACAGTTGCCTGAGGATATTTTAATGACTGTCATTAAGCATGAATTTACAGTAGGTTTAGACAGGGCTTATTCTGCAATTAAACAGACCTTCAGTCTATTACCACCCAACAGCAGAGCAGATACAGGCTTTTCACATATGCAAATGAACGTCATCTTGTAAGTATTGGCAAGCAGACAATTTATTACGCACTCTAAAAAAGGAAAAGAGAAACAGCGACTCTGGCTAGCTGAACTAGCTTGGTCAGAGCCTCGTACACTTTCATTCATTAGAGGTTGATCCCATAGTTTGTGACAGCTATTGGGAAAGCCTTTTGGCTGAGGTGATTTCAATCCTCAGGGTTCCAGACTGCTAATTAAAGGTCCCATGACATGAAAACTTCACTTTAGGAGGTTATTTAACATTAATATGAGTTCCCCTAGCCTGCCTTTGGTCCCCCAGTGGCTAGAAATGTCAATAGGTGTAAACCAAGCCCTGGGTGTTCTTCTTCGCCTTTTAGAAAATGAGAGCTCAAATGCTCGGTTTCGGCGAGACATCATGGCTTGCAAATGACCGCAGCATGGCAGTTAGCCCCTCCTCTTTCTTCCTCACATCATTTAAAGCTACAGAGCAGGGCCCAAGGCAGAAGCACACGGCATAGCGCCACCATTTCAAATACAGCAGATGCTGCCATGTCACAGACTAATACCATTGACCGGAGCTCTGTGCTGATTATCGGTTGACCGCCAGATTGAACAGTTCCCTGTGCTTGACTGGGTTTGAAAACATTGAAAAGTGATTTCTCCGAAAGCAATTGGAACATCTCATGGAGAATGAACGTGGACACACTGGCTCATCTTTTTGCTTTGGGGTTTCGACTTACGTCGTGGGCTGGTTGAGGAAAGCGTTCTTGTGGAGTCTGTAGGCCGTGTAGCTGTTGAAAGAGCCAGGCTCCATGGACACTCCCTGGATAGAGCCATAGGTCTTCTCTGTCAGGTTAAATGCCTCCAGCATTCTGAAGCCTGCACACACATGATCAAAAACAGGGTCAGATACCTGATGCTTCCAACGTTTACAGTCAGTATGCACTGCGGCTGGTCCCAAGGTTGAATCTGGCAAGAGTTCTTACCTGGCGATGTGAATCCATTCAGGTAAATCAATGGACAAGCTACGGAACAATAAATAACAGATGTTTGAAAATACAACAAAAAAAATCTTAAAGGTTATGAAGACATATGTTTCAGTAAAAACAGATCATCAAAAAAGACGCTTTTAGAGTTCTAAAGAGATATGTCTCTTGGTGAAAGAGAGAATGCGTCAAAAATGCACTTACTCGATGTTGCGGTTTCGCAGATGAAAGTCACCAGGTTGTCCTGGATGGTGGCGAAGGCGTCAAAGTCATCCACCACGAAGATGTGTCTGTCACTTGGCTTGCTGCCAATGTTCTGCAGTTCGGCGTAATCCACATCAGCCACTCCGACCACAAACACACTGTACCCTGGGGGAAGAACGCACGACCCGCGGACGGACGTGTCAGTGATAGCTGCTCGAATGCCATCCCATTAGCCGAACTATGTCATCTCCTGCAGAGAGATGGGAGGAACGGAGTGTTTGATGGACAGGTCGGGTGGCTTACCGGCGTGCTGCAGCTTGGCGGCGTTCTTCTTCACCTCGTCTTGCGAGCGACCGTCCGTGATGGCGACGACCACCTTGGGAACGTTCCTTCTCATGCCATTGTTCGGGGCGAACACCTTCTCATACACATGCTTCAGGGCGACACCTGATTGACGACAACGAAAACCCAATCAACCAATGGCACTGGATGTGTGATAGGTGAATTTCGAGACGCAATCATTCCGTGCTCGGTGTCATCGATTAAACAAAAGCTTGTAGGCGAGACCTGAATTCAGAGTTTCGATTGGCTCACCCGTTTTGGTGTTTCCTCCTTTGTAGCGAATGAGCTGCAGCGCAGCGAGGGCGTCGCCCTTGTCCTGGTAGGAGTTCAGCCTGAACTCTGTCTGAGAGTCATCACTGTACTGCACAAATGACACCTGTTTCCAAAGTCAAGGACACATGCATTACAAGGAGTTATGGTGTGATTTAACAGTGCACCACCTCTGTCGAGGCAGATCTAGGACTCAAACCAAAAATTATCCAAGTCAACGACAATTTATAGCCCCTTTGAATGATCTGAAGTCGTTTTTTTGAACCTCTATTTTCCCCGACCACGGACCTGCATTCCTGAGGGCCCGATGACATCGAAAGCTCCAATCATGCTGAAGACGAACTGCACCACTTTGCTGAAGCTGTCGTCACCGATGCTCCACGAGCCGTCGATGACGAACACCACGTCTGCCTTGGCACCTTTGCACACTGAAGCAGGAAAACAAACCAGTGAACCACTGTGCACCCCCCCCCCCCCCCTAAAACGGAGCCCCAACACCGAGACCAACACACTGAATGGCTCTTCGTAATTAGGGTTGGCATCCTCGCAAATAAAAAGGTCTGCCAGATGACATCATTGAGCTATACATAGCAATTATCGGGTTTAATTGATCACACTTTTTTGGTGGAAATACTAAGAAAACGAGGAACATTTGGTCACCAGAAGGACTGGGAAAGAACTGCCTTTAATGACTTTCTCTAGTACAAAAAGAAGTTGGTAAAATGATGGATAATGTCTGCCTTATGTGCTCGCCGCACGCTTTGAGCTCTCTCCTCCATTCCTTCCTCTTTGTTCAAGGTCCATAAACAAGTTTAGCAGACAGACAGTTACGTTTCCTTTCTTAACACCTATGTCAGTATTGCATAAAAAGTGCTCCCACTGAACTGAACTTTTTCAGACTTTTAGCCAAGTGCGTAGTTTATTGGAGCTCTTTTGGATTACGGTGCCGGACTTCGTAATTTAAGACCCATTTAGATGTCAGATTGCAGCTGTGAAACTCGGTCGGCTAAAAGGTGTTAGAGGGCATTTAGCAGATGCGTTCATTCAAAGTGACACACAATTTGGGTCAGAAAAATAATCTGGGATAATCAAGGGTCAAAAAGTGCACAGCTCTGACAGTCATAGTGCTCTGGATCAACCGGCGTGTTGGAGACAGTACTGGTGACATTGGTGCTTACCAGCCCATCCTGGGGGGATGGTGGGAGGAGGAGGAGGAGTTGGTGGGGTAGTTGGGGACGGGGTAGGCTTGACCACTGAGGGGGAAGAAGAGAGACCAGAAAAGTTACCCTCGAGTACATCTGTGCACCTTAACACATTCACAACAGCTCTTTCTCATGCCTTGGAAAACAAACACTCACGTGTTCTCTCCTTGATGCTGACCCCGGGGCCCTCCAGGTTGGGGGTCTGGACGAACACCGTGGCACTGTAGAGGGCGTCGGGCGAGAGGCCGTCGAAGCAATAGTGGCTCTGGGCTGCGGTGATGGTGATCTCCTGCTGGCCCTTGCTGGAGGCTACACAAGGACACGGAAGGGGGAAGATCACACGTGAGCTGAGAGCTTGGGGTCGAATGTAAACATGTCTGCTGCTCCGGAGATTTGTCAGTCTTTCACCATCGTAACGCCATGCAGCTGGACACTTACAGACTTCTAGCGAAGAGACTTCTGGAAAAAGAGATCCAGGACATCCAGAATATCCTGCTTTGCATGTAACTGAATTTGAAATGTTTGGGGAAAATGTTGAGATTTTCCAAATGTGACTCTTCTTGTCAGGCTTACCACAACAACCAAGACTGTGGCCTTATAAGGTTGACTCATCTCTTCATCTTCTTCTCCTGAGTTGGCCTCTATATCATTTGACTTAGCTTTGTTAGCATTCTAATTCCTGAGGAATTTTGGTGAGAACAGCAAACCACAGTTTGAATTCCTCTTGGAGAACAAACATTTTCCTTATTTGTTGACTTCAAAGCGCTGTCTGCTCTTGAAAAGGTTTGCCTACAGTCCTCCCAAACCCCTGTGATTATTTATCTACTGGGATAGTTTTTCCACAGCAGCTGTCTTCTCACACAAGCAAGAGCCTACTTCACTTGGCAACCTGTCGCCGCCCGGATGAGTAATAATGACAAGCACAGACAGTATTTAAATACTCTGATAATGCCTCCTGTTTTTTCACGGGCTCCCCAGAGCCTGTGTGCCAATATGAAACAGATGGATTCAAAGCCTCGTGGTAGTTAGGAGGATGTCATCCTTTCAGACAGAGACACAATTAAAAGCTTGGTGGTCGAACGCTTTTTAAACAGCATCCAGCTCACACATCCTGCTTCAAAAGTGTTAACAGAAGGATAAACAGTGCAGCGGACCTTCTCTGACAGGAATGTGCCGGATGGAGTAGAGGAGCCAGTAGCTGGATCCTCCACAGGTAGCCACTGTGGTTGGTCAAGACAGAGAGACCCTCAGTGAAACGGACTCGAAGGTGGGAGACGGGGACTCACCGAGCAGAGGGTTGAGCTTGATCCTGTAGGACGTGGCAGCCCTGTGGGGATTCCACTTGATGCAGAACTTGTCGAAGCCCACGTCGTACGTCTCCAGGTTGGTCACGTTGAGGTAGACTGCGGGGGGAAGGGGGGGGCGAAGGGGAGAGAGCACGGAGAGAGACCATGTCAGACTCGGGCGGACGACTCGAGCGGACACGGCGTGCGGACAGAGGAGACACGCCTCCTTCGCTCGTTGGGATACGTACGTGTCGTGCCCTGTCCGATGAGAGCCCCGCTCGTGCCGCCCGTGTACTGGGCCGTCACCTTGACATCGTAGGGGGTGCCTGGAAGCAGGTTCTGCAGGGTGTAGGACGTCACGTCGCCCACAAACACATCCAGGCTCTCGTCCTTATCTGCAGAGTCAAGCAACACAAATTCAATAGGTTTTCGAATAAGGCTCCTATAAATGCATTGTGGTTGAGATATTTCCCATGAATAATTATAGAAATGCCTCTAAAATATGAACACACAAAAAAAAACGAAGAAACGATGAGAGATTCAGCTTGATGGAGCTATTCAGAGGAAGATATATTCAGGGTTCGAGACAATCCTGTACAGTGGTAGACACGTGGCCTGGTGTTAGTGACAGGACATCTCCAAACCTGCGGGCTGGTAGGACAGCCTGTATCCGAGGACAGGCGCGGGCACGGCGTCCCAGGCCACACGGAAGCGGGTGTACCACTCGTCCGAGACGCGCAGGTTCCTGGGGTCCAGCAGGCCCACTGGAACCAAGGTCGGAGCGAAACGCATGTCAACACACAATCAGTCACGCTAATTAGCCGGTAATGACATGTAGGGGCATGACCCTGTTTCCAGGCCTCACACACACCCTCCCCCACACCCCCCCCCCCCCCCCCCCCCCCCCCCCCCCACCCCACACCCCCCATAGTAAAAAGCAGGCATCAGCCGTCGCCTCAGTCGGCTCGTGTGCTTTTGCTGCCGTGGCTGTTTCTCCTCCTGCCTGTGTTTACCAAGGCTATTATGAGTAATGCAAAATGTTTCGATTGGGTTTATTTTTCCACGGTCTTGCGGAGGGAGCCGGGCACTGAGGGTAGCTGCGGTAGCTCCAGGCTCCTTGGTTGGAAGGAGGCCAGCTAAAAACCGCCTGGCAACAGGAGCTGCACTCTCCCAGCCAAGACAAAAAGTTTCTTTTGTTTGTGTAACTCAGACTAATGTTCGCCAGTCACAGAGCTCTGCCGCTCCTTCTACTGTGTATTCCCAAACCTCCAAACTCTTCAAAATGAATTTTGGTTTGGTTGGCCCAATTATTCATACTGTATGTCTATTGTGAGCTTTTTTTCTCCTCCCATTGCGCAGACTGCCATTGTTCGTTCCAGCTATCCTAGCCTGGGAAATGTCTCCAAAGGAGAGTATTGTACACTAGAACAAACTGGTCAGGTCCAAACGTTTGATTACCCGTGCGTCCGTTTCCATTCAGTGAACCGCCCGGGCCCTCAGCGTAGATGGCCTCCACAGTGATGTTGTAGGGGGTGTCTGGGAGCAGATTCGGGAGCAAGGCGTTGTTCCTGTTCCCGGGGACGAAGGTCTGTGTGACAAAGCACCAGAGAGAGCTCCCCTCAGTCATTAAGTATCCCACGCAAACACACACAGGAAGAAGTGATGATGGAAGCTACATGCTAATGCTAGCTCCCAGAGTAGTGACTCATCACTCAGAGGACAATGAGGATCGGTTAAGAGGATGCTCGGTGACCCCACACACACACAGAGTTATAGCCTCGGTGGGTGACCATTTGTCCAAACGTCAACACGGAGCCATGCCTTAATTTTTCTCTCTTAACTAGTCTAATCTAAACCTTCGTGCCCAGGCTCTTTGCTCTGGTGAAGGACAACAGCTGGCCTTCCGCGATTGGTGAAACACGGTGTTTACGACCATTCATAATGCAACACCGTGTCAGAGGCTTTAACTGAGACATGAATTAATCTCACAACTCAGACAAGAATGACAACACATTAAGACTTCGGGATGACTTCATTCAAGATCTTGGCTGGAACGCCACATTGAACATCATAGCTGATATGTGAGTTAACATTGATACGCCGGATTACTTGTTGCCCGTGGGAGGTCAATGTTTTTGCTACTTGCAATCTTTTTTAGCAATTTTGCTCGATAACATAAACATGAAAGTATTTCAATAGAGTATATTTTACAACTTTTGTAAGGAAGAGACAGGTTAAGCTTCCCTCCCTTGCGCTCCACTAACAATGTGAATATTACAAAACCTCAGTCATACAGAAATGTCAGCATGTTGAGTACATTGTTTCTAAACGCAAACACAGGAACCCTTCAAACAATTTAACCTCTCCATCGAGGGGTGTTTTTCGGGATGTCTTGCCACAGACAATCAGGTGGTGTACTCACAAACTCAGTGATGGGGTCTCCTGTCATGGGGGCGTAGCCTATCTTATACTGCTGCACGGGGCCCTCCGCGTGGTCCCAGCCGATGGTCAGGGTGCTGGTGGTGGCATCGAACACACGCAGGTTCCGAGGGCCACCACGGGGCACTGCAACACACACACAGACGCCACACCGCCCCCCCATCAGTTACCCACACACACATCTACTGCAGCGGACCTGCTAGAGCTAAGAGCGGGGGGGGGGGGGGGGGGGGGGGGGGGGGGGGTGGTCTGTGTACTGCACGAGTCGGAGGGTGAAAACCAAGCAGGGACGTGATCCGATGGGGACACTCACGGGTTTTGCCGCTGTCTTTCACCGGGTGCCCCTCCCCGTCCGAATACAGAGCCAGCACGCTGACGGAATAGGGGGTGTCCGGAATGAGCAAGTCCAAGAATGCGTTGTTGATGTTCCCAGGAACCAGGACCTTTTGAGAGGGGTCACGAGGGGGGGGGTGGAAAGGGGGGGGTCATAAACATCACCAAAACAACCCGAGAGAATCTCCCTATTCAAATGAACCCTCTGTGGATTACACACCAATCTGGCACTACTAATGTACATAATGAGCTCACTGTTACTCTTTACCGGTGTCATTTTTGATGCATGGGGTTGCCGAAAAAACTACGAAATACTAACAAAGCCTTAGGAGGTTAAATGTTAAACAAAGTCATCCGTTATGGGCGACTGGTAAACAGTTAGTGCTACGATGCGGCTGTTATTACTGAACACACTTTCGGCTTTAATCTCAATGCGGTGTCTAACAGCAGCGGGGATTACAGTGTCCGCATCACCACAATCAGCACGACACCCAGAACCTTTTACTTATTGAGGGAGTCATTACATCATGGTAAATACAGCTGCCTCCAGAGCCTTCTATCAGGCTTGTTTCCAGACTGAACTGGCTGTGTCGCGACCAAAGGAGCCATGGAGAGGCCATGCAGGTGTAGGACACGTGTATTAAAACAGCCTGCCGTTCTCAAACTGAAAGATCCTACATCTAAATGGAATGTGTAATCTTTGGAGCGGGCCCCATTAACCTTTATCTGAGGCCGCGGGACTTCAAACAAATCCGACTTTCATCCAGGCTTCCCACAGATGTGCTCGGACATATTTCCCGCCCTTTTTTGCAAAATGGGGCATCCAGAAATATTCATCTCGAGACAGAAAGTCTTTAGTTTTGGGGGTGAATTGACACCAACCTTTCTGGACTACGATGTGAGCAGACGACTATCACAGGAAACCTTCCGAGAGAGAGCCTTCAGAGAAACGCTCCCTCCATTTTGCTCTGGGAGTTTCCTGTGAGTGGAGGAAGGAGACTCTACACGACCCCTCCTCCCCTCACTCTTGTTCTCTAGCCGCCCGGGGGCTCAAATTGTGTAATGACAGGCCCCATTTCACAGCGGAGAAAGTGACTTACCGACTCGGCGGGTTTGGCTCCGGTCAAGGGGGCGTAGATGACCCGGTACTGCTGCACCTGCCCCGAGGCGGGCTCCCAGCGCACGTTCAGGCTGTTGGGGGTGGGGTTGTACACCTGGATATTCTTGGGCGGCGTGCGCGGAACTGTAGGGTCAAGGAGGGTAGGAGAAAGTCAGAGGGGAAAGTGCAAGTGCTATGTACAGTTTCCACTCCACACTTAGCCGGGGGGGGGGGGGGGAGAAGTTGCAACACAAAACAGAGACAACTGTGGAATTCACTCCGGGCCCACGCCGCTCAAAATGAGAGGGAAGATGCCACACGAGGAAGTTTAAGGGCAGACGTCCGCTGAGGTGTTTTTCAGCGGGAAACTGCTCAGTAAAAACTAGAAAAGGTCTAGGTATTTTCCCCTCACAACTGCTGAGGGAAGCATAGTGTCCTGTGGCAATGCCATTTTTCTTTTTCTTTTTTATAGCGTCTATGTGAAGAGAAGCTGCACCGTTTCGGGTTTAGGCAAAAGCCTCTTAACTTCCTTTTTAAACTGAAACAGATGTGCATATTCCTCTGGAATTCAGCATGTATGCCCCATAAAGATAGATGTAGTAGGTAGCATGAGGCTTAGCCACCTTTTTCATGAGAGAAAAAAAGCTACAAAGTCTATTTTATCTAAACGAGAAGGAGACGTACTCTATACTATAAACGCCCCCATGTTTCAGAGCCCTAGAGTGTATGACGTGTCTTCAGGGAGATCGGTCAGCCATAAATATACCCGCTCATCTGGTCCAGCATCACCACAGGACTTCAGATAACAACGTCAGTAAACGAGTGTCTTACACAGATGAAATGACAAGGAATTAGTAAGCTCACATAAAAATGTCCCTCCAAACCTTTTCACAGCGTTGCACAGAACTGGAACTTTCGATGGAATCATTATGCACCCTCAGCTCTGTAATACTGACATGCTCTGCTGGAATCACAACGTTCCAATTAACTTCCCTGAGATGGATTTCTGCTGACTGGGCATGGCAAGCTGTTTGAGCACAAAGAAAACCGTGGCACACTACAGGGTATTACACCACCCTGACACGGGGCAACCAGCTATCCTCTAGGCTGTGTTAAGTCTATCTGGTTAAAGGACTGGATTTGAAGGCTTCTTCAATTCTTGTTTGATGTTAACCTGAGGGACACTTCCTACAAGGCTGTTTGAGACTTTGAGATAGGACTTCAAACTCCAGAGAAAAAAAACATCAAAATCAAAGACGAAAACATGAAAACATTGAGGGGAGGATTGGAGTCAGAGGCAGCTGTCCAAAAACGTACGTGTCTTTCCGTTATCAGACTGCCGCAGGCCTTCTCCCTCAGGGTAGACCGGTACCACGGTGACCGTGTAGGGCGTGTTGGACAACAGATTCCTCAAGATGGTGCTAGTCGTGCCCCCGGACACTTGTTCCTGCGCCCGGACAGGAACGACACATTACTGGATACAGGATTCCGACGTGACCCAGGTTATAATGAACGGTACAGTCCAGCCGGAGGAGAAGCAACCACAACGACAGTCTTACCATTTCCTCCGCGCCGCCAGAGGACACCACGTAGAAGAGGCGGGTACTGGCGCACGTTGCCCTCGGCGGGCTCCCAGCGCACCTTCAGGGAGCTGGTGGTGGGGTCGGTCACCTTCAGGTTCTTCACCCCACCCAAGGCCTCTGGCGGGACGAACGGGAGAGGAGATGAGCTCAGCGCGGAGGTCATTCAGTGACAGGGGAACACCAAGAGGAGTCCCCGCAGAGCTCTGCACGTCCGAATGCCGATTCGCCACTTACTCGTCTTTCCATTTTCCGACTGGCGCTTTCCTTCCACGTCCGCGTACACGGGGACCACCGTCACCTTGTACTCTGTGTCTGGCTGCAGACTCCTCAGAACGGTGTTGGTGGACATCCCAGAGACTTGGGTCTGGTTGAAAAGAGTGTACACAGCATTATCATTCATTTATGATCTACCAGATCCCTGGCAACATGCCCGTGTGCAGGCATGTACATTAGCGGATTGTCAATGTCAATGGCCGGGTTTCCCCGGATTCGTTAAGAAGCTCTTAACGCTCAGAGCTTCTTAGGAGCTCTGAAGAACACTCTTAGAACGCTCCTGAGAAGTTCTTAGCGTTGAGAGCTTCTTAACGAATCTGGGAAACCCGGCAAATGTGTTTTAGGTGTTAGCATAGGCCCAGGTTTAGGGATGGACAGTTAGGGATATGTACCTACTCCCTACCAGTGGCAAGAGACCACTGAAATGTCCTCACCAGTAATTAGCGGCAGGGGTATTGCTAGCACGTAGGGTAATGAAATCATGTTTTCTGTCCCCCGTCAACGTTCAAACCAAACCCACGCCCTTTGGTGTTTGATTTTGAACTCTGCCGTGACTGAGTCCCTCAGGAGTGCTAAAGATCTATTGAACTGCGCCGGAGAGCAGAGACGGAGGCCTACCGTCAACTCTGCTCCGCCTGCAGCAGGGACGTAGAGGACGTTGTACTGCCTGACGTCCCCTTCGGCCGGCTCCCAGCGCACTCTCAGGGAATTGGTGGTGGGGTCGGTCACCTGCAGGTTCTTCACTCCACCCAGTGGCTCTGAAAAAGCACCGATGATATCACTCTCTCGCCAACCCACTCCCAAACGAGCCTCGGTTTTAATAACTTGTCTAGGGAGTACAGCTGAGGACTAGCTGTCCGTCATGTTTTGAGCAGTGAGCGCTCTCTGTAGTTCACTGTGTTGTACGCTTTGAGCAAATAGAAGCGCGCTGGATGCGTCAAACACCGTGAGGTCGTTTTGGGTGTCGTGGATCTAAGATCACTCACTCGTCTTCCCGTTCTCGGATGCCCGTATGCCCACTACGTCGGGGTAGATGGGCACCACCGACACGTTGTAGACGGTGTTGGGGTCCAGGTTACGCAGCACGGTACTGGTCGTGCCTGCTGACACGACTTCCTGTTCGGGAAGATTGACAGAGCTCTGTCAGAGTTCTAAGGTCCAATCGGATTGTGTCCTAACATCCAGGGGTGTGTCTAAATACTTTACATGATCAACTCACTGACACAAAATGCAAGCCCCTTCCAAATGCAAGCCCCACCCATAGAAAAAGGGTTTTCCAGTAGGGTAGTACACAGGTAGTTAGCATCATAGCTGTCAGAGTCCTACCGTCAGCTCCTCCCCTCCTGGTTGGGCGGCGTAGAAGACCTTGTACTCGCGCACGTTGCCCACGGCAGGTTCCCAGCGCACGGTCAGGGTGCTGATGGTGGGGTCGATGACCTGCAGGTTCTTCACCCCACCCATGGGCACTGCGGTGGACAAGACAACGTTACGACATTTTGCCAGTCGGAAAACGACAAAGAATATGGGTGGGTAGCATTTCTGCAATGATGTCCGTGACTTTTGAGTCGACAAGTTGTTTTTTTGTCTTAACCAAGCACTGTAGACAGAAAGCAGACAGACTTTAGACCGCATAAGTGAAAGAGCTTTTTGTTTAGTCGCCGAACCCGTTGGAACTCACGTGTCTTTCCGTTCTTGGACTGGGACTTGCCCTCCATCTCGTGGTACACTGGAACCACAGTCACCGTGTACTCCGTGTTGGGCTCGAGGTTCTTTAGAACCATGGTGGTGGTGGTTCCGCTCACCTGGTCCTGGGCAGAACAGAACAAAACGACCTCAGAAAGCGCTCCGGTTCCAGACTGTGTCCTGGTCTAGGGGAAAAATCCTGAACACCAGACATTCTCTGGGGCGGTGAGACTGGTGCTGGCGAGACGGCCTTACCACATCCTGTTCTCCTCCTGCAGCTGGGACCCAGATGACGATGTACTCGCGCACGGTGCCCTCCGCCGGGTCCCAGCGCACGTTCAGAGTGCTGGTGGTGGGCTCCACAACCTGCAGGTTCTTGGCAAAGCCCAGGGGCTCTGATTGGAGCAGAGACACAAAGGGCCTTGTCATTTCATCACCTGTATGGTAAATCTATGGTGTACATTCATAGTCAGTTGACATGTTTTGGGGGTTTTTAGGACATAAAAATAATCATACAGCAATACAGTTCGACATAATTTTTACTTAACTAGCATGATGCTTATTTTGCTCTACAGTCATGGTCAAAGGATATATATTGTCAAAAATGACTAGTTTGTCGAGAGTTGTGGACCTGAGTTGTTGACATTTTCGACTGGTCATCAACCACGTTGTCGGACGTATTTTTTAATGATGAAAAATGATAGAGACTTACTTGTCTTTCCGTTGTCAGTGGAGATGGGTCCATCCCCCTCCGCATACACTGGGATGACAGACACACTGTACACCGTGTTTGGTAGGAGCTTCTGTAGGACTGTTGAGGTGGTGCTCTCTGACACTTGCTCCTACAGAGGAGAGACAGTGTGAGCAACAAGCCTTCTAAAACCACGAAAGGGGCCGTGCAAAATGTGCAACAGCAGGGTTGCTAGTCTCTCTAGGAGGGGGGGGGGGGAACAAGGCGCAAAACGATGTAAAACAAGCACTCCAATGACTTTCACCACCTTCAGGGGAGATTATTTTGACGAGTCGTTCGATCGAGAGTGAAAGCAATGTCGTAGGCCACGGTGAACGCGGCAATTGCAAACAGATAAGTAATGCTTAAAGGATTGCATTACACGTTTGCCAGCCAAGCCCCTACCGACAATTACATCACGGTTGTGATCACAGAGCTGTTCACACTCTGCTAGCACCCACCCAGGCTGAACACCCCCTCCCCCCAAATTCCTGTCAAGACTTCCTGTCATCGCCGCGTTCTGCTCCCACAACAGGGTTGACGACACGCCAAGCTGTGTACGCCAGTGGAGGAGTGTTTTCCCAGAGGACCAGGGAGCTGTTGGGATACATGTGGAGCTACGAGTGGGGGTGACCTAGCCAGCATGCGTGACCACACCACGTTGGTGTTGAGTTGTGTGGAGACAGGAGGGGCGCGGGTCGGATTCTCACCACAATCTCCAGGCCGCCCGCGGCAGGAACATAGACCACTTTGTAGCCCTGGACGTTCCCGTCAGCCGCATCCCAGTTCACGGTCAGCGATGTGATGGTGGGGTTGGTCACCTCCAGTTTGCCGACTCCCCCCAAAGGCACTAGGTACGCAGAAAAAGAAAAGGAACGTGCCGGGTGGTTTCAGTTTGAAATCTCTCCGGATGTTTCCTCTGTTCTCTATGTAGCTGTTTGTGGCAGTTTTTTTGTCGCTACACACTTACATGTCTTCCCATTCTCTGCCTGGCGTTTGCCCTCCCTGGCCGGGTACACAGGGAGCACGTTCACAGTGTAGAGGGTGTTTGGCTTCAGGTTCCTGAGGACAATGGTGGTGGTGCCTCCAGGAACTTGCTCCTGTTGAACAGCAGGGAGGAAAACTCTGTTTAGAGAACCTAGTGCAGATCAATCACTCCAAGTAAGAACGACTGGAAAGTATTTGAGAGAGAGAGAGAGAGAGAGAGAGAGAGAGAGAGAGAGAGAGAGAGAGAGAGAGAGAGAGAGAGAGAGAGAGAGAGAGAGAGAGAAAGAGAGAGAGAGAGATGTACCTGTTAGGAGAGAAGGAGGGAGAGAGAGCGTGGGAAGAAGAAATAAAAGGAAGAAACGACGAGAGGTGAGTCTCACCATTTCCTCAGTGCCGCCGTCAGCCGGGACAAAGAAGATCTTGTACTGACGCACA
This sequence comes from Hypomesus transpacificus, assembly GCF_021917145.1. Taxonomy (NCBI): domain Eukaryota; kingdom Metazoa; phylum Chordata; class Actinopteri; order Osmeriformes; family Osmeridae; genus Hypomesus; species Hypomesus transpacificus. The sequence continues at coordinate 13,961,681 of NC_061065.1, read as the reverse complement.
GCACCATCAGCTGGGTCCCAGGCCACGTTCAGGGAGGTCATGGTGGGGTCGGTCACCTTTAGATTCTTCACTCCACCCAACGGTCCTGGAACACAACAAAATTCATTGTGTTATGATCCATACATTGGCCCTCTGGGTCAATAGGTCTTTTCGAGGCGAAGTCCAAATGAAAAAAAGACCTCCATGTATTTTAGCGAAGGTTTTTCGTTGGTGCCTGAGAGAATGTCAGAGTCCGGGGAAGCCAGACAAACTTACTGGTCTTTCCGTTCTCTGACATCTGCTTGCCATCTCCTTCTGCGTACACCGGCACCAGGGACACAGTGTAGAGGGTGTCTGGCTGCAGAGCTTTCAGGACTGTGTTGGTGGTGCTCCCAGGCACTGAAACCTATAAGATTATAACCCACAACATTCAGACACCATGAAATGGCCAGCCAGTGGCAAGTCATTGACATCAACACAGCTGACTCACAACTACACACTGGCCATGACCCACAACTACACACTGGCCATGACCCACAACTACACACTGGCCATTACCCACAAGTACACCCTAATCCCATCTTTCCATCAAATAATGCATGGATTTCCTGGCCTCTCAACACTACCAGTGAAGACAGGGAGCTGACGGTGCTCCTACCAGTCCTACCATGGCCTCAGCTCCTCCAGCAGCAGGGACGTAGATGACTTTGTACTCTTTGACTTTGCCCTCGGCGGGCTCCCAGCGCACGTTCAGGGTGGTCATGGTGGGGTTGAGCACCTGCAGGTTCTTCACTCCACCAAAGGGCTCTGGAGAACACAAATAGGACTTTAGTCTGTGTCTTTCTTCTAGAATCCAGGGTCTTTACCATTGTGCATATTGAGGAATTGGAGCCAAAGGGGGTTAAGTACCATGTTGGGTTGAATACGAGTATTATATTTTAAATGAAAGCTCTCAGTGAGATCCTTTCAGTGCCACAAAAGGAAACAACTGAAAATATGACCCGTATGTTGTCATTAAAAGAAAGGCCCTCGAGATATAGTTGATATAAAGTGATATTTGCTTATCTAAATAGGACCTCAATCAAATGAACTGAACAAGAGCCAAACGGGATTGATCCGTGGTTAGAAGTTGAGAGAATGCTGGAGTCCAGAGGCCAGCCAGACTTACTGGTCTTTCCGGTCTCTGACATCTGCTTGCCATCTCCTTCAGCGTACACCGGCACCAGGGACACAGTGTAGAGGGTGTCTGGCTGCAGAGCTTTCAGGACTGTGTTGGTGGTGCTCCCAGACACTTGCTCCTGATGGATCACACAAAGTACAGACAAATGTGAAATAGCCAAACCCATCAAATGGATTTCCTGGCCTCTCAACACTACCAGTGAAGACAGGGAGCTGACGGTGCTCCTACCAGTCCTACCATGGCCTCAGCTCCTCCAGCAGCAGGGACGTAGATGACTTTGTACTCTTTGACTTTGCCCTCGGCGGGCTCCCAGCGCACGTTCAGGGTGGTCATGGTGGGGTTGAGCACCTGCAGGTTCTTCACTCCACCCAGGGGCTCTGGAGAACACAAACAAGACCCGTTTAGCTGCACAGATAATGAGAACTCACTCTTTATGCCTGGGCTGGGTGTAGATCTGTGGTAGAGCACATGATCGTGGGGTCACAGGCTCAAATCCCCCCTGCGCTGTACATTGCTTTGGAGACTGTCATGTGACATGACATATTTAGAATGCTACAATATGTGTGCTAGTGGATGCTATATCCTGGCAATAATGTCACAATGCCTGTTCAAGTACGGTGGTCTAACTCCACTCGGTGAAGTCTATTGACCGTGACTGACTAAGCGTGTGTGGTGCCAGCTGTGGCCTTGGCTAAGTCTTGTGTCAAGAGATCCTGTCATCGGGGCCACTTACTGGTCTTTCCTCTGCCCGAGATGTCTTTGCTCTCTCCACTGGGGTAGACGGCTGCCACGGTAACCGAGTAGGGAGTGTCTGGGATGAGCTTCTGGAGAAGAACACTGTTCTTCTTCCCTCCAACCTGGGTCTGTCGGGGGGGCGGGGGGGGGGGGGGGGGGGTTAAGGTGTCAAGAGTCTATCAGTCTCCACTTTGTTTTAGGGAAGTCAAAGGACCTCTTACTTCAAAGTAAGAGCATAAATTGTTAGTACTGCAAAGTGGCTTCGACGGTTACGAGCTGTTGTCAGCTTGGACAACCCCCCCCCCCCCCACACACACACACACACACCTGTCTGAACACACCAGCTAAGTAAAAAGGACAAGCGTCTTCTCCGCAAAGTCAGGGAGAAGTCATTGAAACATGACAGACGTAAACCCAGAGCTCCTGCGTCAGGTTTTGACTTTTTTCTAAGTGGTGGAGGCAGGCACAGGGTTTCTGCTACCTCCTGGTGTGCCGAGGGGAAAAAAATGGAAGCAAGCTTACCGGATTTCCTTAAATCTGCCAATGTTTTATCACTGCTCCTGCGGCAGTCCAATAGTGAGAGAACTCCCAAAGGCTAGTGCCATTTGATGGCGTCTAGGAGAGAACAATGCCCTTTTACACAGTTTTGTTCGTGAATAAAATGTTTGAAAAGACCAAGTAGGCCTGTGGGACGTCAGACATCGTAGACCAGCAATGCTTCAGTCTATGATCCAATTTATGAAACGTATCACGGCGCTTAATAAAAACGAAGCACATAAAGTAAAAAGGCCAAGCCATGAAACCCCATTTAAGTGGTGCTACCCCAAATCTGTTTATTTAATGGAGCACATCAACAGGACATTATGCTGATCCTTTCTTATCCTCTTAAGCTGTTATCACCAAGAGGCAGTTCAGTGCCCAGTCATCTCCTGGACAGATATGATATGTAGTTTATATCTAGATTTGTTTAAATCAACAAGGTCATGGACAGCGATGTCAAGACAGCTTTCCACACTCGGCTGGAAGTCGTCATGTCACGAGTGAATCAAAAGGATGACAGGCCTTTCCTGTGGCGTCGTCTTGAGATCACAGCTTCAGAAAAGGATACACTGTTTGGAGAACACTTGTCATAACTTTTCACAGACACAATAAAAATGGTAACTGGTGCTCTACATTTTGGACATATAACAACATCATCCCAAGACAATGTTTTCTTAAGGTATTTCATCCCTGATCACAATCAAGTAACCATTTTGAAATGTAGTCTTGGCAGCTATGCCGAGATACTCCAGGAATAAATAAAAAAATGTTTAGGACAGACTGTCAGAATCCAAAGGTCGAACTAACGATGACAGAGCAGACCGACAGCTTACTAACCCTGATTGTCTGAAACGTGGACATCCAACATGCTTTTCTCAAGAGAACTATAAACCAATTCAACCATTTCTACTGAACCAATTTGAAACAGCTTTTATACTCCCTAGCACAGCACAAGGGATATTTTGGGAGGTTGTCTTCTCTTTTATTATTGTAAGATTCCCCGTTACATCACAACGGTTATGAAAGGGTTATTAAACTAGCTTGGGCTTGCTGAGGAATCCCCAAAGTAGAGACCATTACTGTGATAACTAATGTCTCCACTCCCAGCTCAAACAGCTCCAAGAAATTAGGTGGGGGAAGGGGGGGGGGTGGCAGGCAGAGAGCGAGAACAATACCACTGCACATTACAAGCGAAGAAAAAGTAAAAAAAAAAAAGTAAAAAACATTACATGATAAAGTCTTAAGAAATCATGTTAGGATTTTAAAAGGATTACTGTGTTTGCTTAACTGCAGATTTTTCATGGCAGGGGTGGCCCGGTTGGCCATGACAACCAGCTGATAAACACATCTTGTTAACACACTGGACGAATTCCATCAAGTGACTCAGTTAAAGGGACAGTCTAGCCAAATCACAACCCTAACATATTCCCTGCTTGAGACTGTAGCTTGAGACGTCTTTAACTTACCGAGAGAGTCTTGCCTCCGGCCACAGGCTGGTAGGTGAGCTTGTAGTTTTGGACAGGGCCCGGGGCGTGGTCCCACTTCACGGACAGGGTAGTGGTGGTGGCGTTGAACACCTGCAAGTTCTGGGGCGGCCCAGTGGGGGCTAGAGACACACAAACACACACGTTTCCAATGAACAAATCGTTCCATGACTTCCTCATGCAAGGTGACTTGACCAAGCCAGAGGATAGTGGGGGTGGGGGTGGGGATTTTACATGGGGTACAAGGCATGGGACAGCCGCAACCCTGCCCCCATAATCACACAGAGTCAGGAAGCTGGATGAAGCGATGATTAGGATGATGAGGTGAGGACACAGTGATAATGTCATCGGTGACAAAACGGAAGGGGAAGCAGTGTAGATGGACCGAAACAATATGTGTATGCACATGCAAATGATCCCATTCACTGGCTGACTGGTGGAGACAGGTCGTTAACAACACGATGATGAAGGGATGTTACAACGTGAGGGATGGAGACACAACATGATGAATGACGTGATGACAAAATGGTTGACAATGGGAGTTTGGGAGGTGGCTGTCGGTTGTCAATGGTCACACTTTTGCGCCGGAAGCTTTTATGGTACGGAAATGCACATGCGGATGGGTGGGAGGCAAAATGAAGTGTGCTTCCATCGACACTTTCATTACCGTCCGCATTACCATTATAATCATCAACGAGGACATTATAATGATAATGTCTTTTGTCCTTCTCAAACAACCTACCCGGTGTAATCATCTTTGACACTGGAAAGAGACGTCGGGAGAACAACATGTTATTCCAGTTCTGCTCTGCGTGTGCGAGCGACAGAGTGAATGTCAAACACTAAAATGTGTGTCGAGGGAGGGGAGGGCGTGGCGCGGCTGGCTTACACGTGCGCTGGCTGCCCATCAAGTCTTCACTCTCCGATTCGTCAGGGTAGATGGCGGTGACGGTGACGTCGTACAGCGTGTCTGGGTCCAGGTTCTCCAGGACGTGGCTTATTTCATCGCTGTTCAGGATGGCCTGGAATATGAGAGAGAGAGAGACCAGGCCGGAGAAAGAGGGAGAAACAGGAATGCGAGTGTGAATCGGCATAATCCGTTTTTTTGTGTGTGTTTGTGTTGCTGCGTTGACAAAAGGCCACCGATTCGACCGGACTTACATATTGGAAGTTGGTCTCTCCTTTCTTTGTCCAGCCAATGCGATACAGAGCCACATCGGGGGCCCCGTGTTCCCAGGTGGCCCGGAACGAGGTCTGCGTCACCTCCGAGAACTTGAGGTTTTTGGGTGCCGGAACCACATCTGTTCACATGGATAGGAGAGGAGAGACAGAGAGGGGTGATTATGAGGAAGTCCTGAGAGATGAGGCAAAGCCATGTCATCAGAGGAAGTCTGGTCACCATGTGAGCTCGTCTCGCCGTGTATTGGCCAGAGTGAGGGAGCGTGTATCGAAAACAACATTTCCGCAAGTCATCTGGGATTAATTCCTGATGGATGATGCCCCATGCGGTGACAGATAGCACACACATACATGCATGAACACACACAGACAAACAAACAAGCACACGCACACACACACAAACGGTTTGCCATGGCCCGTGCCAAATTGCAGCAGAATAATGCAGTTTATCCCCTGAGGGATCGGATCCCTCATGTTTGGGCTCGATCCAGACGGAGAGGTTCAGAAGAGGCAGAAGCCCAGTCAGAGGCAGAAGCCCAGTTACAGGCAGAAGCCCAGTTAGAGGCAGAAGCCCAGTTAGAGGCAGAAGCCCAGTTAGAGGCTGAAGCCCAGTTAGAGGCAGAAGCCCAGTTACAGGCAGAAGCCCAGTTAGAGGCAGAAGCCCAGTTAGAGGCAGAAGCCCAGTTATATTGTTGGAATTTGATATATAGTATTACAGCTATATTGTATCTAGGACAGTTCACAAGAAATGCGTGCAAAGCACATCCATTGTTGTGAATATTGAGATTGCAAACTGGGAGTTCCGGGCTTCCATATTAGGTGAATGGGTTTACTTCAGCACTGTATCTCGAGCACTGAAAATGTTGCCATCCTCTTGTCTAATCTGTTTAGTTCTGAGTAGTTGTGTACCTGTGATTGCTTGTCCACGCATGGTGTTCCCTGGTCCTTCGTCATAGACTGGTGTGACAGACAGGTCATACTCAGTTTGAGAGATTAGGCTGGCAAGGTCTAGTGTTGTGATGTCACCATTGACATCAACCTGCAGGGTAAAAAAAGAAAAGTTTAGCAAGATGAAACTACAATAAAAAGTGTTTGACTTGGAGATTTTTTTAAATAAAAGATACAGTATAAAGGGAAAATTAAAAATAATGTTGCAGTGTTTATTGCTTAGCATGGCTAGTTTTACTGCCATGGTGTTTAACTTTACAGTTTTGTACAATAGCCTAACTAAAACCTCTCAGTGGAAAAAATGTCTTCTCTCAATAACTGAATTTCAGTTTGAAGTCATCACACTCTTTGAGGAAAGCCATTTGTCCGGGGGGAAAAAAAACAGTGCTAAGAAAAGACTTGCACAAGTCATTCGTTTACATATATATTTATATATTTGTAATTCCAGAGAGTGTTAGGTGGTAGGAAAAAGTTACAACTTCCAGCAGAAAAGTGGTTGAAAAAAGTCTCTTTCAGGTTATTTTCCACTTCGACTTCAAGAGAAGCACAGGAAAAGCTCTTTAAAAGCAATATGGGAAGGAAAATCCTCTGGACCCTGAAGACTTTATAAGATAAATCCGCAGAGGTCTTCTTGGGAGACAGGCTGACTTCAGATGTTCTCCAGGAAGCTGGGCTTCCAGAGGAGGCCTCTGTCCTATCCATCAGTTGCTTCTAGAGTCTTCTTGCAGGTGACCACGAAGACACCTTCGGATGTGTGCTGCCTGCCGTTCCCTGTCTTTGACCCTCGCTCCGATCCAAGTGAAATTTAACTGAAGACGGCGCTGTGATATAGTGGCTGCTCTCTGGCATTTTTCTCCCAGCAGCCTTCATTTCCCATAAGTCCCAGCCCGACCACAACATATTTAATGGTCGGGCTACAACAGCTCCTGTAGTCTGTCTAGACTTTTCTAACCATTCGTTTTGCTACCGACAAATATGTTACGGACGGATGGTGTTGCGTGGAGGTTGTGAGTGACCATGACAGGGACAGGAAGGAGGAGAGGCGGTGACGCGAGTGTTACCTCTTTGAGCTCCCCCTCGTCAGGCTTGTAGGTGATGATGTACTTGCGGACGTTTCCGGGGGAGGCGTCCCAGGTGAGCTTCAAGGTGCTGTGGGTGACATCGGTGACCCTCAGTTTACCCGCCGGCGGTGGCGGCACTGACGGAGCGACAAAGTTACACAGAAACGTCGCGGGAGGCGCCAAGAAGAGAGGAAGACGGAAGGAGAAGGGGAGATTAGCTGAGTCTTGACAGTGTGAGACATGAGCCCTCGATACATGACATGCGTGGGGGGGAACGTACGAGTGACTCCTTGGTCCATGAGGGGGTCGCTGGCCGCCTCGCCGTGCAGGGCGAACAGGGAGAGGCTGTACGCCGTGTTGGGAACGAGCTGTTGCAGCTGGACATCACTTGCATCTGCCCCAGCCCGAATCTGCACAGCAGGGAAGAGAGGGAGGGAAGGACAGACAGAGAGAGAGAGAGACAGAGAGAGAGAGAGAGAGAGAGAGAGAGAGAGAGAGAGAGAGAGAGAGAGAGAGAGAGAGAGAGAGAGAGAGAGAGAGAGAGAGAGAGAGAGAGAGAGAGAGCCAGGCCGGAGAAAGAGGGAGAAACAGGAATGCAAGACAGGACTTGTCACCAGGACATTTCTGAACACCTGGAGTTCTTCACTAATCCCCAACCAATCCCTGAGAGTGTCCTAGAAAAGAGCTTCTCAACTTGGACTTCCTTTCAGAAAGCCTATGGAGTCAGCCTGGCCAGCACGACAGAAGCCTTACAGCTCTAAAAGACATAGCATCTGTTCAAATTCTGTTTGGTTAATATCATCTCAATGACTTCATTGGCAAAATAACTTGTGCAGGGCCAACATGAGCTAGTCCTTCCCATTACCCTCTGTGTCCAAAGGGTCTGTTTTTTGTGGACCTTGCCTGAACACCACTGTAAAAGTCCACTTCCTGTGCTCTGTGCAGACATCATCACATTGACATCTGGAATGAGTAAGGCACCACTAGCGAGGCCCTGGCTAGCCCACCTTATAAACTGGATGTGGAAATGCTGAGCTCGCAAATGGAGGTCCTATTTAACCTCTTCCATGAGCGCGTGTGTCTGTCTGTGTGTGTGCGCGGGTGGCGAGGACTATGTTCTCGTGCGTGTGGGCGCGTGCGTGCGCGCGTGCGTGTCGTGAAGCCGACGGTATGGCTCCCCTCACCTCTTTCTCCGTGGTGGGCACAGTAGCGTTGATGGCGCTGTACAACAGCATGTACCCTGTGGCTCCCTCCACTTGCTGCCACCTCACCCTGAACGTGGTCATGGTGGCATCATACACAGTCAGGCTCTTCACCGCAGCCAGGGGCACTAGAGGGCGGGAGCAAGGAGGGAGAAAAAGGTTACAGGGTACCTGGAACTCAAACGATCAAGTGTGCTGTCGTTCGGAAATGATTCGGAAATCAAACAAGGTCTTATGTTCCCCCAAATCTTTTTTGTCGTTGGTGTAAACAGTACCAAAAAAGTGGCGCGCAATTGCTGACGTTTTAGCCTTTTGGAGAAGCTTTCTATTTGATTCTTTTCGATTCTGTAGGTTGGTAGGGTTTTCAGCAGCAACATACATCAGGCTCCACAGACTCTCCACGGACGTCTACCGTGGCAGCGCACCACACCCAGGCTGTGTTTATGGCTGAGCCACACTGAGAGTTACAAGGCTTCTTCACACAGGAGCATGATGACCTAGCCCATTGTTAGTTTAGAAATGACCACAAAGAAGACCGCAGTGATCTAACGCTTCTGGCGGCGTTTACTTTGCGGACGACCCAACAATAAGTGTTGTTTATGACGGTGAGAAAAATCTTAAGAGTTTACTGTAAAATGTTTTAATTGACAAATTAAAAAACGGAACAAAGTCAATGTTAAAATACAAATGAGCAATGAAAGCACTCAGTGCCGTGTACTTAACAGTGTAATAACTCGAGTCCCTTTTCTTGGGAGACACTAATGAGGACAAGAATGACAGAACCTTCAGTCATTCTCAACATCATTAAAGCCCTTTCTCTTAATCCAGTTTCCCAGCTTGGCCATCCCATTGACCTAATCATAAGACAAATATATTCAACACTGGCAACAACATTTTGAAAAACACGGATGCTAATCAAGACACATGAAATCAATTCTCGGTTTAGTGAACAGCGTGATTTAAGAATAACAAGTAAACAACAAATAAACAAGTTCCATCCGTGCGCTTTAAGCTGGGTAACGAGCATGGCAGCACCGGGCTGTTGTTGATTTCCAAATGGCCTGAACCATTTACCACAACAGTGGAATTGCCGAGAGCAGTTTGTTATCCATTTTACGTTTCTTTTGATCATTGATTCCACCCTCATCCTTGCCCCTTGGGGTTTGGGGCTTGGGGTTTATCCTGTGCTGTGAGCAAACTCATTTGAATCGTCTGTATCAGTGCCTTGCTCTACAATAACTGAACGGAATGGTCTGGAATACCTTGAAGGGAAATCATTTGAAGGTTTAGCCTATGCGAATTAGCAGTAAAAGTACAAATCACGGGGGAAATAAAGGATGCAGGTGGAGGATATGGTCATGCAGCTGAGGTACTTACAGGTGGTTTCGGTTCCCTTCAGTGGCTCGCTGCTCATCTCGCCGACCACGGAATACACATTGACCAGGTACTCGGTCAGAGCGGACAGCTTGACCAGGACCACGGTGTTCACGGTCCCATCGACGATAACCTGAGCGGATTGAAAAGGACAATAGCGTTACATGTCGTACACACAAACGGCTATCCCAATGTTGCCATGGAGTTCACTACAAAGCCTGACAAATGTGACCTAAAGCCACCCGATGTCCTCTCTCTGCCTCTCCAAGAGTTACAAACTCGTTACGGGATGGTGCTGGAATTACAGCAGGTCAAAATTGAATGTTCCAACGACCCAAAAGTGAAACAAACGTCTTTCTGCACACTAACTCCCCTCTCCAGGTCAGAGTATTGGCCCAAAGGAGCCAGTCACATATCAAGCAATCGAATGTGAAATCCGATTCATTTGTGTGAATATATACGTTTTGTATTAGAATTTGAGCAATTTCAATGAGGCAGAACGCATCACCGGCCATGATGCAATCTCCCAGTGGGGGGCCCTGGCCACCAAGGCACAAAGGCATGGCAACCGGGAGTCTTGAGTGAGAGGAAGAAGCTGCATATAGGGCAGCAACTCCCCCCCAAAAAGCAGCATGGATAGACAGACTGCATGAACCTTCTGCCAAAACAACCGGATCACCTCTGGCAGGGGAGAACCACAGAAGTCTGAGAAAGAATTCTGATGAAAACAGGGATCAGGTCGGCCATATCTCATTCACATCCAAACCAGGTGGGGTGAGCGCATTTACCAATGAGGACGGCCGGGGAGGGTGAGAGGAGAATGGAGGAGAGAAGAAGAGAGGAGCGCAGAGGAGAGGAGAGGTGAGGAGAGCCCACCTGTTCTGTCGGACCTCCAGGATACATGTATTCGATGCGATACTGATCCACCGTGCCGTCAGGTGGCGTCCAGGTGGCACGGAACGAGTGGTGGGTCACCTCAGAGGTCACCAAGTTAGTACCCGGCTCCGGGCCTCCTCCTAGGGGCAGGGCCACAGGGAACGTGAGCTGACATGTCAAGTATTTCACATGCTGAACTCCCCAACCACAAATCTGTCCCCATCACACTAGCAGGTCTGACAGACGGGGGGGGGGGGGTTGCCTGGTGTACATTTCACCGCTTTGACAAAGGGCTTTTTCAGAGAAATCTGTTCTCTTGCTGTGTTGTAAATCAATATTGCGCTTACTCTTAAAATTAGATTTCAGGACAAGGCACAGTACGTCCAAAGCAAAAGTTTCCATCAACCGTTTGAGTCCCTTAAAACCATATTCAGGCAAGCATATTTATCAAGTCAGTCAAGCCAAATAAAGACAGTCTAAATCATATTCACAAACAAAGGTCTGGGTTTTTCCTTTCAATGTGGCTCGAGTCATGAATATCTTATTGGAATCTTCTTGCTCCTACGCTAATCTGTTTATACCACTGAAGGGCAGTCACAGTACAACTTGTGCTGGGATCAGACGACAACGCCGATCCCGTGGCACTTTCATCCCAAGCTGCCAGTGTTGCCTCCACCATCCTTAAGACAAATGGATAACATAAGCTGGACAGCAGCGCATGGGTTGCAGGGTATTTAGAAGGCTGTTTTAGCAGGGGATGGTTGGAGGTCCAAGTCTCTCTCAGAGACGGGAACAGAGAGAAAGTTGCCTATTCCCAAATGTGGCTTGTGAACGATGTTTTGGCCGATCTCACAGTCATCTCACCTCAAATGGAAGTCACCTGTCTATAGTGTCTGTAGAGTGTGCGGTAGAGTGACACATGGATGTGAATGTGAAAACACTGTCATCCTAAACCAGCCCGTGTTGAGGAAGTGAGCGACCTCCTAGATCGTCGTTTTTGGTACCTGGGCCCTTCACGCTGTTGCACAGGTTGACGGTGAGCTCGTCGACGATGTCCAGCAGGAAGGAGAAGTCGTTCACGTTGTACATGTGGATCTCGTCCGGGTCGGTGGCGATGGACCTCAGCTCGTTCTCGTCGGCATTCTTCACCCCGATGGCGTACAGCTCGATGTTCTGGTCCCGCAGCCTCTGGGAGTTGGTGACGATCTCATCCTGGGACTTGCCGTCAGTGATGAGGACGCCAATCTTGCGAGCGTCCTCGCGGAGTCCCACGTTGGGTCGGAAGTTGTTCTCGAGGATGTAGTTCAGGGCCATACCTGTGAGGGGAGAGCTTCACATGAGGCCTGTTCGTGCAAAGCACATGCTGGCAAAATGATTTGTAACAAGGATCATATTTTTGGGAATGAATCGTTGACTTTGGTCTGAAAGCCATGGTCAGTTTAGTCACAGCCAGTAATAATAGAACTCGAGTTGTTTGTGTAACAGTCACCTGTCATGGTGTTTCCCCCTTTGTAGGGGAGGTTGGCCACAGCGTTCAGCAGGGATTCCCTGGTAGGGTGGGCGTTCAAGTGCCATTCTGTTTTGGGGTCCCCACTGTACTGGGCCAGACCTGGAGAGAACACACAGTGTTGAATGACAAAAATCAGATGAAGGCAATGTGTTAAAGCCCAACTTTAAGTACAGTGTTGAAAGGCCTTCAAATCATGCCATGGCAAAAAGCGCAGCATGGAACTTCAAACCAAACGTACCAATCTGGACTCTCTCTGGCCTGACGTCAAACACTCCGACCATGCGAGCGATGAAGGAGCGGATGGTCTTGAAGTTCAGACGGCCGATACTCCACGAGCCATCCACCAGGAGGATGATGTCAGCCTTGGCCGAGGACTTGCATTCGGGGCCTGCGAGGTAGGAAGACACTGAGATGAAAAGCAGGTGCGACACGACCTCGTGTGTGTCTGCTTGGGGATGTTTCGGTGTCGTGACGGTCATGAGCGAACGTGCATGGAGAGGGGTGGATGGAGATGGCTGAAGACAACAATGAGTCGGTTCGACACAAGCACAAACACACAGTATCGCCTTGACCAGTACCACAGTAGCAGAGTCATACAAATTTGACACACTTTATGAATACAAACATTTGAAGCTCCGAGACAACATTTTCTAACAGCACATTGATCCATTTGCGAGATCATTTGTCAATTCCTCTCGTTTTCTTTTGGGGTTTCTCCTCCACGTTGGTCTTGCTTTCTGTATACATCCACAGCCTTCCGGGCGTTTCTGAGGCTGTCAGGAGGATTTGTCCCCACTGAACAACAGACGTGAGCCTCCTGACAGGTGATATACGACGCACTGCTCTGCCAGAGTTATTGCACATTCCTGGGGTGTTCCGTACTTGCCACCAACCCCCCACCCCCCAGACACCTGTGTGGGTGAGAGGGCTATGGTGGAGTTCGTCCGAGGTGCACAGAGGCGCTGACGCACCCTGCCGGACACCGGAGCTACGAAATGGAAACGGAAATCTGCCACCGTACCTGCAATTGGAAACAGGTTAGAAGACAATTGATTTACCCCCACATGGTTATTTGCGAGAGGTAGGAAACAGATAAGGATTGTAAGGGGATAGAGAGGGATGGATGTTTAGCAGATTGCGTTCGCGGGGCGTCTGGGAGATACACCCCCGTGATATGTGAAGCCCTCACGAGAACGATGCTGACTCCCTGAGACGTTCATCAGCAAAAACCAGATGTCGCACACTAAGACTGTAAAACACCCAGACGAGTAACACAAAGCAGATGACACCGGCTTTGAACAGTCGACGCATCGGATCATGAGAAAGCATCTCAGCAAACGTGCACTAGCAACGCTAGTGCACATGTGTACATGTGAATGGGCTCGTCGCTCGTGTCGTTGTTTTGTCTGTTGTGTGGGCAATGCTCCAGTTCCCAAACCTAAGTCATGGCATTGCTAATGCACGGTGTGTAAAACAATAGATCTGATATCGTGCTGTTCCAAAAAGGGGTCTTTTCTCTCGCGCGGCGCTACAGACAAACCACCCGCGCCCGGTGCTGCAGTGATTGGACGGTGATGGCCTCTCATTGGGTAGTCTCTTCGTTTGCATGCATGTCTGTGGAACCTGTGTGTGTGCGTGTGTGTGTGCGTGTGTGTGTCTGTGTGCGCGTGTGTGTGGAACATCCTCTCTCCTGCTCAGTGAGCAGCTAGTCACTGTGTCTGCTCTCCATTACAGCAGGAATTTCTGCCCAGGGTCAGCAGCTCTCTGGGGTCTTATATGAGAAACACAACATTTTCCTAGCCGCGTGCGTCTCTGCGGCAGTGCGGTACGGCTCCCCCTGCCTGGGTTGTAAAACATCTGTAATTGCTTGCAGAGTGGCTAGTTTTCCACAAAGGTCTTCTTTTTTGAGGGGGTGGGGGGGGGGGGGCGACGTTAAAACGGGGAAATATCCATTGTACATTAAAAACCTTGACGTCTACAAGATATGGACTGAACGAGTTAACAAAGGGGTTTTTCTTTGCTGCGACGCAATTAGGACTGGCGTGTCAGACTACAGAGGGAGGAGATGTGGATAGTCCAAAACTGGCAATGGATGAAGCGGGCAGCGAAGTAACATTCCTATAAGTGTTAGTCGTAAATGCAACCTAAGTGTCAAGCTTCTCGCTATGGGCTTGCAAAATGGAACTTCGATTTACACCAGGGTTTCGCCCGATGGTGATAAGGGAGACAAGGTTGATCCCAGCCAAGCATCCCAAAGCCATTAGTACTCGTCATAATCAAGGGCTTTGAAAGCCAACGCAACTGGGATTCTGATTCCATTTGACGGCACATATTTCACTCTTCTGGTGCTAATCAGAGTCATATTGTGGCGCTCTTTTCTATTGGATCCCAGTCTAGGCAGCTCTACACGGTAGGAATCCAAGGAAAGGGGCCAAGCTTTGGTTGCATTGTTTTGTTTGCGTTGTTATGTCTGGGTGTGAGCATGTGTGCGGCTCAGCTGTGCGAGGCTGTGGTGTCGGTGTCAGGTTTTACCAGTGGGGTCGGGGGGAGGGGCTTCAGGTTCATCAGAGAGAGTGGTCTTCTCCTCTCCGGCCAATGGCATGCTCTGGCCTCCGTCAAACATCCCAAACACTGCCACTGAGTATTTGGTACCAGCCCTGATGTGAAAACAATGGGATTAAAGGAACCATCTGTCACAATAGCAAATTGTGTGCTGGTACTGTTGGACCATATCAGTGTTTCATCTGATCTCCCCGTGGCTGAGGAGGGAACATCTCTGATCTCACCTGAGCTCCTCCAGGACCACTGTGTTGTCATAGGGGCCGACAACCAACTCTCCCAGGTCAATGTCATTCCCGCTGGGATAGAAGGTGACCTTATAGGCCCGCACTTCCCCAGGGGCGGGGTCCCAAGACACCCGGAAACTGGTCTTAGAGGGCTCGGACGTCTGCAGGTTCCTGGGAGCTTTGTAAGGTGACACTAAGAAGAGGAATACAGACGGGACCATATCAATACACAGTTTGGCGTGAGCACATCCAACTTCGAAACGAGCTGGCGAGTTTGCGGTGACGTCAGCAAACCCGCATTCCAACCGCTCTCTGGAACTGCATCATTAGTCCATTACACAATGTCTCAAACCCGGAGCCACCGTTTCGTCGCCCAGGGTCATGCCAATCATACATGTGTTGGTAAGGTGCGTGTTACATCCCACAGTGTGCCAGTACTCTACTGTCCCCTCGTGGGGTTGAATCATGGACCAACGTACGTGTAGTTCCTACTCCTTGCCTTGCTTTTCCTTCTCCGCGCTTGTAGATGGGGTGCACGGTGATGTCGTAAGAGGTCATGGGCTGCAGCCGTTTCAGCACAGCGGAGGTGGCCGTGCCGGCGACCTTTAAGACCATTTGTTTCAAGCCGGCGGAGGGGGTGTAGGTCACCCGGTAGTTGACCACCTTGCCCGGCGCGGGCTGCCACGTCACCTTCATGGAGCGCTCGGTCTCGTCGGAGACGCTCAGCGTCTTGGCAGCGGCCGAGGCTGAGGAGAAACGGAATATGGATTCAACCTGGAGTGTTTGAGGTCGTAGGAGGGTGCATGTTAAACATAACCTTCCCCAACTTTAAGCTCCATAGACCATGTGATGAGGTAGATATATTCAACAGGAGTAGCATGCATATGAAATTAATCGACCCGTGGCCAAGCCATCCCAAGGGAAAGATGTTCAGACCATTAAAAGGTTGGGAGGATATTCTTTTATTGGCAAGGGGGGGGGGGGAACCCAAACCCAATTGGCTGAGTACGAGTAGGGAAGATTTGAGTTCCCCTAAGGTGATTCCCTTCTAAAGTTTGTTTTCTTTCAATAGTATGTCTGACCGTCTAGCCAATGCACTGGTTTTCAATATCCACACGTGTCTAGTGAAGCCAGTGCAGAAATTGCCTGTTGGAGAGCATTTTTCCGTCAATGTAATTTCCCCATGTGTGGATATAGTAAGATGGAGGATGTTTGGTCATTCTTAGCCAGGGCGTCCTGATTTTACTCCAACGCATCAGTGCTATAGCACATGTCCACCACACATATGCCTCATTTAAAAAATAACATTTGTCCCTCGACAAGAGTGACGTTATCTCTGAACACACACTGCATCAAGACTGTCATCTCCTCTGTTTTCCGCTGCAGACCACAGCTAAGAAAAAAAGCTGAGTGAAACGGCTGCTTTAAGTCAAGCTTTCCAATGAAACACCAGACACCAAAGACCAAAGCCCATCTTCAGAGCATGACAATGGTGAACACATGGGCAGTGATATCAGTTTTCATATTTTTTCCCCCCAATCATTTTGTCTGGAGAAAATTACAGACATGTAGCAGTTGCTCAGCCTGTTTTCCACTTTCATAGATGAAAATAATAGGCCTTTGACCACTATAATCTGCAGTGTCTCTACCTGCAAAGCCTGACCATAGAGTAGAAACTGCCTGGAGCCCTTCGACCACAGAGGAGTGAGGCAAGCTGTGTTTAAACCCCAGGCTTTGGCAACAGCCAACAGTAAACCAAAAACACAAGAAGTAGCCATACCGTCCGTGGTCTCCGTGCCGGTGAGCGGCTCGCCGTCGCCACGCCCGTAGGAGGCAAACACCGACACCTGGTAGAGGGTCTCTGGAGTCAGGCCCTCCAGGACGGTGCTGGTCGTGGTCCCGGGGACGGTCTTCTCCCCGGACTCCTCAGAGAACAGGGACTTCCAGCGGAGCCTGTACATCTTCATGTTCCCCGGTGCGGCAGTCCAGGAGACGGCGAAGCTTGTGTCGGTCACGTCACTCGTGACGAGGTCTTTCGGGGAGCCCAACTCTAAAACAAGATGAAGAGGACAGCACCTGCGTTAGGACTTTGCATGAGCAGTGCATGGAAACACCAACTGATGAATCGACATACATTGACATGCCGCTCCAATTTTAGAGAGGATTAAATACCGTGACTAAAAAGACCCCCACTAAAAGACCCCGTTCTCTTGCTGCAGCCGAGAGGCCGTTCTGAGAGTGTTCTGCTGGCTGACCTAATTATTCGAAATGGAAACTATTAAGTCTGCGTCCAGAGCACGGCATAGTTGAGCAGCCTGTCACAGCTATAAACTCGACGGAGGAACACACACAGATGCACACATCTGCACCCTGGCGTCCAGCTCTGACTTCGGAAAACGACGCAGTAAACCTGCCTCCAGTCCGTCACAGGTTAAATGACCGAGTCGGATTACTGGATCTCTTGGAAATCCCCAAAACCGGGTTAGGTTCCTTTCGTTCGGACTGTATATCAGGGATTACGTAAACCTGTGACATATCAGGTGACGTATAGGAGACTCCCTATAAAGTTTCTTAAACATCTGCTCTACACACACTGTGAGGACACAGAAGGGGAGGAGGGGTTGACAGGAGCTGGACTTTTGAGAAAGTGCGGTCATGTTTTCTGACCTCCATCCTGTCCTGCCTGATGAGGCGGCCTCCTCGGAAGCCTGTCTGCCAAAACATATAGATGTGGTTTCATCAAAACTAAACCTGCACCGAATTTCCATGCATATGGATCACATTGCGACAAAGCACAGGCACAGAAATTGGTCCATGGCTCTGGGCGTTGTGGAGTTAAATATTTGCAAACAAGAATGAGGATTGGCTATCTTAGTCCAACACTTTTGTCTTTCTCAGGAGCAAAGAGGAGCAAAGACTGTGCTGAAAAGAACGAATGTTCAATAGCTGTTGTGAAAATCATGATTAATTTCCCAGGCGAGATCCAGCTAAATTATAGGACTAACAGAGTTGAAACAATACCTTTTTGTTTAAACCAATTTATATTTTGATACTGGAATGGATATTCCTCAGCAGAATTCCCTGAGTATATTGGGCCCGGTCGAAACGGGACCCCCACATATTTATTTTAATAAAATTATCAAATCCTTGGTTATATCCACCTCACAGGCAGCAGGGTCTTGTTTTTATAATAGTCGAAAAGCTGAAAAACTGAAATATTGAGTAAGTGAAAGCAAATAAGCACACTGATAAACCCTGGACCTTTCATGAACTCCTACACGTAGACAAATAGAAGCCCAAAGGAAACACCATAGACTACAGTAGGAAAAAACATATCTCAAAACAGCCTGAAAAAGATGGGCCATAGGCATGTGTTTAACTTTATAGATCAACAACTTAGCTGTGTCTGATTTCAGGGCAAGTCTTTCCAAATGTCATGCCAAAAATAATCTATCAAACATTAAACTCCTCTGAAGCAACCATTCCAACCCTGGCTAAAATCTCATTTCCTTAATTTTACAGCACATGTGCTCCTTCCACAAGTCGTCTGCTAGTCTCCACCACAGAGACACAGCAGTGGCCATTAGCTGGGCCCTCTCCACCTCCATTTTTTATCTCTTCAAGGAGCTCTCATTTGCAGGGCCGGGAGTGTGTCTCGGGCCTTTTCAGAATAACAGCCCGCAGACTGCACGTAGGGAATCTGGCAGTCGGCAGACCTGCCTGAAAGTCACTCAAGCCCAATTTTTTCCACAGCCCATCATGTGGCAAAACTGAACAAAACCACAATAAATTCAACACCCTCTCCTCTTCTTTTTTGACACACTCCCTCACCTTTTTTCCTCCTTGTGCCTCCCAATTTTCTCGCTCTGTCCCACAACGTTGCCTCTCCAGCACTGAGTATACTGTAACTTCAGACAATCAGTCAGACTGGTAAGAAACTCTGTCTCCCGTCTACAGCAGGGATTGTTTTACACAGGCCTTTGAAATCTCAAATTGCCTTAAAATTCGGAACGTGTGACAAACTCGGAAACCATATCCAAAGAAGAAATCTGCCCTGCATTTGCATCTTGTTACAATTAAAACAAGGGGGCGGGGGGGCTGTCTTAAGTTCAATGCTTCAGCTGTATGTTTGAAGTGAAATCCTTTTTTTTGTAGCTTTTTTCCTGAGTTGCCTGGACCTGGCTGTTGAGATGAAGGGAGAGGGCAGGTGATGAAAAGACGTGCACATCGGCCGCCTGGTGCTCTTAATGTCTTAATGACATCCCTGGGGTCGGGAGCATGGCGGATCTTAGACGCTGCCTGGCAGTTGCCAGATAGGGGAGGAGGAGGGGGCAGGTCTCTCTGGGACTCCCTCATACAGCTCCAGCACCTCAATCACAGAAGCTCTTCAGCCATGTTTCCAACTGAATCGACTGATTTCCACACTCTTTTCTCTCCCTCCTTTCAGCTCCCCCCACCCCACCTCTACCCCCACCATAGCAAGAGGAAAGTGGTCAGTGCTAACTAGCGGCTAGTACACTGTACATAACTTGGAGGTAAGGCTTTCCATTTGTCTCTTTAAAGTTCATTATCTCATTCCATTTCATCTTTCTCCCACGTTGTTGTGATAACCGTGGCCATGTCTGCGGAGGTAACTGATTGTATTTGAAGGGGGAGAGACGATCACTCTGCTTCTTCAATTCATCACCTCGATGTGAGAACTGAAGGAGCACAAACTCTGGGCAGAAGTGTATCGCAGCTCTGTCACCACCCTGTCCAATTGGAGAATCACTCAGTGTGAAGGAAAGTGTTGCTGACTCGTCTCTAGAGGCTACAGATAATAGGCCACTACCATAGGCAAGACTAAGCAGGGCATGGATCCAGGACCCCCAAGGGCATCCAGGAATGCTGCCTGACGAATAATCAAAACACTGACTCCCTGTGCAATATCCTTCTAAATCCCCACAAGCTTACTTCCTTAAACAGTTGTGAAGGACTATGTGTGAGGAAGCGCACCAACTTTCCAAAGATTCTGAAATATATTAATATTATTTTTTATAAATGTCAGCAGGGAATTCACACAAACTGTGGCTTATTTATCTGACCGGTTGAGCCTCCAAGAGGATTTCTGCACAAAGTGTTCTGTCTATGTCAGCTTGGTGGGGTGAGTGAAACCAGAGCACGTAGCCCAGCGGAACACTGTGTCTGTGAGCTGCAGCGAAGAGGAGACTGTCGGCCCTGGAGCTCCCTGGAGGGACTTCAGCTGGGACCGCCCTCCAGACGGCCACCATCCCAGGCCCCGCACCGGGTCACGCCACCAGAACCTGCCAAGGGGGCTGCTGCAGTCCCGAAGAATGGGGAGGTTCTGTGCTGCGTCATGTCCAGCTATTGGACAACGCCATGGAGTTCTCCCATGTTCCTGGGAATGTGTGGGACCCTCTTCCAAAAAAGGACTTGAGTCTTGAATACTTCTGTGACCTTGCCTTGGGTGGTTTCACTTTGGCCTATCCTGTTGTACGGAGATTGTGGACAAGGCTTTTCAGTTCCAGGCAAGCCCTCACAAGGTAGACGGACAGAGAGATGACTCACCAACGCTCCCTCCCTCCCCCCACACCGCTTCTTCTCTCTTCTAAACTCCCAGCCCCAACACCCAGCTCAAGTCACATTCCTGACCCACCCATGCCCAGTCTTGCTTCCCATTATTTCCACCTCTCAGGTTTTGTACAATAGAGTTCCTTGACCAATGTGCTAAAAAAAGAGAGGTGAATGATGGTGGTTTGGTGTGGTGGGGGATGAGGGATGATCAAAGCACAATGGAAATTCCATTTTGACTCCGTTGCCTGACACGGGCCTGTGACGGGTTGTGGTAAATGCCACATGACAGACTGGAGGTCCTGGGTTACATTTCATGAGATGACTCGGTAGCAGTGTTATTGCGGTGTTCTCTGGGGGCAGATGGCTTGACCTCCAGCCAAAACACAATCACTGGACATGATCTGAGCTACATCTCCAGAGGATCAGAGAAGCCTGCTCAGGCAGTTACAGGAGAACCAGATGGCTTAACTTTTTCGTGTTTATTATGTTCTGTCTATCTTAAGGTTCCTGCCTTTGAAGCAACCACTTGAGTATTGAAAGGGGGGGTGGGTAACTTGTAAGCTCAGCAAATGAATGGCACGTGAGATAAACTAGTTTAGTTTGTCGTGTCTGTTTGAAGTGCCGGTCATTCGTTTTGTCACACACCCAAAGCATGGCATGTCCCTGCTAAGGCTGTCATGGCACGAGCCGTGATGACGTCGTTATTCCCTTACCTTCCAGGGTGGTTCCCCGCCCCTCCAGAGGGTTTCCTTGGCCGGACGCGTAGCGGGCGCTGACAGCCAACTCGTACTCAGTGCCGGGCTGCAGGTTCTTCAGGAGGGTGGCGGTGTTCTCCCCCTTCACCGTCACCACCTTCATCTCCCCGCCTGCGACCGGGCGGAACGCCACGCGGTACTGGAGCACGCGGCCCGGCGCCGCCTCCCAGGACAGCTTCATGGTCGACACGGTCTCATCGAAGACGCGCAGGTCGCGAGGAGACCCCAGAGCTGAAAGAGATAAGGCGGGATTGTTGTCGTTCGTGTTGTTCACAGGGTCAAAGTATGAGTCGATCTACTCAGATGACTAGATATTCCTGGGGCAAAATCCAAGTGAACTGTATGTCTATTGATACTAATCTGCTGCAATATCTGCTGTTTACATCTGTACGATATGTTGAAGCCAACAAAGAATAGCTAAAAGTTAGCGGCACTGTAAACAATGCATTATAAAAATCATTGTAAATGAGATTAAAGGAAAAAAAACATACATTCATAGAGACAGCTGGATGATTGATGCTAAAGAGGCACAAGTTGGGATATGCTCTCCACTTTTAACTACCCTTGAAACAAACAGCTGCTTCATTTAAAGGAGCTGGAATGTCCACAGACACACTAACTGCTCCAAACACAGATAATCACGGCAAAGAATGTGGTTGCCGTAGTGAAGAGAATTCACTTTTGTTTGTTTCCGTCCACCTCCCTCTGTGCTTTGGCTTCATCCCGGAAAACTCAAGCTTATCACTGGGCAATATTTCACCACCCACACTCACACATACACACACACACAGACCTTAAAGTCCCTGGTATGTGTAAAAAAATTCCCCCACTAAGCTCTAACCCACACTCATGTCTTCCATTGACTCCCTTCCAAATTCTAATGACACAGTAGATGGAGCGGAATATTAGTGTTTGGAATAACAGACATGTTGTTTAGGAAGGGGGGGGGGGGGCAGACAGCAGATCCATTCCTTGTTAGCGCAGGCTTGGCATCGCCACAGTTACCTTCTTTGGTGGTGCCGTCAATCTGCTTCTCTACCCCGGGGCCAGACTGGTACTCTGGAGTCACCGTCACCCGGTAGGTGGTTTGAGGAA
Organism: Hypomesus transpacificus; assembly: GCF_021917145.1. NCBI lineage: Eukaryota > Metazoa > Chordata > Actinopteri > Osmeriformes > Osmeridae > Hypomesus > Hypomesus transpacificus. Next base: position 13,939,403 of record NC_061065.1, on the reverse strand, counting down.
ACAGCTGCTGCAGAACAATGGTGGTCTCGCCCCCAACGGTTGCTGTCTCCAGCCTGACGCTGTCACCCCTCACCGGCTCGTAGGTCAGCAGGTAGCGTACCACTGCCCCAGGAGCGGCAGTCCACGACACGCGGAAGCTGTCTGTGGCCTCCTCAGACACCCTCAGGTTCCCTGCCGACCCTCGTTCTGCACGAGCACAGAGTCGTACACGAGTGAGCATTATACACTCACTCCACATTGCTTTTCAACGTTTCATCGTAACAACTATTCTTAGGCGTACCCACCCTCGAGAGTGGTCTCAAATCCCGTCAGAGGAAGGCTGTCCCCTTTGTCATACTGTGCGAAGACGTTGACCTCGTACTTGGTGACGGGGGTGAGGTGGGGGAGCACAGCAGTGAGGGTGTCCCCAGGCACGGACATGGACACAAAGTCTCCACTTGCTTCTGCGGCCGGTCTGAACTTGAGCAGGTAGGACTCCACGTTGGTGACGTCGATGTCCCAGGAGGCTCTGAAGCTCCTCGAAGACACCTCGGAGAAGGTCAGGGACTTTGGCACGGCAAGATCTGGAGGGGGACAGAAGAGCAAGCCAAGGTTCATCCCCAATGTCACGATGGAGAGGAGAGGAAAGAGAGGATAATGGATAATGGTTCCTTATGGAGATATGGGCCAAAGTGAAGCGAAGCCTCCCATGGAGTCTACTGTAAAAATGTATGTTTTCAATCAATATTACTAAACAAGAATCAACACTTTGGTAATCCAATTTATAGTTGGTTACACAATTCACTGACAGGGCTGAATAACTTTCAGCGATGTCATTTGGAGTGACTCATTTTTTTAATTATTTTTCCACATGTAAGTCCTGTCCCTGCCCCTATGAGGTTGTACATGTGTGTAACACATTGTATAAAAAAGCTACACTTAAGAAGACAGCGTTGGAAAGTTGTATGATGACACAGACAATTGCAAGCATATGTTGTTCTTGCATAAGACTGTGTCTTCTTTGGACACTTTGAAGGTCAGGTGAATCAAAAGGTGGTAGGAGTGTGGTATATAAAATGGAGATGCTTCATTTTACAATCCCTAGCTTCACATTCAACTACAAGCCAAATGGTATGCCTTGTATTCCACTTTGGGAAAATGGGCATGAGTGATAAGCCAGACAAATTGTATACAGCTCCACCAGCACTGACTTGCACTTGTTCCAAAATATACTTTATCAAACTGTTCTGTAAACACCTTAAAGAAAGATCATAGGCTTCTCATAACACACATGGAGAAATATCCCATTTGGGAGTTTGGGAGTTTGTGGACACGGAATTTATCAACACACACAAGGCAAGTACTCAGGGAAGTACTCACTCCTCTGCTTGATGTTGTAAAGTTCCTGTTCGATCCTCAGGCAGATGGACTGGGTGAGCTCGTTAGAGATCCTCTGGAAAGCATCAAAGTCGTCCACAGTGTACACGTGGGTCTCCACTGGGGTGTTGGCGATGGCCTCCAGCTCTGATCGCACGGCATCCTTCACGCCCACCGCAAAGATCTCCACGTCCGTATTCCTCAGCTTCGTGGCCGGGTCCTTGAAGGCGTCCGAAGACTTCCCGTCGGTGATGAGGATGGTCATGTGCGGCACGTTATCGCGCGCCCCTTTGGCTTTCAAAAACACCTTCTCCCTGACGTAGGTCATGGCCCTGCCCGTGTTGGTGGAGCCGCCGCGGTAAGGGAACGTCCTCACAGCCTTGACCACAGCGCTCAGGTCGTGGTGGGTGTTGAGGAAGAACTCGGTGTGGGGGTCCCTGCTATACTGAACCAAGCTGATCTGAATCTTGTCTGGACCAATGTCAAAGGTGTTGACCAGCACTTCTAGGAAAGCCCTGACCTTAGCAAAGTTGGATAGTCCTATACTGTACGAACCGTCAACCAGGAGCACAAGGTCCGCCTGTACGTCCACTCCGAGTGAACATTCTAGAAAAAGAATGCAGAATGAGCTGTCACGCCGTGGGCAAAATCAATCAGAGGATTTGAACGCACTGGATGCTGCACCGGTTACTCACCCAATGAGATCTTGATTGACTCAGTCTTCTGCATGGCCATGATTGGCTCGCTGGGAGTCAGACCCTTGAGGGCGTACAGGTTGATCTGGTATTCAGTATCTGGGGACAGGTCTCTGATCACCACTGAAGTCTGTTTGAAGCCTACATACAGCTCCTGGCGTTTTCTATCAGGCATCATGGGGATCAGTTGCAGCTTGTATCCGGAAACATCTCCAAAGGAAGCGTCCCACGAGACCTTCATTGACTTGGAAGCCACCTCAACAACATAGAGGTTGGAGGCTGGCTCGACAACTACGAAAAGAACATTCAGGAAATCTTAGAAGACAACAATTATCAACCCACCTGCGAACATCCTCTGGGCTAGCCTATCCCAGTTTGCAAACAGTCCACAAGTATCTCCTTGTGGCAAATACATGACAAATTCAACTTCTGAATTAAGTAGATACTCAAAAGCACATTTTACCTTCTTCGCCACTGACAAGTGAGTTGAGTTGATCGTCAACGCTTGAACACACATGAGTGATGAGCTCTTTCTGGACATTCTTGACCAGGTTAAAGTCGGCCACATTGTAGACATGGGTTTGGTAAGGGGTTGAAGCAATCCGTTTAAGCTCCTCCTCATCTGCTCCCTTGATCCCTACGTTGAATGAAAAAAAGAAAGAAAATGGTGACATCAAATGTATACGGTTCCCCATTAAATTGGGGAAATGTTCCATACAGCCGTCATCATTCTGATCACACACCAAATTCAGGAGGTTTAATTATTCATATTTAAGAGACAACACCAATAAACCCAAAACAGTCCTTGTAAAGTCCATGGCCGCTCATAAAAATCCTTCAAAATCGGAATAAACCGATACATTCTTCTTCACGTCTGAGAGCTATAAATACTGGGTGAAACAAGTGATCTATAAAGACAGGAAATTAAGTACTACTTTTCCACACGTTTCCTCTTTTAAAGATATCCAGCTGGATTTCCTATGTGATAATCCCCACTTTTTCATTGAACAAAGTACCAGAGGCTGGGTTCGTTCTTTTATTTCCCTTTCGGTTGGAAAGTATGACCACATGGGGAGTATAATTCAAACCCATTCATATCATATAGACTGGTCAGCCCTTTGTCTTGCCATTGCAGCAGAGACAGGGGAAAAACCTATGAAGAACCAGATGAGATGCCAGAGGAGTAGCGTTGTGACCACGTACCTAAGACAAAGATCTCCACTCCCATGTTCCTCAGCTTTTTGGCAAAGTTCTCCACGGCGCCCTGAGACCTCCCGTCGGTGATGACCATGGCCACTTTGGGGAAGCTTTTCCTGGCCCCGGAAGCCTCTGTGAATGTGTTCTTCAAGAGGTAGTCCATGGCTTCACCTATAGGCACAACGTACGACACCTGATCAACAACCTCTTTGTAACAGAACCAATCAAAGGATGATAGACTTCAAATAACCACATACAGCCTGTAGTCAATATTAAGTAGGATGTCTTGTCAGTACCTGTCATGGTGTTTCCACCGTTGTAAGTTAAGGTGTTGATGGCCCGGAGGAGATCTCCACGTTTGTGGTATTGGTTCAGGTTGAACTCGGTTTTGGAGTCAGTGCTGTACTGTACCACGGCCACCCTGGTCTTGTCCTCGCCAATCTCAAAGGCGCCCGCCATGGCTGATATGAAGCTACGGATGGACTTGAAGTTTTCCCTTCCAGCACTCCATGAGCCATCCACCAGAAACACCAGGTCAGTGATGGCACTGAAGGAGCACTCTGGGTGGGAAGGAGAGTGGGAAGGTGGAGTAGGCAAATGCTTTGACCTGAAGACACGTTTCTAGAAGGAACCATGTCCTGTTTCCGTATCCTTATAAGTCCCAAAAGCGAAATTGCTGACCAAAAACAACAACATAAAGAGCGCTGAGGGGGAAATACCTTACAATGAAACAGTGAAAAGAGCCTCTAGAGGCTAAATGTGATCCAACGTTTTTTCCCCCTTTCCAAAATGCCTAACGTTAACGTATGAAAAAACAGCCCCCATGGCCCTCATATTCTACACAGGAACTACGGAGATTCAATTCTGTGTGTTACTCTGTATACACGCCATATCGCTCGATCACACAGTTGAGATGAGACCCCGTGGTGGAGTTGGTCTTTGGGAAAGCAGCAAAAGATTTTTAGGAAGTACATTTGCTCAGGATAATTCCTCAGCTTTCATTCCCAAATCGTCTAATATGGACGTACTAAACCAGTGAGGTTTTCCCAGCAGCAGCAGCAGCCTACATCATCTGGGGGAGGCCACGGAGCTCTTGTAAACTCGAGTCTGTAATGGTTTCCACTTCTCTCCCTGCCTTCAGGGTTGGGCTTCTATTCAGCTCCCGCACCAGTGGCCTTGACACAGCTTCTAAATCCACACCCTTCACTGTGCGTCCTGACACTGAGCATGTGCAAACTCCCCCATACTGGCGCGATTGACCGGCCTGACCAAGTTAATGATTACCCGTTTTTTTTCTTCTTCTAGATTTATGTGGCTTTAAAAAATGTATTAGTCTTTACAATGGGGCATTGAATCCGTGGAAACGCCCCTCTGTTGCTGACTACACAGCAATGGAAAGAACACAGAAGCACTAAGTAGAAATGAAAAACTGGAAAGCTCATAACATAAACCATGTATGTATTGGACTTACTGACTGCATCTGTGACCAGCGGTTTCCTGGGACCTCCATTTGTACCACTTGATTGGACTGAAACACAAGCAATGGGACAATTCAAACATCAGACACTGGAACACATCATTCTCCACCATGGAAATGGATCATTGTATAGCATTAAGAGCAGACTAAACATGTTACTCGGTTTGAGCGTAAAAGATTTGTCGATGGTATCAACAACACGTTATTTGATGTGGTCGTCTCGTACAAGATAAAGCCTTGTGGTTTCGGTGAGCAGGCTAAACAAAGCTCTCAGATTGTACGGTAAAATGCCAATCAGTTCCGCCCCGTTGTCCTCTGTAATCTCTAAAGACTTTAAAGAGTTGCTTCGGTTTCTCTAATCAGCCCTGTGTGGGGCTGCCAAAGAAGCCTTCCCACCAGGCAGTTCACATTAAGTTACAACAGACTCCATTTCTGCTAGGACTTGGATGTCGGGGGTTCCCTCTGTGCAGGGAACCATTTACCGTGTTCCTTAGTCATTCTTCCATCTTGTCAACTCACAAAGTATGTGACTCACTTGTGATCTGGCCAGATAAGGGCAGACTTTCATCTGATCCGTAATATGAGGAGATTGTCACTGCGTAGTCCACATCTGGAGTCAAATTTGTGATTGACGTCTTGGTAGCAGAGGCAGGGAGGTTTATTTCTCGAGATGGTTCATCTGAACACAAAAAAAGTCAACACCATGTCAGGATGATTCAGTTGAACATGAGCTTACAGGGTCATTCAGAAAAGCAATGCCAGTATGACCCTTAATATCAGCCCATCTTCATTTTGATCCTAAGTCACTAAAATGACTGTGGATATACATGCACAGGTCTCAATTCGGCACACTGAAGCAATACATGTGTTTTTCTGTTTGCAAAGGCATTGGTGAGCCATTTGTTGATCTCAGTCGCTGGGCTGTTGGTAATATATGTGTATGTACTGTGTAAAGCAGACATTCTGGCTTGAGTGAACCTGCAGCTGTAAGGTCACTCACCTGTGTCTGAAACAACTTGTAGTCGGAAGCCCTCTATCCTACTTATGGGCAGCCTCCATGTCATTTGCACTGTGATCTCATTTAAAATCTTAAACCTCAAGTCTGAAGGTGCATCAACTGTGAAAAGAAGAGTCGGCCATGTTAATCCCAACGTTTGTGGAAAAGAGTGTATTGATCAATAAGAAGAGGAGAAGTTGTACAACACAAACAGCACAAGGGTGTACCCAACAATCAACACTTCAGAACTGAAGTTGTCCTGTTCATTGTTGGGGCAAACAAGACATGGTGACACATGGTGACACAGCTAAAGGACATTACAGACAGGAGAAGCCATTTTGGAGAAAAATGACATTCGTTTGAGCTGTCCCAACAACTCAAGCATGTAGGGAGGGAAAAAACACTGCGCTCTTAAAGTGCCAAAGGCCAAAGTGGTAGAACATGGCTGTCTAAGCATACATAACAAATTATTTTGTAACATCTTGCATGCTGCCCATGAAGTCAATCCAACGCATGCCATCTAGTTAACTGTTAAATTGACAAAGAGGAACATTGAAACATTTGGCATTTACAATGGAGTCAAGATAGGATACTCATACATTTGTTGTTTGGATTCAACTATTTTTACAACTGCCATCCATTGCAAACCTCTTAAAAGAATACACAGTCATTGAAGACACATGTACATCTTTTCTCAAAGAATGGCACATACAGTGAAAGACAAGAAGTAACATGAGAGACGTAAAAATTCAGTTTCAAAACCATCATGGAGACTGTTTGCATTGTTTTATAGTCATGCACATGTACATGAAAAGTTGTTGGACACAACTTGTAGCACCGGACATAAGTTTTCATGTACAAGACGGACTACAAAATATTTTGTAATATTTTAAAATGATATTCTTCGGTTGGGAGGGGGGAAAATTAGAATCCATGCTGCCTGGTCATGATCTGAAAGTCGAGTCCTGTCATGTCTAACTTTAAAAGCGACCAGTGTAAATAAGGAATCTACAGTACGTGTACATTCAAATGTATTAAGAAAAACAACACAGTGTATACGATCAAGATAAATATACAATGCACTGTGCTCAAATCTACTGCGTTAGTTGGAGGCATACTGTCCTAGCTAAATAAAAGAAACCCTATGAAACAAGAATGAAGGGAGGAAGAATACCATTCTAAAATATTGTTGAAAAGCCATGACTCATATAACCTGAGCAAAGCTTGACCAGTACAGGACAGCAAAAATGAGAACCACCAACCTGTCAAATCAACTCAAGCCCCACGTTCAGCTGCTTCCGTTTCCGATTGGGCCATTTATGATCGTACAGTTACTACACACATGATCATCACATAGCAGTGCTTCAGGAGTACACGCATACAAACGTGCACACACGTACCCACAAGGTTTCAGGTGGTTAAACTGTGGCGGTGTGTGCAGGTCTGAAATGCGATCCATGACAACCAGCTGTAACTCTGCCTTTCAAGCATTTTATTTTGTCGGTTTGAAACCTGGTCTCAACATGTCAAACACTTTTACAGAAACCTAACCCTAGTACAGAAAATACCACTTTGTCTTAGCTTACACCCCGAAGGGTACGGTTATAGGCTCTTGTACATGGGTTATGACTTCTTCTTGTGACCATAACTAAAGTCTAGCTAATACAAAGTTGTTTCTAATATGGGGAAATATGTTTTATATGCAAATCTTTGTTCTGAAGGAATGCTGAAAGGAGTCATATGAGCGTTTTAGCCTGAGAGTCTTTGGAAAATAATGTGAAACTCCTATTTTGTCTTTCCGTTCCATCAGAACAGACAAGGAGAGGAAACTTGGCCACAAGCTCATTTTTTTCCAAAATGAAACTAGAGACGTTCAGTTCCTTTTTCCATAGATTTGAGTTCAAAATCATTCATACTTAGAATATTAGAATATTGTTAAAACATCTTGTGTCTGAATAGATTAATTGGGGTCAGGTTTGATCAGAGCAATTATATACATACAAGACTATAGGGGAAGGAGAAGGAATTTGGTTCAGATCTCCCTGTATGCACATTATCCCACCTAAATCACACAACTGATCCAAGATCAACTATCTTAGATGCCCAGTGGTGAATCTAGGTTCCCACTTTGCTAAGCCCCTAGATAAAACCTATTATTTTTCCTGTGACCCAGCAGAACTAGGGGGGTCTGGGGGCATGTTCCCCCAGAATATTTTTTTTTAAATATCCTTTTAAATATCGTCCTCTAGTCGGTTTTGGAAAGATAAATGAACACATTTAGATTTAAAATATGAAAGAAAAAGAAAAAATTACAAAATAAACAAGTTTGGGGGGGGGGGCTAATTAAACATTTGGGGGGCCCCCCCAAAATAGGGCTAGATACGCCCATGTTTATGCCCATTTGAGACCGTAATACAATATAACTTGATATAACTTTACGGTAATTAAACGTTAACTTCCAACGACGATAAGTTATGAAAATATTCAAAACGTTTTAGCAATTTTTGTAATAACATTTGGACGTCTTTTTTACTATTCCACATGGTAGGGCGTACATACTGTAGATGTTGGCAAGTACAACTGAGTTGTCAGTGTCCCATTAAAACACATTACGAACAAGAGCTCCTCTTAGCGAGCAAAATAGACCACTGCATCTGGGGAGTGGCCCCGACTGATCTTACTGGGGGCCCAAAGACATTGTTAAAACACACGGTTTCTGAAGGAGAGAACAGTTAAGTCTATACAATTACACTCAAAAACAGGATTTGAAGTATAAACGTAGATTATTTCTCTCAAACGCAGTGCAGAACCAAATCAAAGACAACTTCAAAAGACGTGGTTCGGTGGAAAAAATGGCATACAGACGCATTTATTTCTGCAACATTTATTCGTTTTGAATCTAAAAGACTCCGAGACTGGAGACCTCGATCGAGTTGGCAGAACGGTGTGTTTAAGTGTGAAATTTGAAATGTAATGCGGGGGTTGAGGAAAAGCGGTTAATATTACCTTGGGCCTCGACGGATGATACTAGTAGCACTACGAGGAGGGCAGTCGCTGCCAGAGACAGCCTTATCTTCATTTTTCTCTCCTTCTTTCTGGCTCAGCAGAACATGAATGAAGCTACAAAAAGAAGGAGCAATTACGCACTGGTTTCTTGCCAAACTCTGTTCTAACCATGATAAAGACCATATGGCATAGGTCCATTCTAAAATGATGTTTCACAATAATTATGCATTCATATCTTTACAAATAAAAAATCCTAATAGATAAACGTAAACTTTTGAAACTTTCAGCTCTAGCCGTTGCAGTGGAATTGCCTTTTCACTGTTATGCGCGCCACCTGAGGATGCATCGCTGCAGTCACCCCCTTACAGCCCTGAATATGCTACAACTTGCCTGCGTTTGGTATCGATAGAGACAGGTATATATCAGTGTGCCAATCTGGGTGCCAATCTGAATGATTGGCTCTCAGACACGTTCAAAAACTACGCAATAGTAAAAAATTGGCCAGAAAGCTGACTGGTCCTAAATCTTCTGAGTAGAATGCTTGATAACTGATAAACGCAGAACATTATAATATCACTAATCCTAGTATAAAACGAAATGTAGGTGAAAATACATTTTAGCAGGCCTACACGTTGGAAAGTTAAAAGTTGCAAAAAGCCTTACAAGTTTAATTCATCATCGTCCCCCATTTTAATGATACATTAAAAAACTATGCGTCAATTGTTTATAATTTCAATTCTGTAACAAATTTACCAAACGTAAACACTTACTAGCCTGACACAACTTTGATCTACATTTTGTTAGTCGGGGATTTTACAAAAACTAACAATGAACCCTTGGACGTTATTGAAATATCCAGAAGAATATCGATTTTTGAAAAAGCAAAAACTTTTAAATGATGGATGGTGTGAATGGGATCATATTAGGCTAAAAGCAATACTGACCTGCGGATGTGATATTAAAGTGAAAATAAGAAAGCCTTTCCGAGGATGTAACTTCTGCTTAAAAATTTGAGATAGTACGTTTCACTGAGGAGAAGATCGTCCAGAGGAAAACTCAGAGCTCACTTGTGGAGGTCCCAGATAAGAAGCCTCTTTCCAAATGGGAAGAATCTTTTTACAAACTGCTACTTAATAGGGGGCTGTTCCCAACTCTCCCTTCAGTATCGTAAGCTCTTACGACACACAAGCAAGGAATCCTGCCACGGACTGAAATATGTAACCTTTCAGAGTGTGTGGGGATACACTTTAGGAAACTTTTACATAAATTGCTGCATTCCTTCGCAATGATGCCTTCGTGTGTTTAGCCAGTCGTCTGATCGTGACATCTGCTTTGGAACCGAGACAACTAAGCATTTACTGAAAAGCCAGTTAAGTCAGGCCTTAATTGTAGACAAAATGATCTTCTAAAAGTGCCAAGTTAATTAAGTAGATGTTTGGCCCAAATTTCGAAAGTCCATTGCAGGAGGAAAAATCTTTATATGAATTAGATAGTCAGGCAAAACATTTTTATAATTGGAACAGACTGCATTATGAGTCGCATAATTGAGGGAGACAGGCAGCGGATTATGATATAACCAGGCCTACTATTGTTCAGTGGGATCATTAAACAAATAGTTTAAGCCATTATAGAATGACATGGGCACTGTCCATCCAAAATAAAGTAAATTGCTGAGCCTGCATGACATTATCATTACCATTTAAAAAGTAGTGCTTGACCATTTGTTTGGAAACGTAGCCCTCTAGTGACGGGAGAATTGAAATGCATGCGGACAGTGTATAGCGGCCAGCCACTGGTTAATTTATGTTGACTTGTGTCAAACGCTGATTCTAACGTAATTCATATTTCCCTACGTTTTCATGTTTACATTTACATTTTACTCTTATCCAGAGCGACTTACAGTAAGTACAGGTACATTTCCCCGAGGCAAGTCAGGTGAAGTGCCTTGCCCAAGGACACAACGTCATTTGGCGCAAACGGGAATCGATCCGGGAACCTTCTGATTACTAACCCGATTCCCTAACCGCTCAGCCAGCTGACTCCCCCTAACCCTAACCCTAACCTCCCTTTAAATACCACTATGTATTTAGCATGTATTTGACTTGTTTATATCAATACAGGATTGTATCAATAATGCAGTGTCATATTCCCATGGAAACCTTTTGAAGAAAACATTTCCTTTGCGCTATGATTTTCCTTTCCATATCCAGACGCTCATTGAGGATATCCAGATGTAGTCTGCCACAAATGTTTATGGCCTTCATAAGGGGCAGGGTATTTCGGTAAAACCATTATGGAATTCCTACCGTCACTTGTCATAATTGCAAAGCTATTTTACCACTGCTGGTTAGTGGAATAAATAGACACACACCAAAAAGACCAGAAAAGTTAGTAATGAGAGGCTTTTTTAATGTTCCTCAGAGTACAAGAAATAAATATTGATCTAATGAAACAACTTGTAATGAACGCCATTATAGCAGGATACACAGGATGAAGACCAACACCTTTATACAACACATTGTGAACCGGGGTGGTGAGTGCACAAGACACGTAAACAATGGTTTACGCCTTCTTTTGGGGGAATGCTGCTTTGACCAGTTCATACACAACAAGTCCAGTTCCTGCAATGGAGTTCAAAATGTGTTTATTTACAATGTGTTTACCAATGCTGTCCCATGTCTTCCATAGTTGTTTGTCACTGCTGGGCTCGAACAAAACTGTGCAATTACATTGATTGATCTTATACATGAAACAATGAGTGCAACCACCCTTTACTTACCAAGAATAGTCAGTCCCATTGTCGCTCTGTACAGGAGAGCATCTTTGGCTCCTCCCTTCAAGTGAATTGGTATCCCATTGTCCTCCTAGCCAGGATGAATAACAAACCGCTAACTATGGGCACGTGCATATCTCTTTCTTGTTTAATAATAATTCAAGTTTCCATCTACTCCCTGATTCCATTAAACACTCTCCAAAGACGTGGGCATATTATCGCCTTATATGTATATATTTTCATTACACACACAAGCAGTGTTTTTAATCAGTGATTACTAAGCATGTGACAAAGCAATATCTCCACTCCAGGTTGATGCATACATTGTGGTCTTTAAAATACTCATAAGTTAATGAAAAACATAATTCTACCGACACACGTGAATCATGCAAATTGTAATCTGTTAATTCAACACAGTAGGATGCCGTGAGATATACTTATCTGTAGAGCCACAGTTTGCCACAGGACAGTATAGGCTATATAGGATTCGGGATTCATATGCAGACAAACTATAAGGGTGGAGATCAGACCAGTCGACTAACAACAAATAAAGGTCTCATGAAGTGATCGGTTTATTACTACAATAGGAAATTTGTAGAAATGACTTGAGAGGTATTTTCTAGATGAAAGTTTAAAGACCTCATCCTTAAATGTGTCTACTTCTATTACACTTGAGACTGATGTACGTTACTGTACCTGAAACAACTTCTGTTTCCCAGGGACTTTGTTCTCCACTTCCCTGCGCACGCTACAGCTGAGCGTCCGCCGCGACACCTGCTGGAGTGCCTGTTAATGACAGAAAAGGCATTATTACTAAGCTCCTGACTAATAATGTGAATTAGGACGTAAACGGAGACACCTAAATGTTACTCATAGTCAACTAAATTTGGCCCTTCAGTCGCACCGGATTGGATTAACTTGTAAAAAAAAAATTTGTATCTAGGTAGCATTGCTTGTATAGCTACGGTACCAGGTCGCTGTTTAAGAAGTCAATGAAGTGTCCTGAAATGACCCCAAAATAGAAGACACTTGAATTTGTCAAGCGTGTTACAACCGTAATATTCTAAGACTACAACAAAATGGTCAATATTAACACCATACAGTAAAAATGCCTCATAGATACCCTGCAAATTTAGTCTTACTGAAATGTGCCGGTACATCTTTTGCCGCGATCACAAGGACACTGGTAAAACTCAATTTCCGCGTTCTCTTCTTCGGTGGACTATTAACTGACGCGTCACGACTGCAGTGAAAATACTGCCACACATGGGCTGGAGCTGTTTGAAGCATTGGATAGTGCGTTCCCTGATATTTTACAGGACTTGTCATTGCGCATTCAATAAAAAATGCCATGGCAATATTTATAAATTGTCTGCGCTTATCCCAAATAAGGGAAAAGTGTCGAAAATTTGAGTGAATTTTAAATTTTATTTGTCAAGCACATTTAACAGACTATCCAGCAAGTGTGTCTACTTTGAGAAGTTTAAATACACACAATAAAATCAAAGGCAGCTATATAAAGTGCACATTCATTTAAAACATTATTATAACATCAAATGTTTTGGTCCCAAAATAAATAAATTACATTGATCAGACAGTTAAACATGTTTTGAACCTCTGCATTCTCAACAACTGAAATAACTACTAAAATAAATAAGTGCCATAAACTTAATAAAAATACATTGAAACTGCAAAAAACCTTCACAGAAAGCTTGCATCCTGTTGCAACAAACTCACCTCACTCACTCACAACAAACAAATGAAGACCATAAAGGCTATAAAAACTGACATTAACATTGTTACTGACATTATATGTTGCAATACTACCATAATAAATGTAACTATTGATGCAGTTGCTCTTTGCAATTCCTGATTTACTTGAAGATGAAGGTTTCTTATTTTGAAACAATGCTCTATAAATTATAAAAACAAAATTGTATCAATGTTATCTGGATTAGAATTGCACTATCGGCACTAACATTTGCATATACTTTACACATAGCTGTATTCAAAGTACTGGCAAGACAACAGCTTTTAACAGTAGCAAAAGACCCTAAGAAGAATCATAGCATTCAGCAATACGCACAAACCTCAAAATTCAAGAACCAGACATGTGGCTGTCCCACAAACTTTGCACATTTGCACAGTGCATCAGTCTTATAAATAAATGACAAAGCAAGCCATTCATCTAAACCAAAGCCAGGCATGAAGGACAATAACCTAGTGTGCCGTTTCTCTGTCCATGCAGCATATCCAAACACATCTTAATTTGGGATGTCAGCGCTGTTGTTGCGGTTGCCATATTTGTGGTGGATGATGAGCAGCACCACCCCCAGGAAGAAGCAGACAGAGCCCACAGTGATGTAAGCGATCCCCAGGAAGGGGTTCTTGCCCCCCATCCAGGAGATGGTGCTCAGGATCATACGCTTCCTCCCCTCAAAGCTACGGACAGGGTAGTCTGGGATACATTAAGGAGGAATCTATCGATGTTGAAAATGCAATTTCTATCAATTGTTAGGATGATTAAGCATGCGTTATTTTTATACAAGGCAGTGATGCATTTCTGTTACCAGCGGCTATCACTACTTGGGTCTAAACATCGTGGTTCTTTATGTAGGGCGGCTTGAGGACTCAGAGGAAGGATACTGTAGGTGACTTCCAAGGTGTAGTTGCCCCGAGGAAGAGTTGGGGTCATGTTGTTCTTCTTCTGGATAATACGGTACAGCTTGCGAAAGGTAGGCAAGGCAGCTGTTCGCATCCACACGATAAAGTCCTCATTAATGAAGCCATTATTTTCCAGGTCATCGTCAAGCTCATAGACAGGCTTGCGCCAGTTGATTGGCTTGGTTGTGCCTAGAACAGGAAAAGACAAGTCAGTGAACTACTTGCTTCAGATTCACCATCCGTGTTGATATTGTGTTATGTCATCTGCTTGCGTAGTCACCTTGGAAGACAGATGTCAGGTTGGGGTTATTAGCATCAGGGTTCCTGAATTTCACATGCTTGTCTGTCCACCACGCAATTCCCTTCCTCATCAAAGGGATCTGAACCCTTGTTCCATTAGGATCAAAGTAAAACAGCTCCAATGTATCTAATAGCAAGGTGTCAAAGTAAATGTTGATTAACCAACATGAACCTTCATAATGATGGCCTTTTTATGATAAATACAGAGCACAAAACTGTCTCACCATTGAACATGCTATTGGCAATAGCTCCACATGGAGCAATGGCCTTGTTGTCATTAAAAGCATAAGGCTCACATTCTTTACTGGGTTTCTGTAAATAAGAATACACATATAGTAATTAAACAGCATGAATCACATAAGATATAGCTGGGAGAGAATTCATTTAAACTCCTATATTATGGAATATTCTTACCGTAAGAGAACCACTGTCACCATTCAGTTGACTGTCATCCCTAGACTTAACATACCGCCTGTGATTTTGGTAGAAGTTCGACAAGCCGTAATACATGAATACGTTGCTCTGTTGAAATGAATACATTTGAATATAATGGTCACAAGAGTTCCACAGATTCAGCACACTCAATAGACAATCTCTCTTACCTCAAATGGTTGTTCTAAGGAGAAAGGTAACACGCATGTACAAGGCCTTGAGGTGTTCCAGCTGAAACTTTGGGAGCAATTAAAGCAAGGACTGGACATGTCTACCCCAGTGTAATCAATCTGCAAAATAAAATTATTATATACAATATATTATAAACAAATACATTTCGAGACTTGCCCTCTTGGGCCCATTAAAAAGAAGCCGAGTAGCTGATCTATTGGTTTAGTTTATGGTGCAACAAGTATTAAAGCAGCTAGTGCTAGTTGGCTTACCTCGAACTCCTTGATGTTGTTGGACGTTACATAGAGGCCAATGCCAATGGGGATGAAGATAAGCCCGATAACAAAAAAGGCAGGAAGAACCGTGCCCGCTGTCAAAATGGGTTGCCATGCGGGGAGCCGTTGCTGTTTGAAGGCTGTGTTATCAGGCTTTTTATTTTTGATAGTTCCTCCACCTGGTCCTGCGATTGTATGCAGACCGTCTTCCTCCTTTGCGTTGTAGCTAGACGCCATCATAACACTGCTGTGCTGCTGGCAACAACGAGGCTACTGCAGCTACGCTAGTCAGCTGACGAGACGCCGCTACCAAGCTAATTTCTATTCCTGGACTATGTCAGATAGGCTTTACGCCAAGTTTGGCAGAGTATGATGAATAATATGTTAACTATGAAAGCAACAATCTAGATATCCGAATCGAATAAACTCTTGCTATGATAGATAACCATAGACAAACTTACTCCTACAGACCAGGAAGTGTCCAACCCACGGTTCAACCTCAACGGTTTGTGATGTCATCACTATAAAGCCAGTTGCAGTGCAAATTTTTATTATGACTGAAATCAGAACAGAACAACAATTATTAATGATGACAAAATATGCCACAGTGCTTTATTGGGTCAAACACAAGCAGAGATCTGTAGTAAAAGGATGCTCTGTATAGTTAAATAGCTTGTCATTGCAATAATCCACACAATACAGTTGGCTACATCATATTCCGTCACAAAAGAAATGCAAGTATGCTTGTTTAATGACTGCTTCAAAAAGTTCAACATTGCAAGATACAAAACAGAAATTGATTAATCTCAGGAAAGATGTTGTGCTTGTTCTGTTACCTGGTGGGAACCGAAAATGCAAGTACTGTAAAATGCCAGTATATTCAAGGCCACCCCACAGCCTCCTCCACCTCTTCATGACAAGCACTTTTATAACAATAGCAATAGTTTAAATCATCAAATCATGTGTAGGGATGATTATAATTTTAAGAAATGTAACTCTCTGTTTTTACACAACACTATAGTGACTGAAAAATATTGTAACAATTTTTTAACAATATTTGTGTTCAGTGTAATCACTCCCTATCTTATCTTGATCAATCCATCAAAATGTGGCTCACTCAAAAGCTGTCAATATGCAAAATTTGCCTCAATTTACCCTGAAGAGAATATTGGCTATTTCAATGTCACATACTTTAGTCATTTAAATTTGGCTTATTATAAATTGCACCCTCTTTTTACACACTGTAGATAATATATATTTAGGGGTTTTACGTGCACTCCGGAACAACTACTCAGTCACATGTGTATACTGTATCTCTCCAGGATAATTTGGCTTAGTTCTCAGTCAGATCCCAACCCAATTCCTGTCAGAAATGTCATGGACACTGCACACACGACAGCCCCTCAAGACCCCTCAGCTCAATGTTTTCCCTTACGTGGATGTTGATGACTGTGGCAGTACACAATGACAAAAGAGTTGCACTCCAGGGTGGTTGTCAGAGAAGGTGAAGGAAAAATCCACATCAATGATCATCTTGGCTCAATCACATAGTGCATAACATTTCCTGTGGGAACAAAAGTGGTTTAGCACAATGAGTGGCATGTTGTGCCAGAGAGCCAACATAAAAATATAGAAATTAATGTTTTTATGTTACCTTGAGGGTTGACCAACCAAATTGTACAAGGCAATTTGACAAAAACAGAGCGTAGCTGAAAACCTTTATGGATGTATTCTCTCAATGTCTAGTATTCTCACAGAAGAAATCATAGTTCAGCTAACAAACTTTTTGCCATGCCGGGAATTAAAAAGTTACAGATTACAGGTCGGAATGTTGCAAGTAAAAAACATGATGTCCTAAATCAGCACAATGGCATGAAGATGTTTATGAAATTGCTGTATAACTCAGCAGCCAAATGTTTGTTAATAGAAGCAAATGCGTTAATAAAAGTATTAACATTTATTGTCTATGGATCCACACTGTGACCCTTGTTGCCATTGTCCAATAAATTAACGGATGGGATCCTCCGTAAATTGAGAATAGACTGTACCATTACATTTAGGCTCTGACGGTTTAACCAGAAGCGATCGTTTGATCCACCAAAATTAACCTCAGGGGGATGATGGGTTACATGTGCAGGATGTAGCTGAATCAAAGTCAAATGTCCTTGTTGTGAGTCTCTGTGTTTCAGCTTTTCACAAATACACAGCCCTGGTTTCCAGATGCTTCTCCCAAGAAAGGGGACTCAACTGAAGCCATCGCCCTTATTATGAACATGCCTTGCTTTGGTCTGCTACCCATCTCTCTCCATCTGCACCGCACTGTTGGCTATCCAGGGATGCCCTCCCTTGAACCCTGACATCAGTGAGTCTTTCTTATTTGCCTCATTTGACTGATTATGTAAACCTTTGTTCATCCATTCTAGCTCATTAGGATAGTGGGATACGTTTTGCATCGGTCATTTGTTATCAGTTTAGATTGGAAGGTTGTTTACAGATTAAAGTGTTTCCTAATTACTCAGATGCCATTTGTAATCAAGTCTTAACAATGAGAGCATCAGTACCTTGAGTGTAATTTCCTCTCTGGACCCAGATCTGTTTTGTTTTGTGATCTCAGGATATCCTATCACATCCTTGTTTAATTATGGTTTTGATTATGGTCCATCTGTGGAAAAAAGTCAATGAGGTGACCAGTTGTCAATCAATAGATCCCTTGGATGTTTATGTGAAGTTCTCCATTTCAAAATGATTGGTTGTTTATTGTACATAATGTCTACATACTGTATTGCTGACCTATTCCAAACAGAGGAATATGTTTAGTTTTTTTTGTTCTCAATGTTTGCACGTTTATATGGTTATGTCAAGATCTGTCCATGTGAGGGAGCTGTTTATTTATAAATAGAGACATTCTTCTCGTGCCTTTACAGTATTTGAGATGCTTTCGAAGCAAGCAATTGCCAATATTTTCTGCATTCATGTTTTGGTTTAGGAAATGAAAAGGGTCAGGATGAGAGGGAAGATGGGAGGGACTTAAAGGGGGCAGTGTTGGAAGTGATTAGAGATGAATGAGACTCCCTACAATATTCTTTTTCAGGGTGTGGATCTGGAGAGATGAGATGAGTGGAAGAGAAAGGAGGCAGTCAGGAGAGCAATAAAAGGAGTAGGCAGTGAGAGAAACAGAGCATTGGTACCAGAGAGACAGGCTAACAGTTACTTGACTTCACACCATCATTTTGTCACAGCCCTATTCCCTTTCGTACAGTTTTCACCAATTTAACATGCGGTAAACGCAGTTAAGGATTGAAGTATCAAGGATTCAATAAAAGGATTCAATAAAAACATGTTTCTCTATGTAAAAAGGCCATACTTGAATGATCATAATGTTCATAATCTTTTGTCTGTTTATTTTACTTATTCATTTATTTGACAAGTCTCTGTTTGGTCTATATCCTACCAAAAGTACCAAAGTGAATATAAATGTCATCCCTGACACCCCTATGTGCTGCCCTCATACATTGTGTCACATGCTGTGATGGGTCTTCAGGAAGTTCATCAATCACATCCTTTACAGCCGGCTAGATCAAATCAGGAATCTGGGCCAATACATGATCTGTCTCCTTCTGTTTCCACTCTGGGAATCTCTCCTATTCTCTCTCTGTAGATTCCTCTGACTCACTGAGAAAAAGGCTTTGCCATAAGCAAAATGAACAACTTTGCAATCAAAGGTCGTTTTGAAGTACTAACACTAAGATAAACAACTGTATTAGTTTGACATTCAACCCAGGTAACGTCTGTGTCTTTGGCTTTGATATTTGCAAGAAGAATTCCCCTTAAAAATTAGATGGACGACTTTTTATCTACAATCAGATTTGTGGCTTATACATCATCGTCATGCAAGCTGGATGATGACATTACGGGTTATGTTCGTCATTTGTTGGGGCTGTTCTGCAGATGAGTCACCGAAAACAGAAAAGGTACTGCTAGATGGAGGCTTCCTTCTGTAATTTGTACTCACCTACAGTACATACACTATAGTGCATGCTTTGCATGATATTAACCTTTACTTCACTGACCTTTTGGCTTCTCCAACCTTTTTACATCAATTATGTATGGATGTCCAGAAGTCTTATGTTGTGTTTCAAAGAAAAAGTTTATTTTCTGGTGCAACAAATACGTGTGGAAGATAAATGATCAAATTGGCTTTTGTACACACATTTCAGGGAGATTTAGTATTCTGAAACCTCCATACATGGTATTGGCAAAATGAATCATGAAACAAAAATGTCTACTCACAGTGTGAAAATCCTGATGAGAATTAGTCTGATTGTGTCGATTAAATCAAAAAAAGCATTGCATTCAGGCACATGAAAACATGCAATGGAGACGCCTTTGTGTCACTGAGAGCTTGAAAAACACATGGATAAACAGGACAAACACATATTTCAAAATGCAATGTGTGGACAAAGCAATAATATCGTTTGTACAGGAAAAATGCTCACTGAATCTGTCTATATATATATATAAAGCTGCAGTATGCTGTGTCTTAAATCGTAAAGATGTTCTGCAGTGTGTCTGTGCAGAAGAGCATTTTGTATGTGCCCTGTCTGGTTTTGGAAGAAGACAGGATAAGCGGGGAATCATGTGGAGTCCTGGGAGGTGTGTTTCCATGGCAGCGTGTGGCACTCAGCTCTTCCCTCCCCCCGAGGAGACAGATCTGCAGACTGCAGACTTCCTCACTTCTATTTTCATTGACTGGCTCTCTGCTCGTGACTCTAACCTGGTAACCGTGGACATACCCAGAACAGACTTCCCCGTTTTCATACCTTTTGACACAGGGATTCGTGTGGCCGCGGCCCGAGTTGACTGCACATCCGAACCGGACTGAAATAAATCATATGACATGTATACTGAGACAAAAATCTAACATCATCATCAGTTAACATCCTCCTTTAAAATGTACTGCAAGTGCATTTTTTGAGGGCACTGCATTTAAGCAAGAAGATACAGTATAGGAAAACGCATACATTCCATGACAGAAATAAACTTCATTTATGGCAGTTTGGGAAGACAAGGGGTGGCCATCTTGGATATTGAAAATCTAAAACGTCATTGCGTGTCTGCATATTATAGCCACAATCGTGTTTTTAAGGAATGTCACCATGCTGCATATAGCTTTGCACATTTTTTATACAGTGTCTGTTACATTAAACAAAGAATTGGGCAAGTGTGTTTTTAAAGCTGTGCCAAATAGGTTAGACTGAATTAAGTGAAAGTTTGTTAAACTGTGTGATGTTCATTTCTGCTTTTCTACTCCAAATGTGAAGGTTTGCCCACTTTAGTAAAACATCCAAATTGGTCATCACTGGTCCATGTTTAGTGAAAAGGGAGGAACAACATGGTCAGTCGGTGCCAGTACAGTGTTTGTTTTTCCACACAAGACCCTTTGAATGGCCCTTCTACCGTCAATCATCAATTCATTCCAGTGTTAGTATTATTCACAGGGAATGTATTCAATTGTTTATATACCTTGATAGAGTGCTATCTAGGGAGCACACACCACCTGATATCATTTTGAAACATTTCAGAAGCAACTGAAATATAGAAGATTGGAAAACATTTAGATATTTCTGTCTACGAGGTCACAAATATTTGAATCAAACTGTAAACTTGACCCCAGTGCATCATTTCATAGTTTTACTATGAAATTGACAACTCAGCGAACATACTGAGAGGACAGAATACGAGAAGGATTGTGCAATGAAACAGATCACGTATGATACTCACCACTGACTGTGTCGGTCTGGAGGGTGCTGAAGTGATGGGGGTGATGGTGATGCTGCTCGTCACCTTGCTGGGGGTGGTCTTTCCCGGGGTGGCGTTCGGGTGTCGTGGCGAGCGAAGTACCGTCCCTGTGGCGATGTCTTTGCTTTCTGTGCTCACGGTCAGTGGCCTGACCGTGACCATGGGACTGCTGTTGCTGCCTCCCTCTGCAGACCGCTTGATCTGCGGGCCCAAGTGGATGTGGATCTTGTTGTCCTCAGTGGTGGTGATGATGTTTGCGTTGGAGTTGTATTTCCTGACAGGAGCCGGCACTGTCTGCTTGTCTGGGGTCACCTTGAACACGGCGTGGCCGGTTGTCATCTCGTGGTTCCCCGGTGAGGCTGCCTCAGACACTGGGGTGGTGCTGACCGTGATGATGGAGACGGGGGAGAAGGCACCGGTGTCTGAGGAGGCGCTCCGACGCTCCTCAGGGGATTTGGCCCTGGAGATGGTGGTTATGGTGACCGGAGACTTGGACCGTTCTGGATCCCCCAAGCTTTCGCCGGCCCTACTCTTAGAGGACATGGTGGTGGGCTTGGGGACAATTGTGATCCGCGGTTTCTGCAGGCCGAGGGTGGGGATGATGGTGGTGCTGGAGAAGAAGTCCTCGACTCGAGGACTGGTGATCTCCAAGGTGGCCGTGCTGTTCTTGTGGTCGGGGGTTACTCGGATGCGCAGAGGCTGGCCAGGTTTTTGGGACATGGTCACCTCAGGGGGGCGAAGGAAGGACTCCTCGTTGTCCAGAGAGGTCACCTTGTCGGGGCCGGTCTGAGTTACAGTAATCGCCTCCTTCTTTTTCATCCAGGGGATCCAGGATTTTCTCATGTTCAGCTCCGTGGCAGCAGGCGGGTAACGCTCCAGAACGGTGGGCTTCTTCAGACCCTTCTGCCTCAGGTTGCTCATAATGTGGTTCTCCTCCAGGACCGACTTCCTGATGAACACCGCGGGGGTTTCCTCTTCGACAGGCTCACTGGTCACCAGGTCTGTTTGCACAGCGGCAGAGGTGACCGGCACGTCCACCATCCTCCTGCCGTTCATGCTGGGCCTCAAGGCACGACTGTAGCGCTTGGTGGCCTCCAGCTCCTTGGCGAGGCTCGCCACTTCCTGGATCATGCCCTTCTTCTTGTCCTCCTCCTCGATAAACCTCTGCTGGAGAACAGAGTAGTCCACTTGCAGCTGGGAGAGCTGGTCCTCCTTGTTCATCAGCTCGTGGATCTTCTCCTTCAGGGCTTGGACGTCTGCCTGAAGGTCTCTGGTCTTGGCCTCCTCCATTTTGCATCGCGTCCTCAGCTCAGCCTCTTGACTGACGGCCTCCCCTTTCTCAATGGCCTTGTTCCTGGCAACGTGACCCTTCATCTCCTCCAGCAACTGGGAAAGGGCATTGGCCTTGTCCTGCTCCATTCGGAACTTCTTCTCCAGCAGGTCGTACTCGTCCTCCGTCTTCATCAGATCACCTTCCACCACCTCGAGTTGCTTTAGGCGGTTTTTGAGTCTCTCAATTTCCAGAGTCAGCTCCTTGATTTTGTTGTCCTCGTCGGGGTGTCTGTAGTTGTCCTGGTTGGCCCTGGTTGTTCTCGATTCTCTCCCCGCCTCTTCCAGGCCGTCCATACGCTTTTTCATTGCGCTCACCTTGCATGTCAGATCCCTGCACTTTTCCTCTTCACTTGCGAGTTTTGTTTTCAGTTCGTCCTTCTCTCTAGTCGAGCTTGTCACTTTGATCTCCATCTCCGATTTCAGTTTGAGGAGCTTTTTGCTCTCCTCAATGAGCTTCTCTGTGACCTCCATGACCTTGCCTTGCTCCGTTTTGAACATCTTACTCAGATCGTCACTTCTTTGCTCCTCCTGTTTGATTCTCTCTGCCATGTTCTTCCTCTCGTCCACCAGTATCACTGTGAAGGACTTGAGCTTCATCAGGTCATCCTTCAGTCCCATTTCCGCCTGTTCGAGTCTTGACTCCGAACCCTCCAGGTCTCTCACACGACTTTTCACCGTTTCCATCTCAGCAGCCAGATCCTTCGCCACGTTCTTTTCTCTTTCCAGGTTTATAAGAAGCTGTGAACATTCGGTTTTACTCTTGTTAAAAGCGCTCTCCAGTTTCTCCAGATGGACCATTCTCTTCTGCAGTTTGTCCACCTCCAGCCTCAGCTCCTTGCCATGGCTCTCCTCGTCCTGCAGTCTCTTTCTCAGTTCCCGGCAAAGGCTCTCCGTCTTGGTGATCTCCTCGTCTTTTCCCTCCATTTCCACGAGCCTCTTACGGAGGCTCTCCAGCTCCGCCATGAGGCTGGAGTTCCCGCATTCCCCCTTGCTCATCTTGTCTCTCAGCTCCTGGTGGTCTTCTTCTGACTTCTGCAGAGCTCGGTTGCTCTCCTCCAGCTCCTCGATCCTGTGGCCCAGGCCTGCCAGCTTCAGGCGTAGCTGGCGGCTCTGGGACTCCTGGTTGGCCAGCTTGGCGGTCATCTCCTCATGCTCCTGGGAAAACTTGGCGGCCTTGTGCTCCAAGTCCACCTCGAGCTTGAGGACCTTCTGGCTGTCTTCCAGGGCCGTGCCGGTCACGGCGGTCAGGCGCTGCTCCCGCTCCTGCAACTTCTGGCTGAGGTCCTGGACCTTGTGGCTCTGCTGGTCGATCTGCTCAATGTGGAGCTGCCGTTCGTCCACCAGCATCAGGGCAAAGGACTTCAGTCGGACCAGCTCCTCTCGAACCTTCTCTAGCCTTCGGCTGTGGTCCTTGTCTTTACGAGCCTGGTATGCCTTTTCCTGCTCCAGCAGCCTTTTTAATCTGGGAGAAAGAGAAAGGGAGGGAGAGGGAGCAACAGAGAGAGGGAGAAACAGATAGAGAGAGAGAAATAGAGGAATCGAGAGAGACAGGGACAGGGCGAATGAGAAATATGTGAGTGAAATGGTGGCCAGCGTTATTAATTCAGCAGTTCCACTTCTGTCGTTACTCCAGCAACATTAACAAGTCAATTGCCTCTTGCGTCTTCCAACACTGTCATTCTATGTTCAATTTTCGTGCACTATCATTACTCATGTCCTGCACACGGACGCTAAAGTGAACGAGGCAGTGGAGTGTCGCCCCGGACGCTCCCGGAGAAGTCTGACCAGACTCTGAATGAGAGCATACCCCCCTTAGAACCCTGTGGGCAGAGGCAGCCTGAGTGGAAGGCAGGCGAGCAGAAGAAATGGCCCAGGCATGATAGGAGAGAGGGAACAAAGGAGGGAGGCAGATTAAATCCCAAACCCTCGTGATTCTCACCAACAGGGGTCCCGCTCGCTGACCTGCGCACCGAGCCGGTGATGTGATGTGACCGCAAGGTGCCACATCACAGACGCGCTGCCGTGGAAGGGTAATGACAAAACGAGCGGGCCTCAAACAGGGGGACGCTGCCACCTGGTAGAGAATTGTTTGTGCGATTGGACCTTGATGGAGTCACTGGAGTAGATGTTTAACTAAGCTCTGCGGGAGTCTTGCTGCGGATCCCGCTGTGCGAGTGCTCCCGGGGAGATTGTAACAGGTCGTTTCCATGTGGAAGCCACACACACACACCACATCAGAAACCTCCAGGCATAATCAGCAGCACAGAACTGCACGGCACTTGTCTTTGGTTTCCAAAACCTTGCTTTGCATTACAAAAAATGCTCCCTGCATAGCACACAGAGAAACAGCCATTCTAACAATAGTCATGATAGCAACCAGACTGTGCCTTGTTTGCCCATAGTTTTCAAAGGCTTCAGTCTTGTCTGAAACTGTCTAAAACTTACCCAGTAGACACGATGAAGGGCAGGTACCTCCATGCCTAGTGTGTTTTGAATTGTGCAGGAGAGCCGGATGGCTAAGACTCTCGGCTAAGGTCCGAGAGGGCCCCCACTCCACAGGGAATTAGCCATCACATTCCAAACATGTCATCAATGGACAATGAAATGTGAATGTTGTGTAAAACCAACACTGCTGCAGTAGCGGGTGATGTCATCCCTCCCATATAAGGCATATAATGGTGCTGCCCTTGTTTGGACACAGAGGAGGAGGGGTTCAAGGCAGAGGGGAAGGCTTCTCACACTAAATCTCTCCTCTTTCTCTTCCTTTTCCCTTTCTTCTCCCCGGTGCATGAAAACGTGGTCGTCGTAGGGAAAGTCTGAAGGTTTTCAAGAGCCTTTTAAACCCAGGTACACAAGTAAACGTATTGTCAGATAGAATGGCTTCCTCTCCCTCAACTCACTCTGTTGTCTGGCCTGACCCAATTGTCTTGTTCGTCTTGCAGCTGACAGTGTTTCCATAGAAACTGGGCAACAATGCAAAGGGATAGTTTTGTTTAGGAGAGTACAATACCAGACTGGAGCTACTTTCCAGTTCATAGATAGTAGACAGCAGATAGAATCAATAAGATCAAATGTCACCTGTGTATGTTGTCATGAGTTTCAATTTGCGAAATCACAGAATACTTACTTTATTTCTCACCAAAGTGGTTTCAAACATGTACAGTGTATAGATGCTAAAAACCCAGTACATGTGCTGTAGAGGACACCAAATGTTATGGAAAAGTTTCAAATATTGCCATGTGTGAGACCTTCATTAAGCTTCAGCTCCCAAGACGTTTCTCCAGAGAAACAACACTTGTGGTCTTGTAAATCTAGAATAATCCGGAATGCCACACGGGTGATGTCACTGGGAGGACTAATCATAAAACTTGCGTCACAAGGTCCAGAGTGGCCTTCACACAGAGAATGCTGCTGATTAACAGCAATGCGGATAAACTGTTGCATGATAGCTCACAGCATGTACAGTATTAGTGGTCTGTGCAGTGTTTCACATATATAGTAGTTCATGAGCACTATCAGCCTTTTTCAGTGTATCCAGTGAAACCTGGTTGTGTGACAAAGCATTGGCTTAATTAGATCCAGTGCTATGCTAAGACATGGTGTTTACTCATTCCTTACTGCAGGGTGAGTGTAATGTGTGAGTACGCTGGTGTGACCTTTCCCCTCAACTAGCGTGGCATTATAAAGTAACTTCTATAGCAGATGACCTGAATGTTTCCTTGTGGTCATTGCTATTCATAGCCCCACTGATGACAGAGGCCTGTCAGCGAGGGGAGGGACGCGTGGGACAGGATAAACACACGGCACCTTTGCTTAAACCCACTTATGCTGCTAATGTCAAACCAGTTACAGTCGCCATAGCCACATTTCTGTATATTCTTCTCAAGGGCAATATGTTTGCCCCAACGGGAGGTAACCCTGTGTTACCAAGCGATGGTACCCAAAACAGATTTCCCGCAATATCATGTTCACACCTCACAGATAAACAGTTTAGAGACCTCACAGAGAGCCTGGCAGTGAGGGAGGTTCTGCGATGGTCTGTGAAGTGTAAACAGAGAGCATCTTATTACCCTGGCTGAGTTCCCCTCTGTGACCTGGCATCCTTTCACAGGTGCCTGGGATGACATCACCCACTGTGTGTCTCTGAGATGATTCCACCCTGGAGGAATGTGTTATCACATGCTGTTGAGAGACAGCCGCAGGGAGGGGAGGGAGGGAGCCGAGAGTGGGATGGGGTTCAACCTAAAAGAGCTCGAAAGTGTGTGTTGGGTGTATACATGGTACGTCTATGCTAGAATATTGCGATGTATTGAGATGTCTGTTGAAATAAGCTGTGAAAGATTTGAAATAAGATGGTGGAGAAACATGACCTGATAAAAGCACACTGACAGCAGTTGCAATCCATGAAGAGATAAAGTCTTCATTCGCATGGGCTCCCTATAAACAGGGCTTAGAATAACAGTCACCTGTTGTCAACCCTAGCCAGCCAAGACAGTATAAATAAAAAATAACACAATTCACATATAAACATTATCAATAGAATTTGAATCAAGAGAAACTTGAACTAAATGTATGTGGTCAACTCGTTATTCTCAGCTCACCAACCCTAATCCCCAAATAAATCCTGTCATCTTCAGACCTCGTCAAACTAACCGTGAAAACTCTGTAAATGTGTTGAGTCATCCAATCAAGAGTCTCTCTCGCTGCCACATCCCGACCTCCGAAACACCCCAGCGCAACGTGACTCTGACTGAACCCACCTGTCACGGGCATTTCCTTAATTCACTCCTGTGCTACACCACCGAGGAGAACATTGGACCACGGTTTTACTGGCCTGTCTGACGTGAACAATAAAGTCTTTGAAGTTGTAGAGAGTGTGGTCTGCAGCTGTGCCTGCCCGGACTCGGCCCCTGGCTCTTGTTTCCTGCTCGTCTCCCTGTCATCTCCTCACCTCTTCTCCTTTTTCTCACCCTCTCTGTCTCTCGGCACGTGAATACATGTTTCACCACAGACCGAGAGCTGCGAATGGATGCTATTCCCTCCTCAAGCGTGTGGATGGCTTGAATGCTTCAAGCGACACAGGCTCAAGCACGGAATTGAGGAACTCTTTGATGCAGACTGATTGCAAAGATTTGAATACGGCATACAGTACGCAATATTCACGTGTAATATTCCTAGTGTTGCACATGCAGTAATGTGCCATTCATTATTATGTACATTTTAAGCGGGCGGCCTTTTCCTCATGGAGAACATTGATTGCTTTGGTTTCCAAACCATGACCACGGAACTCCATGTTGGTGAATAAATAAGATGCGGTCATTTTGCCAAGCACAACATCCTCAACAAGCGTGCAACCTCACTGTTAAAACACCCCCAAATATTTAGCTGTTGCAGCCAAACAACTCAGTCTGTTGGCCTCTGGTATATGCTTAGAGTAAACTTGGCCATGCACAGCACTGTACAGATGGATTGGGTGCTGATAAGTCGTGTCTATCTGACCGATCCCCAATCTGGGTCTTATCTGATTGGCCTGCGTGCCTCAGGTGATGTCACGAACGTCATCTGATATGTTCAGACTTGCTGCTCTTTGGACGGGCAGGAAGTGTGTTGTCTGTGACGCTGTCTGCTGCTCAGATTGACATCTGGATTCCAGCTCCTATATGAGCCTCACAAGTTCCACCTGGCCTCATCGTGCTGGCATTGAGTCCGTTTTTCTTTCTTTCTTTCTTTTTGCTCCTGACCTATTCACAGACTTGCTCAGTGCCTCAGTCGAATAAAGGTGTTTGTCAGATGGCCTTCACTCTATAAATGGGCTATATGATGGAGAAAAGACAACTTGTGACAGACGCGTGATGGGAAATAGGCCTGTTCAGATTTGGAAAGGCTTTAAGAAAGTTGTGTATGTGATTCTGTCACAGCACAGTAAATCTGAGAAGCGGTATCCTTAAAATCCAGCAAGCCCCACCACCCCCACCCCCCCCCCCCCCCCCCCGCCCCCCAACACCGTAAAAGGGTTTAGCCGCTATGCTCGCATCGCGATTCCATGCGAGTGCCGTTGTAAAGGGCTCCATCCATACTATCCGCATGACCCTGCCTGGTGTGTCCGTTGTCATTGTCCGAGTCCATTCATCACTCCCTGGAGCTCAGTCTCTGTCAGCCCTAATCATCGGTGGCTGGCAGGGCACCTCGGGGCCTCTCTCAAACCAGCCAGGGCCCCACGTCCCTCTGTGTCCTACACGCTACGCCTGTGGCCTGCGAAGCTCCCTTTGGGCCCCTGCGTCTCATGTGGCTTCCACTGCGGGTCTTTGTGGGCTTCCCAGGAACAGCGGGTATAGCAGGCATTGGCAGGACGGCACAGGGTATGATAGGGGATTCCGCCCCTCCCCCCCCCACCCTTTGCCCCCCCTCCTATTTTCCATCCTGCCCTACAGTGTGCGCTCCTCCTGCGCCCCTCATGTGCCTCTCGTGCGCAGAACATGACGGGGACACGCTGTCCTTTGTCACTTGTTTGGGTATTGAAAAATAGCTCTCCCTCCCTCACCCTCCCTCTCCGCGCTGCGCGGCGCTCCTCTCACCTCTCCCTCTCCTGCTCCAGCAGGTTGGTGAAGTCGTCGCTCTTGTTCATGAAGTCGGCGTGCTTGCGCTTCTCTCCGTCCAGCTCGTTGACCGTGCGCCGGTGGCACTTCTCCGCCATCAGCAGCTGCTCCAGCATGCGCCGGTACGTCTCCCTCTGCTTCTCCTCCAGCCGGTCGAGCTGGCGGAGGAGGAGGGAGTCAAGGGGGCCCCAGTGGTCACGTTCAGCTCATGCACAGTACACTGGGGTTCCCGGAGAGTCCATTTTTCAAACTCTTGATAGAAGTCGAGGCCAATTACAGTTGTATTTCGTATCGTTGAAATACAGCATAGTCACATCAGAGTATCAGTTTTTTGTTGTTGTTTTTTTCAATCCAATCTGTATGTTTAAATCTACGGGCTTGTATTGCCACAGGACACTGGCTGGTGTCCTGTGGCAACTTTTCTTGGGACACTCACCTCAGCCATGGGTCTGTCGTAGACGTCGTCCAGAGCTGTCGTGTTGGTGGTCAGCAGGCTGTCTCTCTGCAGGGCCAGGAGGGGCTTGGAGGGGAGCGCCGAGCCGTAGTGAGCCTCCAGGGCTTCTGGTCGTGGATGCTCCGACTTCAACATGTGGATGATGTCTTCTCGTGCCTGAGAAAGGAAGGAACGGCGGGGAGAGTTGTGTTTGAGTACCCCGTGTGATGCTACGCAGAGCTTCAAAATAGTAGAACACTGTTGACACATTAAGCTTGAACTCTGTAGTTGTCCTCTTTGTATTTCTCATTTATAATTCATTTTCAATGTTTGGGGCTTTGTTTGGTTGGGGGTTTTACATGTTTGATGTTTCCAGAATTGTCCACTGGGTGGGGTGAGAATAAAAAACAACATTAAATAACCACAAGGGAGTGCTGTTCTCCCTTGCTGGTCGCCCTGACAGGTCCTCTTTCATACTTTCAATTCTCATAACACGCATTCCTGCATAGGGATGGAGGAGACTACAAGACCTCTTCTTATTCCTCTCCTAGAAATGGTTGACAGACCATAGTACTTATCCCTGTTATCGTCATTTGGAATATAATTTGCAAGTCATTTAAATACCATGAACATCACCACTCTTCTGTTGAATGGTCTTTCAGAGCATGCCGGTGCATTATGTTGACCTTTTGACTCATGATGTTTTTCGGCTGTAGTGCTAATGGAAAGCGATCTTGTGTACACACCCAAGCAGATCAACCATGGAAAGCGGGACAGGGTGGGGGGGCATGGATACCGACGACATTCTGTCCCTGGAGGATGGTTTATAAATGGAACTCCATTAGAAAGTAATCATCAGGATTATTGCAGGGCAGCAGTTAGGTCTGTTTCCTGAGTCCACCCTGAACCATCTGTGGGGGGGTACCACAGAGGCATTATGAGCAGTATCCTGAACAAAACTGTATTTTTTGAAACCCTTTCATATCATTTGGGAATGTATTTAGTGTTTTTCATTTTAATTGTATTCCACTTGGTATTGCTAGTTTATGTATCCTTAGTATAGTTAGACCATATATCTACATTTAAGATTCCTATATGTTTATTGTAAATGCCAAAGCAAAATCCTTGTCTGTGCAAACTTTCATGGCGAATAAATCCCTTTCTGATTCTGATTCTGATCATATGTGTACCGGAGTTGTCAGCTGGGTGGGATTTGAATTTTGGAGCTGAGACTGTAGTGCCAGACCAAACTTTACCAAGCACAGGTTGAGTATTTGAAGGGATGTAAACAGTGTTTTGGCCGAGGTGTGGATCAGGGCTCTTATCGGCTGCCAAAAGTATTAGTGAGACCGAGTATGTGGCTCAGGTCACAGCAACATGTCAACCCTGACACACAGAGGATGAGACTCCACCCTGCCAGGTATGACCCTGGCCCGGTGTTAGCATAGCTCCGTGAAAACCAGGGCTAGGCTGCTCCAAAGAAGACTCAGTCATTCTTTGTTTTGCACCCAAAATAGACCTCTCCTGCAGCTAAAAGTTTTGATTTAACAAATTTTGGTCAGGTTGGGAATTTGTGAAGCAAATTCGTTTTTAAATGAAAGAATTTGAGTGTCAAAACATTACTATAGTTTCTCTCTGGCAGGTGTTTTAGAGAAAGTACTAGAATCTACTGGAACAGCTTTGGGGAAGCCACACTTGGACATCACCATGGAGACTCACCTGCACCTCTCCCTCCATCACACCCAGCAGGCGGAGAAGGTCTTCTTTAGAGAGATCTATCAGTCCCGATTTTCTCCCCGAGTTTTTTGGAGGCGTTTTCCCCGTTGCTGACACAGCCGTTTTCCTCTCTCTTTCACCTTGCTGACCCTTCATCTTGCTCTTCATCTGCTCCGGTGTGTTCTCCTTTTCCTCTCGGATGAAGGTTTTGGTGGGCGGGGCCACGTTGATGTGTTCGTCCTCTGGACCTTCCATGGCACTGGTCCTTGACCTCATTCTCTCCTGCCGCTGGAGGGATAGGTAAACAACCATGGTAAACAACTTTAAAGATACTCAATTCCACATCTCCAATTGTACCGTCCAGAAAAATCTTCAGGATTGATTCGCTGTCAACAATGAGTATTCTCTCTTTGAATTGGGCTATTTTCGACCACTGGGATGTGATATCAATGCTCTCTCTGATGCTTGTGCTCGAGGATCATGTTTTGTTTACAAGGCCAGAGCCATCTGTGTTATTATCCCTGGAGAGAGAGGCAATAATCTGAAAATATTCACTGCCACTAAATATGCCAGGAGGTATTTCTGGAATGAGAATTGGTCAGCCATGGGTTTTCCACAGGACATATCATACATATTTGGATTGATTTGCTGGTAGTGCTAATGAAAAGAAAGACGTTTGACGACGAAAAGTGTTCACTTTTGTGATGCATTCGATCTCTGGACTTCTCAGAACAACAACAGAAATGTGTCTCGTTCACAGCTTCCCTGTGGGAACTCAACATCTCACTCGTGGCAGGGTGTGGGTCCCAAGGCCCAAGGCGCACACAAAATCATCTCTCTCGCGGGAACCTGAGAACACGTGGAATGAACGTGGTAGAGAACATGTATATTAGGTGTAACGTTCATGCGGGAAATATGTGCAGTGCTATCCGAAAGTGGGCCTGCAGTACTTCATGCGTGAGTGTGACTATGTTGAGAGGGTCAGTGTAAAGACACGTGGACTTCATGCTCATAATTAAAGAGCAGGAACACGGTTTGACAGACGAGCGCTCCCGCCCCCCCTGCTGTTCCACCTCAGAACCATCGTTTCCATCGCCCCCGAAGAGCCAGAACCGTGCCTTCCATCGTATCACATCGGGGGAGGGCAAGGCCTGACGGCCTTTGGACATTGATCAAAGACCCGTGTGTGTGTCGTGGGGGGGTGGGGGGGTAAATGTGTGGTTAAAGTGGGGATAACAAGCCACAGCTTTGACAGATGGGCAATTCGATTTAGTCACTAGATGAGAAACAATTATCCCCGCGTACGGATCTGTGACTCTCATAAGGGAGACACCTCGACTGTGATGACACGGACAGCTGTCTTCCACACCCAAACACAGGGGGAAATCCACATCCTTGGAGGTACCGTGTGGGGTTCCTCAGGAAAGGAACATGAGGCCATAGGATCTGAATGGAGCCCGAGTTGCTCAAGGTTGTTCCTCTGACGAAAGCAGCGGGTGACTCAGACTGAGAGAATTCTGGCAGCCATATAGTAGCAGGCACTTCAGAGCTGGGTGTTATTAATAGTTGTTTCAGGGGAGTAGCCAAGCCCTCATGGGTATAACCGAAGAGCTGTCTTCATTTTGAGTGTCAGTTTGATTTGAACCAAAAGCAAAAACTTGTGTGTAGGAAAATAAAACCGAGACAAGCCTGACGTTACGGCAGTCACAATATTACGCACCGTGTTTACATAAAGGCTCTGTATCAAATAACCAAAACACCCTCTGGGGAAGCGGTGGCCATATTTATTGTGTTATTGTAATGAAACGGTGCTTTGCTGTAAGGTAACTCTCCCTGTTTATTCTGCTCCATCTGCAAAAGATCGGCAGTCAGTACAGATGATTCCTTGGGCAATTACGTTGTTTCACACGATGACCTTAGCAGCATTAGGCAGTGATGAAGTGCAGCTCAAGCACTCATGGGCAATTCAACAGCTCAGTCCTCACGACCACACAGTAGATATTTATGGAGATACGATCATGCTAGACCGGTCTTCCTGATTTACACTAGAGCCTTGCTAAAACCTGGGACAGCTGTGGCTTGAGGGTGATACACGAGTTCTCGGCCCGTGAATCCAGGGTCACCGGGTAAATAAGCGATGGACCCCCACACCCCTAACCCCCTATATTTGAGCCGGACCTTGGGCAGAATGGCCTGCATGCACAGCTGTCTGCAAGTGAAATTTCTCTGTGTATTTTTAGGGTCTGTCCACTGGTGCTGGTTTGACCCATGAGAGGAAACTCAAAGGCTATCAATTTATAAGTCATCAGCGTTCTAACAGATGCCAATTCTTTAATTGAACTGCACAGCTGTAGGTGTCTCACTGGCCAGATGCCGTCTTGTAAATAACCCCTCACTACTCCTTGTCAGTCAGCCTCTAAAGAGGAACGTTTGCCCACTGGAATTGCTTCCCAGCATTCCCTGTGTATATTTTAAAGAGGTATTCAAAAACCTCTGATATTCAAAGACACCCGTTTATATTTAGAAGTAAAATGAGGGGTTAGTGATAGCCTCCTCCATGCAAACATTCCTTCCTGGGCATAACAGTGCAGCTAATCTGGGAAACAAGGGCTGGTGTGAGCCAGTTCAGCCGTCACATTTGTAATTGACATGCCCGGTATTAAGATCTGAAAGCGTGACCAGACCACATCCTAGCTTCATGCGGCAGTGGTTCCATTCTCTTACAGTGCAGAAGTACATGGTGTGGCGAGAAGAAGAATGCTAAGTGCTCGGCTAAGTTTAACGCGTCAGCTCTCAGCACTTTCCGTCGCCGTCGTCAGACAAGTCATTTGAAATGCGTAGGGTGGTGGATCAATTTGCAACTCCATCGCTGCACGTGAGATGGTTTTATGTGTGGTGTCTGGGAGAGGAGAGGGCCCCCTCAGGGCATGTCTTGCAGTCTCATGTACTTAGCACCGGTAAAAAAAAAAGAAGAAAAAAAGGGTTCTGACAGGTGGTGGCAGCTGTCCAAATTCCGCAACAAGATATTGTCGCTCAATGTGAAATGTCTTGGTGAAATGTCTTTTACATAGAATTCAATTCAGCCACGGGAAGATTCAAATGTGCCTAAAAAAAGGCATAGGAGGAAAAAGAAATAGATTTGTTTTGAGGACCCGAGGGTCCAGCTGACTTTGCTACAATAACTCACTGTTGCAGGAAAAGGGGACAGCAAAATCCAGACAGCAAAATATTAGGCCACCTATTTTAGTTACTGCTCTTTCGTTTTACACATTCAGTTTGTGGTTATGATGTTTTTAGTCAAAATCCTTTCCTCAACACATCACCTCTTCTGGGAAAAATCAATCCACCCAGCCTTTTACTTGCCACAGATTTTACTTTGGGAAGTTTTGTCTTGTATAATGTTGACAATGTACAGATGTCAACTTTAACCGTTTCCAACTGTCAACTTCAACAATTTCATAAATCAAACATTATGTGTAGTGCCATGGTAACCTTGGCAACCCTTTGTGGGATGAAATTGTATGTCACGACAGAACTTAACACAGCTTTGCACTTCATTAATCAGATGATTACACACAAATGCACTTGGGGGTCCGCATCGCCCCATGTTGTATTCGCGAGCGCAGCTGCCACTGTCAGTAAGCAGCAAGGCTGGAGGAGAGCAAAACCATTGGGGTTCACTAAAACAAAGCTCCTCGCTTCATCGTGAGTCAGAGCTTGGTTACAGCCCGCTGACACTCGGTGAGAGAGGTACAGTCTGAGCACCGGGGCACCACACACCTCTGACAGTGTGTGATTAGCCACCGTGTATTATGTTCCGTCTCCCACCAAGGGGGAACGCTGACCGTCAGGGGTGAGCAGACGGTCAGACAGGCTTTCCAGTATCTCATCGCTGTATAGAACGTACTTTCAGATTTGAGGCAGCACTTCCTCTACGACTCCTGCTGTAGCTAGCTAGCCACGTTGCAATCCGAGTCCCAGACAACCTTGCAACTAGACGAGGTCAATGAGTCAAGTGGCTGATTAGAGTGTTAAGACGAGACTGTGAAACTCTGTGCCAGCAGGATACGTCTGTCTCAAGTGCAGAGATGACAAAAGTTATCACTTTGCCTAATAGAACCATCTAGGCATCTTTCTTTAAGTACATATTTAACACCGGTTTTCCAGTGTGCTGAAAAAAATGGACTTCTTCCTATTAACTACAGTGCAGCAACATGCACCCAAGTGTGTCTAGTACTGTACCAGCACACTATCAATGTCAAACATTTATGCCAAATGCTGACACATACTGTTCAGTTGAGACAGCCATACCCCTTGCAGAGCTTGTCTGGTTACAGTCCGTAGTATTTTATGAAGATGAAAATATAAATGTTCCCTTATCTCATCACTGTCCGGCACATGCACGTCCTCAGCCAAATCATCTCGATAGCTTTCAACACAAGTATTCATTTGACCTAAATAACCTCTCCAGACATAGGCTCATTTGAAATCTCACTCAGGGGTTTTGCCTACCCATGTGATAAAGACATTTTATTCTTTAGGCTATTTATTCTTGATGTTGAATTTGAATCAGTACTTCTGACTGGAGAAAACACTTAGACCTTCCTTTATCTTTGTGTCCTGTGCACACAGTAGCCAGAAGTCTTTTGTGGACACCAGTGCCTCCACATTTAACTTGATAGACCATGTCCTCTGACCATGTGACATGTCATCGTTACCTGCCTCCTTAGAAGGGGATGTCACAGTCATAAAGTACAGATGAGTGGGCAGCAGATCCCTGTAAAGGCTTGGATAAAAATAGAAATCCGAAACGTGGCCAGGTTCAAAGTAACCCTCAGCAAGAAACCAGGTCAGGGGTCTCAGTGAGCACAGATAGAGAATTTCCGAATCCGACTGGAACAAGGATATGCTCACTTATATGAAAAGCATCACAGGTAGCTTAAAAGGAAATGTCTTCCAAACATCTGGCATTCCAGTGGCAATATGTGCCCAGCGACAAAAACCGTCAAAAATATATTATACGTTTAGAAAACGAAGGACTATCAATACACTAAACTGTTATTGCTTTACCATACGTCAATAGCAGTACAGGATGTTTTGAATAGAGAAATTTGGGTGGGCCAGAGTTTCACTATTCTCAATTCAATTAAATTCCCCAGTCCAGGTCATTCTGCAACAGGAATGCCTAGGCAGCAGAAATGGCAGGGTTTTATCTTCATATTTTCTCAGTGTGCCTCATCAGCATAAACGGGTCCAGTGAGCTGACATCACAGGCCAGATGTACTGTAGTTCTCCAGCAGGCCACTTTCACATGCCTTTCAGATGGGATGAGGATGAAGTCACTTCCCTCATAAACGGAGAGGCAAGAAAGACAGTGGAGGCACAGAGAGGGGAGAGAGTGAGACAGAGAGAGGGAGAGAGAGAGAAATTTGTGTGAGTGATTGAGACAGCTCGAGAAGTAGGAGAACGAGGGGGGGGGGGGGGCGAGGAAAAGTAGTGTGTGTGTGTGGTGTGTGGGGTTAGCTGTTGACTTTTACTGAATTGTTACTTATTTATTTTATTTCGTTTTCAGCCCATTTCCAGGTGCCATAGCTAAGCTAAGGAGCTAAAATAAAAACGAATTTAAGGAACGTTCAGATGTTTGGAGGATACATTCTTCCTGTAATGACTTCCTGCTCTAGTCTCTATTAGTCACCAACTATACACCTGCACATCGTCCTCCTCTTCATCCTTATCTTCTTCCTCTTCCTCCTCCTCCTCTACCTCCTCTCTGTGAGCAAGGGAGATGACCTCACTTTAAGGCTTGACTGACTGACGATGTTGGATGGTCCAGCGCTAATGCTTTTTTTTATACCTCGGTCAGCTGTTGTGAAGACACACCCTTGTGGGAAATGAAAGCATCAACAACACGTGGTCCTCCCACTCTGCCTCTGAGATGGATTAAGTCCCACAGTACCTCCACACAATGTTATTGGTGCTGCACTCATTAGTTTTGACAGGGATGGCCAGTAAGTCATAATAGTTTCATTGTTAAGCACACTGGGTGACCAAAGCCCCATAAACAACAACCCTCCCCTCCACACACACACACACACACACACACACACACACCACCTATGGTTACTCTTCTGCTGCAATGGGAATGCTGGTGTTGTTCTAAAAACCAATCACCAAGAGTTGCTTCCCTCACTCTTAAGATTGCTGAGCTGAATTGGTGAAGTGTTCTCATGGCTCACCATCTTATCTGTTTGGGCTTCTGGCTGCTGCTGAAGTCATGACACAGGCACAAATTAAAGCAGATGATTTAAAGAAGAACACTGCCAACAAACTTACAAGAGCACAGGGGAATGCAGTATGAAATGTGGAGTTACGGGCTGGAGGGGAAGATGCTTATACAGCCAGAAATATTTTGATGCGCATACATAATAACCCATGAGTCTCCAGCTTATCGGTGATATGGGACTGACAGCACACTCCATTAAAATCCTAATGAAGATTAAGGAAGGGCAGTAAAATTGTCCAACTGTAAAGCCCTCGTCATTATCCTCTAAGAAATCATGGGTTCAACTGCCTTAAAGTACAGCAAGTTGGCCGTATCAAATAGTTACACAGTTGAACTGTGTGACATTTGAGTTAAACAATTTGTTTTCTGATATCATGATAGGCTTTCTTGTCAGGGTTTCCTGATCCAACAGTTTTTTTTTACCAAAATGCACCAATTGAAATGTTCCGATAATATTATTTTCCTCCCAGTTGAAATCCCGATTTAAAATATCATGAAAAACTCTGGAAAATCTACTGATGGAAGGATTTTTATGTCTCCAGAGATCAAGGTGCATGGAACAATGGCTGCCACTATGTCAACATTGAGGGGGTGTGGGGCCACCTCTGTGAACTGGGTCCCCTCAAACACAGACGTCTCTCATGGGCCCTCTCATAAAAAATCAAATCCCTTTGGAAAAGTACGTACGATATTTATCTTGTGTTTGGAAAAATCATTTACTGGGATTAAAAAAGCTCCAGATATGAGTCCAATTTAAGTATATCAGTAAAATCTCTCATAAAAACAAAACAAACAACAAAAAACCCCAGCTCAGTTCCAGTTCAACTGGAAATCACCTAGATTTATTACTATTCTGCTGCGTCATTTTTCACCACAAGCCATTTGGCCCACTGCATTTCAACCATCCTCTGGAGAGAGAGAGCTCAAGCATTAATCTGCTAGAAGATGTAATCAATGAATGCCTGCCCATGTACCATTTCCTGAGCTGGGCTTGAACAGGACATTAGACCAGCACTGTCGGTAACGCTCAATCACAGCCCACTGATTCACAATGTGTCTCGTCCATTTGTGAGTCAACATCCACAAACCTGGACTAGTGGGTGCTGTTGTTTGGCATTGTATCTTCCATTAGAATTGATATATATATATATATATATATATATATATATATATATATATAGCATCATAGCCAAATAAATTAACTGGATGTCTGTGGAATTGTTAGGTCAATAATAGGTTTATCACAGGACTTCATCTATTGGACATGTAGGATTAGACCATGTATGTACAGTAAATCCAGTGTATTTGAAGCAGATATGAAAAATTAGTTAAAGGCATAAATCTGAATAATTTCTTACCTGCGCTCAGCAATCCCAAATCGTAAGGGTGTAAATATTTCAGTCACTAAATCACTAACTCTCAGAGTATAAACTGCCTGACTTTTGTTAGTGTTTGACAAGCTCAGGCACCATCACTACTGAAGTTTCACAAAAGTATATCTTGTTCCTCCTGTCTTCTAATTTATCTCTCAGTCTGTGTCCTTTCCTTTCTCTATGTCAGGGTCAAAGGAAGAGTAGAAAAAGATAAACAACCAGCTTTGTCCTCTCCCAAGTTTGGGCCAGCAGTCTTCTTCACACACTGAGAGGATGAGTGAGAGGGTGAGTGAGCGAGCAAGCAAAGAGAAGAGTGAGTGAGTGGGCAAGACCAGGAGAGAGGGGAGAGTGAGAGGCAAAGGGAAAGGCTGAGATAGGAGGGGGGGAGGCAGGAAGAGAGAGAGAGAGAAAGAGAGAAAGAGAGAGAGAAATAGATAGAGAATGAGAAAGAGTGCAAAAGCGAGAGGGTACAAAACAGTACAGTGGTGAGTACGTGGTGGGCAGCTGTCACCTCTTTCAATAGCCACTTCTGTTTGAAAAGTCAGTCCTTCCTTCAATTGGGGATATCCAGGCTGGGATAATGAAGCAGATAGAGAAAGAAGTGAAGCTAGCCTGGTATGTCAGGGAGACCCTCTCCTCTCCTTTTCCCTTTTGTTCCCAGGCAGAGGAGTGTAGACCAGTGCAGTGACTGGGCTAAATTTAACCAGTGTTCTCATTCACTCATGGCTGTTAGCAGCTGAGCACATGGAGGGAGTCAGTTCCAGGCCCCTCTGACAGTTGAACACAACCCTTCTCCGGCAGGGGAAGTCCAGCCTGACCACTCCCGTCAGAGGCGGGGATAGCAATCTCTCACTCTCTGCCCGGTCAAGTGACATTAACCTTCGCCTTCCTCTGAGACAAGGCCAAGTTGTGGGTTATTGTAGATCAAATGTGATCACCAACCTCAACCATTAAGGATTGAACAAGTGGGTCGAACTGAATTAACCCGCAGTCAAGTGACGTGTTAAATCGTTTGAATGTCAAATGACTTGCCTGTATTGACGTCTGTAGTTCAGCCTAGTGCATGTTTGCTGCCCACCAACACAGTCATAAAACATAGTGTACTGACCCAAAAAACAGTAACCCTTTTTAGAAATTCAAAAAGCACACCTCATGTAAATCTCATCAATATAAATGATTTACAAACCATACACTTGACATGCCATTGCATTCCTTATTTAATTGTACACAGAAATACAGTATATGTCTGGAAAGCCCCACAGCATACCAAGTGTGATATTGCAGGGTGACAGCCATGTGTCGTGGGTCCTTAATAAACAAAACATTACTGGTCAATCTCCACTTACCCAGATGAAGTCATATAGCTGAGGAGATGTCGTTGAGGAGATGTTTCACATGAAGGGTCATTTGATATGTTTAGCCCATAAAGTGGTGGTGGTCCTTACATTGTGCTTCAGTGTTTTACTTGTGGTTAACATGAGTCACCTGTGACCAAATCTAGGCTATAGATAGAATTGTGCTGTTTTGAAATCAGTCACCATTGAATTCCCAATGTTTATTGTGAACCTTAAATAGAAATAGAATCTTGTAACATGGCAGCTAAGGTTTCAATGTAACAGAGAAAGTAAACTACTGTATAAATATGAAATAGTAGGTTAGGTTTTACAGAATTTGGGATACTACCATGGTAACAGTGATCTGTATTCTGTCTGACTATCCCCTGCTCAGGCAGAAATACTATATCATCTCATTACAGAGACATAATTGAGTCAAGTCCTCTCCTTCTCTCTGCCTCCTTTTCTAATGCCCGAAGATGTTTATCATAGTCGGATCATGTTTGGGTAATTCATTTGACTTTACTCTGCAAGCAAGACTGGTCAAGCCATAAGTAACTTTTAACTCATAAAAGTAGTTTGAGTCGGAAAAAAACGACAATTATTTTCATAAATTCCTTCTCTTTTTTTTGAAGACACCAAAGGTTTTGGTCAAGTTTTTTCACTTCATTAGGCTGATTGAGACATATTGTCGATGTGTTCCATTAAAAGACACTGGACCACATATTTATTTTGATATGGCCTTTAAAGACTCATCCACCATTCATTCAGGGAGATAAACAGAAATGGAAAGCTGTCTGCCACATAGCAGTAGGGACTATTTCAGGAGGTGTTTAATGTGCTTGTAAAATCAAGGTCCGTGTTTTATGGCAAAGGAAAACAAAAACAACATTGGATGGACTGTACTAAATTCTACTCATTTGGCTGTGGTACAACACCGGTTTTAGATAACCCATTCTTTGCATAGGACATCAAGCTCACAATGACCTTTTACATTGTGCTACTTCATCTTGGGTTAAGGTGGTTTTGTATTGCCCAAAAACATCAAGTGCCAAACACAAAACACTGGACTAAAACTTAAGGTTTCCATGGTGTGTAATATTGCTGTCTAGAGTAAGTTGGATTTTCACCACACACTATGACAGTCAGGAAATCCTTCATGAGCTTTTAGACTTAAAGAACACATTAATGTGATGTGTGTTCAAGAAGCCCCCTTCTGTGACTGGGCTGGACATTGCAGACACGACTTCCAATGCGACTACAATGATTTAAATGCGTGCATAATTAAATAAAGCTTTAAACATCTCACTCACCCAAAACTAAATTAAGCAATCCATCCAATGCAATATAAAAGAACACAGCTACAATTGTTCCGTAGACATAAGTGTTGTGTACCGCCATCTAGCAGATGTTTTGTGTAACTAAAGACTAATGCTGCATAGAATCAGGTTGCTAGAACAGATGAACAGAGGAACTGTGAAGCTTGGCAGGCAGTCATATCTGGGAAAAACGTGTTTTTATCAGTAACCGACAGTAACCTAAATTAGTTTTTCTCAACCGTGTAATGTCACTTAGGGTATGTCTGTACTATTCAACTCTGTTTACTATCAGAAGTATCAGAGTATCAGATTAACAATGATTTTGTGCAAACCATGTGCCAGGGATATCAATCTGTAACAAACGTGATCATATGAATAATGTTATCCAAGAAAATCATACATTGGGGATCCATGAGGAAATATGTTAAGCTTCATTTTAGCCATCTCCTTGGAACCTGCAAACAAAATCGCTAGCCCTCTGCTCGACTGGGACGCTGATGCGCAGTAGTATACACCATAATCAGGGGCGAGAACATGGAATAAACATGGCTCACAATAGAAGCTTTTTCATTGATGGTAAGAAGGAATTTTCAAAAAAAATGTTTCAATGTAGATCTTGTCATTGTGTTGCAACTGCATAATCGGACCTGATACAGTGTGATCAACAGTGTGCGTGCCAAAAATAT
Organism: Hypomesus transpacificus; assembly: GCF_021917145.1. Taxonomy (NCBI): domain Eukaryota; kingdom Metazoa; phylum Chordata; class Actinopteri; order Osmeriformes; family Osmeridae; genus Hypomesus; species Hypomesus transpacificus. Next base: position 13,897,189 of record NC_061065.1, on the reverse strand, counting down.
GTGGTCCAATCGTTCAGAGATGAAATCGAAGGTAGAGCTATCCGACTAGGCTAGCCTAGCTAGCTAGCTACCGTTAAGCTAATGTAGTCCAGCTTGTTTGGTCCTTTCAGCTGTACTTGAAATGGTTGTATTTTACTATTGATAAGATGCAGTATAAATGGACTACTTTGAGGTAAGCCATTTTGGTCAATGTCCGTTACTAATGATTTACTACGCTGTCATATCACAAGCTGACATTTAATATGCACTAATAGCGGGCTAGCTGGTAACTAACACTTGCTTAGCAGGCGAATTAGCTAGCTAGAAGCTGCATAGTGCCGTGGTGCTTACTACTAGCTATCTAGACCATATATGTGGCAGTGGGCATTGGTTTTGGAAGTGGCTGTTTAGCTACGTAAGCTATTATATATTAGTAATAGTCTAGAGGAAGAATTAACTTTTAGAAAGACAAATGCCGTTGTTCTAGTGATGCATGAGTGCAGTGCAACAGAAAATCCTTAATTAACCCTCTTGAAAGCCCATCATCAAGCAGCTGTCGATGAGATTTTGACAGTCAATGTAGGACAGGGATAGCTAGGCCCACACGCTTTGCAAACCTAGCTGACATTAGCTAAATAGCGCCCTGTTGGTCAGTAACGTTAGAGGCCCTTCAGCTAGCTGGTAAAGTTGATTCCCATCAGGTTTGGCCAATTTGAAAACTATGTAGCAACTACATAAATAAAAGTTACAATGAAGCCAACCACGACATCTATCTAGGAACATAGTTAAGCGAGATAGTCCTAGCTTACGTTGCCATATAGCTTTATATAGGTTAAACAAAGTCAATGATTTTCATGCGAGTTGGACTAGCCTAGTTATGTTGTGGTCTGTCTTTATGTTCCTCGCTCAGCAAGCGGGATCGGGTAAAGGAGGACAAAGCAAGCATTTGCACAGTAATATTTGTGCCTGTTCCTTTGCCTTGATTATTATATCCAAGCTATGCAAAGTCTACTTTGCTCCAATCACGTATCTACCGAACATTCTTCTAAATAGTTGACACAGAGCTCCACTGTGGAATGTGGCGTCTGTGATGTGGCGTGCGAGACAGCATGGCTGAGTTGGGTGCGAAGCATGTCAATCTGCATAATCAATTAACCTAGTAACGGTATTTGGCCATGACAAACCGCCAGGAAGTGTATGTGTCTCTGGACCAAGAAGGGGGACAGTAAACTGCTGTTGACTGTAATTAAAGTAAATGATCTTATAGCTACTCGATTGAAGCCATTAACAACACATATGCAGTGGTGGATTCAGACTAGTTCTTGGGGAGTTTAGAAAAAGAAAGGCTCTTGTGGAGTAATTATGACGTTTGGGCTTAAAGGTGTCATACAAAACAAATTGGCCCTCCATGCATGCGATTGCAAATGATTTCCGATCTTGGGAGCCCAATTAACTTCAAGTCGATATCTTTATCAAAGACGGTGTTTTTGATTCCAGCAGCCTTGTCACAGCTGACAATCTCTCCCATCTTTTCAGAGAAGGAGTTGCTGGCTGCCTTACAACACCTGCTCTGCTCTCAACCGTTTACGCTTCTTTAGACCACATATGTATTCCCTTTGATCATAAAAGAGCTGCCAGTCACCCAAGCTCCTCTCTGCTGAAAACTCCCACTCTGCCCAAGATTAATTGGTTTATGCTGCAGATCCAATGAGCCTTAAATGACTCGCGCATCAGTCCTGAATCTGGGTTTTCGCTTTCAAGTCTGTATAGATTTATAGAAGATATTTCAATCACCTTTGTGGATATGATAGATGAGATGTCTGGTGCGTGAGCGATCGTTTCTGCTGATGGCATGGCGTGACCTCATGCCATGGCACTGATCACAGTCTGGTTTGTATATTCAAGCTCTGGATAGATCAGAGGCCAGGAGAGATGGAGGGTACACGCAGAACTGGAGCTTTTCTCTTTCTGGTGACAGTGAAGAGGACAGGAGACATGAGTAAGCACTTCTCCGGATCTCATTTCAGCACTCAACTGCGCTGCACTGCATCAATCCCCCCCCCCCCCCCATCTCTCCCTCTCTCTCTCTTTCTCTCTCTCTGTGGAAGACCCCAATGCCATCTCTCCATTAGTATTCCCACCTGAACAGAGGCCACTATACAGCTCAGCGATACAGACAAGGCTGCGCCCACACGCACACACACTCACAATCGCAGCCTGCATGCCAAGTCATTATTTTACCCACGTTGCAGCGCTTCCTCTTTATTCACCCGTAGTTGTGTTCACCGTCATTCCCCTTAATGAGTTGATAATGAATGCTGGGAATTGATCGTTTATTCTATCAAGTCCTCGCAACGTGTCATCACGCCACACACTTTGGCAAATGATGGTAAATAAAGCTTTTTCTTCCTCTCCACCTCCATGTTTTTTTTTTTGGGGACTCCCTCTCTTCTCTGTTTTCCTCCCAGCACTTCGGCGGCGACCATGGAGGAGTTGAACAGCCGACAGCAACAGGCCCCTCCCGAGGGGAAGAAGGTATTCTACCTCTCTCAAGCGGGCCCTCTCGCCCCCTCATGACTCACAGCCGGGGCATTGTTGTTGCCGCGTCCCAGCGGGGCCCGCAGGCTATCTGCCGGGGCCACGGCGCCGGAGCCGTCTCTGCCAAAGCCTGCCTGGCACCACCTCACAAGGCAGCGTTCAGTACCCAGAGGACCTGGCTATCCACAGTCGGCAGCACCGGCCGTGGCTCCCGAGCTGGGGGGGGGAGGGGGAGGGTGTGTGGGGATAGGGGTTTATCCTCAAAGGCTGGGCGGTTTTCGAGCGTTTGGGAAATGTGATGTTTTAGGGGCTGTCTTTGACTTGTTTTTATTTAACTCGATTTCTTTGTTAGCGTGTTTGCTATTGTGCCCGTAGCAGGGGCGGACTGTTCACAACGCACCCGTTTGATTGGTTTCTCTCTTTTTCTTGGTGTTTTCCAGTCGCCCACCCTCAGACACTTCTCAGCGGATCCTCTGAGAACCTATGAAAACAGGCCAAATAGTCACATGAGGACATACAACAAGAGGCTCAAGTATGGCACCCGCCTCGCACGCGTCTGCACAACCCAAAGGGAAACCCCCAGTGGCGTTCAGCGGGATTCTCACCCGCGTCCTCCCTTGTCTTCCAGCGAAGCGCCCCTCGCAGTAGCAACGCCGTCGCCGATGCCTAACAGAACCAACTATCTCATCCTCAGCCCCTCTCCGTCACAAGGGGTGGTCTTACAAGGGAGACACTTTCAGCACGCCAATGCCCACAGCCCGATGAGGAAGCCGGTCCAAAGGTAGGAACAACAAAGACGTGTGGATGTAACTGCGTCCCTCGCATGAGAGGATTTGCAATCTCACAGTATTGATCGGTAGTCTGGAATCGATTCCAAGAGCTTACTGTTGGTTTGGGTTTGTCCAGAAACAATGTTCTTCTGAAACCTCACCCCCACTGGGTTGTACGATGAACGTCGTTTTTGGCATTTTGTCACCTTCTTCTTTGCGGTCATGATAGGAATATGTCAGTGTGTAGAATACGTGTGCGCCTCCATTTCTTGTAAACACTTCTACTTAAATGTTTGGGGTTGTTTGTCAGCATTTGATTTTCACTGGCCGTTTTTTCTTTTTTGTTGGTCTGTTAGTTTTTCACCACCCCAAAGCAGCCTTGACTTGAAGGAAAGGTAAGAATGGCCATTCAATGGATTTGCCCTTCAATGCTTTTTCACCAGTTTGGTGCTTCCAATAGGGTTTCATTTTGTGCTGTAGCCAGACCAGTGATGCTTATGTCTTGTCCGCACTGTTCTATTCCTGTACCTACCAACATTTGCACTGGTACCATATGTGCTGCATCATTTCCATATGAGAGATATTTAGCTGTATTGAAGCATTCAACCCTCCCCCCAATCTCTCTTAACCCAAAAAAAACTTGCCGCTACTGGGAATGGCCTCATGTACAAACACAGAATTAGCTTTGTGAAAGCGACAGTTCTGACGGGGACTCCCGGTGTCTTTGCTTCCCCTCAGAAACGACTTCTTCACAGCCGCCCCACAGGTCCAGTCGGTGGAGGTAGACAGCATCCTCCTCACCTGTCCCGAGGTCCCAGGTATGCGGCACGGGCCTCCTCATCCACCATGTCGGTGCTCTCTTTCTCTCCGTCTGTCTGTCTCTGTCTGTCTGTCTCTCTCTTTTTCTCTTTGTCTGTCTGTCTATCTCTCTCTCTCTCCTTCTTCTCTCAGGCATGCAAACTCCTCCCCTTTAGGTGAGACTCACCTTTTTGAAACCAAAATGGGTCACCCACGTGATTTGTGCAGATCCGATGAGAAAATATTTGGGAGGGGGGGTCGGGGGTCGTGGCCTTCGCAACTTTACAACTGGCTCTGGAACCAATCGTCACTCCTAGAGCCTAAACCTCCCAGCCAGTCGGGGGCAGAGTGGGGAGAGGTTTTCTACATTGAGAGCAAAATGAAGAGGCTAGATCAAAGTGCACTAGATTGATGCTTTTAACTTAAAAAAAAAATGCTTTTCCCGGGGGACCATCGCTGTATTGTTCTCACCTTTTTTTTCTTCTTTTTTTTACCCCTGACCTGTTTGCATGCTTGTTCTCTCCACGCTAAACTTCCTGCATGCGAGTACAGAGTGTTCCAGGGGAGCATTTGGGAGTATCCTCCCCCCCCATCTGGATGTGATGTGCCACTGGGGTTAAGGCGGGGTGGGGGCGTCTGTGTGTGCGTGTGTGTTGCTCCGTGTGACAGCCAACTGGGTGTCCTTCTGCGGGGCTCGATCTGGGCTGAGCCTCCTGCCTGGTCTGCCAAAAAAAAGTGTGTGTGGGGGGGGGGGGGATGCAGCCCTCTCCGATTAATCCACAAAGCTCCTGCTGGAGGAGAGAACGCCTGGCCGCCGCAGCAGACGAGCAACGGGGAGGACACGATGCACACTCGCTCACACACACACACTCGCACACTCTGGGGCACGGTTAATGAAGCTGCAGGGCGAAAATCTGGGAACGATTACACGCTGTGGTGAAAAGGTGACCTTGGCGTAGCGCTTGCACCCCCGTGGGAAAGTTCTCCTTGAGGCGGGTTCACTTCGCCGCCCAACGGTTTGCTCGTGGCCGTCTGGTTCTCCGCGCACGGAGGTCCTCCCCCCCCCCCCCCCCCCCCCCCCCCCCCCGCCCCATACAATCTCCTGGCTAAAACCGCATGCCGTCTTTCGTTTCCTGTCTTTATTATACGTTTGACACATTTAGCAGAAGCCTTCCCCCCCCCAGTGATGGATAAACAGTACATCATGTAAGTGCAGCGGATAATCAAGGCGTAGAAGTGTGCGGTGCAAACAGTTGTTTCAGTAGCTCGAGCCAAGGAACGGGCTGCGTTTTAGTCAGGCGCGGTGCAACAATAACGTCATCTCAGCTACGACATTAGATCACTCTGATGATATAAACAGGGAGGGGAAAAAAAAAACCCCGAAGAGCATCCTTTCAGCGCCACATCTTTCATTTTGTGTCTCCCTTTTAGAAGAGGAGAGCCTGAACATCAAACGGCGCCTGCTGCTCAAGCGGAGGCCTTCAGACCCCAAGGAGACCTGCTGTTGCTTACAGACTCCGGCCAAACCCGTCGAGGTGAGAAGGAATGCGAGTCGTCTTAGACTGAAAGAGCTGGGAGTCCCTGCCCGGGCCAATAGGATTGGTGTGGGGGGGTGAAAGGTCGGCCTGTTTACCGTGCTGCCGTATGAGAGGACGCTAACCCTGGACTCTTGCACTCCCCCTCCCCTACTCCCCCCTCCTGGCCTCTCATGGTCAACAGTCCGACCTTTCGGTAAGCCACACCTACATCTTGTAACAAGAGATAGTGTCTGGTTGTTGTGTTTCCTTCCCTGGACGTCGTGTTTCAACCGTACGAGCGCTCTTGATCATCGGGTTCCCCTTCACAGTCGTTTGAGCCTGTTCCCGCCTGGGCACTAACCCCCTTCCCCTCCCGACCACAGCCCCTGCGCCCCAGCGAGTACTTCACGGTGTGCGGCAAGTGCGGCAAGCGCAGCGAGGACCACGCCAAGTGTCAAAGCTGCGGCCACGCCTTGAGCCCAGAGTCGCCCCGCCACGCTCACCTCCTCCCCGTCCAGCCGGCCTCGCCCGCCCCCAGACCCCCTGTCCGGCCCCAGCCCCAGCCCTACTCCCCGGGCCCCCACAGCTTCCAGTCGGGGAAGGGCTTCTACGGCGCGGCCTCCACCATGAGGGCCCCGCGCATGGACGTGGTGCCGGTCCGCATTACCCGGGGTAACATGCTGCAGCCAATCAACGGGAGGCCCTCGGGGCTGGCCGCCACCACCAGCTGCTGCGGAGCCAGGGTCTCCAGCAAGGGGAAGAGGTCCGCGGCCGCCAGGCAGCTCGAGCTCAACGACCCCAGTAAGTCCCTGGGTGTGACCTGGCCCGGTTTCCTGGTCCACTCATTCCCCATTCCTTTGGAGAGCAGGGGATGACTAGCAACCTGGAAATCGTGGAATAGTTTGTGTTCAGTGTGAGAGTAGGCCGGTTTGAAGACGGTTTGGTAGTTGTGCGAACCACAAACTACCCACAAACTACCGAGGCAGCTGTTTCTCTTGATTGCCCTTCTGTGGCACATTTACATTGGCTTGCAAACGCAAGCTTTCACACCGTGCAAAAGGAATTGTGCAAAAATAGAATTCTGCCTCAGTAATACAGTATATTCAGAGAATGCAGGGGGGAGACTCATTATGTATCGTGTGGGGGTTCATGTCAGCTATTTGGCGGATATACCTTATTTTCCATGTTTGTTGTCGTGTGAGTATCCCAGTGCAGGTAGTAATGGCTACCGCCGTGCGTTTCAGTCGTCCTGTCCAGCGACGACGACGAGGAGGAAGCGGACAACGCCAGCACGGGAAGCGTGAACCGCCTGGACAGCGTGTCCCCACGGCCCGCCGACTCGGCGCACTCCTCGCCGGCGCCCTCCGGCGGGAAGGTGGAGGCGGCGGTGAAGAGCAGCGCCGAGCAGGAGGAGATCACCCCCGACTTCTTCGCCGACATCGACACTAAAATCTCAATACCCAGGAAACCCTGCATGAAGGATCAGGCAAGTGATCGTTTTGCTTTGTCACGCTGCCCAGTGTCAAATGTTTAGCTGATGTTAGGTCGCTCGCTTGTTCATCATCAGTATATAGTGCTCAGTGAGTGAGGAGCTGTTGGCCGGTCTCACAGCATACTCAGACGGTTCACTTTGGCCTAATTGAACCACTGACAGAACACCCTTAAGAACTCGGTGTTCCTGAACCGTGTAGTGGATGGAAACCATACTGGCTCTGCAGCAGTTTGTCTGTTTGGTTTCAGGGTGAGCGTTTGCCCACCGGCTTCTTCTGCAGCCGTTCTAGTAAACCCAGAATAGAATATTACAACCTACAATAGAATACCCCTTTTCCGGGTGGAAAATAATGCGTTCTATTCTTAGAGCAGTGACAACAACACATTTCTGATATTGTGGCCTTAACATAACGTACCGCTCACCTCTCTCATTAGATTCTCGTTTGTAAACTAGAGCCTCTGTTTCATTTTCCAGGTCTGTAACCATGTACCCGACGACACCACCCCGGGGAAAAAGCCCAAAATGGCGCTGGATAGCATCATCCTGGAGTGCCGGAGCGTGCGCGTCGGGACCCTCCGCAGGATGGTCACCAAGCCCGTCATCGTAAGCTGCCCCGCCCCTTCTCGCACCGTCTCCCGGGAGACGCTCAGTGCTGCAGACGAGCCTGGCTGGATGGAAGCGCTGGAGTAATGACCCCCCCCTTTTTCTTCTTGTCTTTCAGTTCTCCGTCGATCACATCCATCTGGAAACGGAAGGTGAGTAGCATGCGTCGTTAGGGACAAGCCCGGTGTGTGTGTTGTCGTGTCAATCGTTTTATTTCACACCCTGACGGCGGCGGCTTGTGGAGATCGAATTTGCGGTCCGGGTAACAACATCCAATCATTTCCACCGTAAAATACACCGATGCAGACGCCTCGCGTCGTGCCTCGTCATCCTCGACGACGTTTGGTCGCCAATGTCAGAACACCCGCCTTGGCGTTGCATGCTGGGTAACGCAGTTCTCTGGGTTTTCTCGGCGGCGGCAGGGCCTGAGGTGGACGCGCTGGAGAAGGTGAGCCTGCGGGCGTCGGAGCTGACCAGCTGTGAGTGGTGCAGCGTGAGGAAGCTGCCCGTGCTGTTCTTCCAGACCACCCAGGAGGAGTGCCGGCGGCTCCGCACGCAGCTCAACATGTCCCGGGAGGACGGCGGCCTGTGGTACGACTGCTCCGGGGACCGTGAGTGACCGCCGCCACTCTGAACGCACAGACGGACGCACAGACGGACGCACAGACGGACGCACAGACGGACGCACAGACGGACGCACAGACGGACGCACAGACAGACGCACAGACAGACGCACAGACAGACGCACACACAGACAGACACACACACAGACAGACACACACACAGACAGACACACACACAGACAGACACACACACAGACAGACACACACACAGACAGACAGGACACTCTGCGCAGGCCATGTAGCATTTAGCTGCGTTGCTGGAGCAGAAATGATCTTCTACAACAAAATGATTATCTCCACCGATTTTTGTTGTTGTTGCAATTGTTTTAGTAAATGAAAGATAAGCTGTATCATGTAACCATGCACGCGGCCCAAAACATGGCATCACTGACATTTCAGTGTTGTGATGTTTTAACAATGGGGAAGCTGGATTCTCCTGACCTGAAATAAATTTGAAATCATTTGTCTTTAGCTCCGTTGAATAGGAAGTGCATAGATGAATGAATCCGCAGATTAGCAACAAACTAGCTTCTGTTAAAACAATCGCCACTATGTACCAACACGGTTCCTGGAATCCCCTACCCCGCCACAGAGTCCGATGAGAAGTACATCGTCCTGATCTTCGAGAACGGGCTGCTGATCCACGAGCAGATGATCCTGGAGGACATCCTGGTGGAGATCGGCCGGGTCAACAACCTGACCGACTTCCCCACCAAGCTCTCCTTCGACGAGGCCAACATCCGCCTGGTGAATTACAACAAAGCCACCAAGGAGAAGGAGGAGAAGGTGGTCGCGGGCTCGGGGGTTCCATGGATTATATTTCTCTACTCAAATCTGTATTCATATGTGACATTGTTGTTTTCCTCTTCTTGTTCGCTTCTCATGGTCTTTAACAGGCGTCTCTCCCTCTTCCTCCCCCTCTCCTGCAGGGCAAGCCAGCGGGCAAGCCCCCTGCCCCGGTGCTCAAACGCACGCGCATGGCCACGCGCCAGCACGCCAGCATGTTCTTTGACGACGAGGAGGACGACATGGCGGAGCTGCAACCCACCTTCACCGGACCAATCATAAAGTAAGGGGTTCTCGAACACGCTCACTCTCTCTCTCTCTCTCTTTTTTGTGTGTGTGTGTGCCGCCGTGCCTTTTTCCCGTTTCCTTGACGAGTCGTCGTTTCGCCGTGTTTGTTTTGCGTGTTCCAGGCTGATGGTGTACCCCCCTCCGCCAGCCAAGGGAGGCATCACTGTGACGAACGAAGACCTCCACTGCCTTCACGATGGAGAGTTCCTCAATGACGTCATCATCGACTTTTATTTAAAGTGAGAGCCCTCCGCCCCTTATTTGATCCTCTGGGCCCGGCGTCTCTAACCCTGGCCCCTCAGAGCCCACTGTCCTGGATGTTTTGACACGTCTCTGTACGCTTAACGCACCTGATTCAAATGAACGGGTCGTTTTCAGGCTTCTGCGGAGCTCAGTAACGGCCAATCCGTTTGAATCGGGTGTCTCGGAGCTGGGAAACGTCGAAAGCATAGAGCACAGCGGGGCCCTGAAGACCAGGGTTGAAGACCACAGCTCTGGGGGGCCATTGTCTATCTATATTTTCCTCTCTGAAAATGCAAAAGAGGCTTCCTCGTGTCCTAACTACGGTAGCCTCCGAGGATCATAACGTTGTTTATTTACCATCGGGGGGGTGGGTTTTTTGTGGTGTCCTTTGCAGATACTTGGTCTTGGAGAAGTTGAAGAGAGAGGATGCTCAGAGGAGTCACGTGTTCAGCTCCTTCTTCTACAAGAGGCTCAACCAGAGGGAGAGGAGGAGCCTCCCTGACACCACTCACCTGCCGTGAGTATGCCCCCCCCCCCTTGGCGGCGTGAAGCCAACGTTTCGGCAGGAAATTCGCTTTACTGCAGGTCGCTAACGCTGCACTACGGTTTCCTCCCTCCCCCCTCGGTCGCCAGGATACAGAAGAGAAAGCACAACCGCGTGAAGACATGGACCCGGCATGTGGATCTGTTCCAGAAAGACTTCATTTTTGTTCCGATCAACGAGTCGTGAGTCTCCTTCAAAGTCCCCCTGGCAAAATCTGAGCGTTCATGGCTCGGTTTGTCTCAATTTCAGAGATTTTCATACAGAACATATGAAAAATGTATACAACTCCTCACTTCTGTTTCAGAGCCCACTGGTACTTGGCAGTGATCTGCTTCCCCGGGCTGCAAGGCCCTCAGTATGAACCCAACCCCATGTACCAGGGCCCGGCGTCAGCCGCATGCTCCACCCGAGCCCCAGGCCCGGCTCCATGCCCCACTCCAGGCCTGGGGCTGGAGGCTATCTTCTCTGATCACTGCAGGCCACTATCCCCTGAGAGGGACGACTTCCTGGAGCCTTCTGATGACCCCCCTGCCAACGAAGCCTTATTGGAGGCTCACTCCAACAGCAACCAGCCAAAGGGGGCTTCGGCCTCTACTGAGGGGGGACAAGAGCCTCCACACACCCCCGGTACGAGGAGCAACGGACAGACTGAAGGCCAGCCACAATATACAGGTGAGTTACAGTCACACACCTCCCAGGATAAAGTCTGGACACAGGTGAGCAATCAGAACCGACTTCATTGGCTATTTTTCCTCCCCCCTCCCCAACATGTCTTTCAGATGGTTTGCACAGGATCAGTGTGAGTTACGGACCGGGGAATGGGAACAACAGTGGCGCCTTTTCTGACGACCAAAGCTCCTGTCAGGTAGTGCTGCTTCCATGACGTTGTGGCCCAATGACAGCCGGTGACTGATGTCACGTGTGTCTTCTTAACGATTCGAATTCCCTTAGTCTCAATGATAATCGCTGTTCCTCTCTTCCTGTCCAGGATGAGTGTAGTGAGGATGGTGGCCTTGCTGACGATTCTCTCAACCAGGAGAGCTCAGGGTGGACCTCCAGACCCACCTTGTGCAAACAGTGGGTTGAATGTTGTTTTATCTGTGTGCCACCAGGTGGCACAATCGCACTCACTTTTTCGGCCTTGATTAGATTTAAAGTGAATGACTTTAACCGTGAAGTGATTTGCTTGTGCAGAATCAACAACAGTTGTAAGGAGTAATAAAGTTTTGCTTTCAGGCCTTGTATTCTCATCATGGACTCTCTGCGTGGCCCTGCCAGATCCACGGTTGTGAAAACCTTGAGAGAGTAAGTGACCTTCATTCAGAACATGGGACGCTCCGCTGTGTCTAAAGATGGTGGGAACATATTGTGTGTGTGTGTGTGTGTGTGGCTGCAGGTACCTGGAGGTGGAATGGGAGGCGAAGAAAGGAAGCCAGCGGAGCTTTGGGAAGGACATGATGAAGGGCTCGAGCCCTCGAGTGCCTCAGCAGGACAACTTCAGCGACTGTGGAGTGTACATCCTGCAGTATGTGGAAAGCTTCTTCGAGGTGAGAGCAGAGGTTGGACCGGACATTCAGCACACTAGCCCAAAAAGCGTTGGGGATGTGGGGCATTAAGTGTGCTTTGATTGTCACCGCGTAGTTATTTGGAAACTCCAGAGTATATCTTTTTTATATGAACCACGATTATCTTTAATATATTTAGTGCATTTAGTCATTTAGCAGACGCTCTTATCCAGAGCGACTTACAGTAAGTACAGGGACATTCTCTCCGAGGCAAGTAGGGTGAAGTGCCTTGCCCCAGGGACACAACGTCATTTGGCACGGAAGGGAATCGAACCAACCTTCTGATTAATAGCCCGACTCCCTAACCGCTCAGGCATCCGACTCTCAATGAACTAACAATAACCCTTTTTCATTGATGTCGCCACGCAGAATCCACTTCCTAGTTTTCATCTCCCCGTCAACCTGTCGGAGTGGTTCCCACAGCAACGGATGAAGACCAAGCGTGAGGAGATTAAGGAGCTCATCCGGAAGATCCAAACTCAACAGGAACTGGACAAGAAGGAGGCGGCCCAGGGCTCGGCCACGGGCTCCCCCCAGGAGCAGGACCGGGGGAGGGAGGGTGGTGTGGACACTGGGTCAGAGCCCTCCTGCCAGCCCCTCAGTTGAACTGGCGCTGCTCTGCTCTGACACATTGGTCCTGTTGGGTCTGGTCTGGTCTGGCCCGGCCTTCTAAGATATGAGCGGCAGCCTCCCTGGAGCCAATCATGATTGTACGCTGCTCCTGATGACTCCTCCATTTCGCTGCAGAACTGTCCTGTTCCTTCCATTACCTACCATTAAAAAAACAAGACCTTTTAAATTTGTATTTGAATAAAAGATGTACATTCGCTGGAGTTTTTTCGCTGCCTTTGTAATTGACTGTTTTTGATGCGCTGTTGAGTGATCCGTTAAGTTATGGTTTCAAAGATGCTCCTTTTTGAAGGACAATCTGTGCAGAACATACTTTTCTGCTCTTGCATCTTATTTGGTATGCTTCTGAGATGTTTAATGAGTTTGTGATATTGCTGTTGTTTGTAAATTATATCCACCCGTCTGGAAAATATATCATTTTCAAAGTCTCAGTCCCTCATCAGTTAAGTAAATGTTAGTGTTGTTGTGTCATTTTTTGATGTGAGCGGATGGATCTTCAGCATTAAATGAACTGATGCAAGAGCACACATTTTGCCTTTTTATCCTGAGGAGCCTCCAATTCATTCTCCTTTTGGAATCTATCCTGCTTTGAAATCTTCTTGTGGTCCAGTAAATTGTTTTAGAACACAGTTGGCATCACGGTTTGAATTCCATATCTCGTGGTGGTAAATTCAAATCCCCCCCTGTAAATTGCTTTTTATTGAAGCATCTATTAAATTATGACATTAAGGCAATGCGGGTAAACCCACAATCATACTTGCCAATCTTTTAAATCAGTCAAACTAATCCAAGGCTCTCACGCATTTCAAAAATGTATCACGCTGAGAAGGCATAGGCGTATCTAGCCCTATTTTGAAGGCCCCCAAAAGTTTCATTAGCCCCCCCAAAAAATTAAAAAATATACATATTTCTTTTACATTTCTTCATATTTTAAATCTAAATGTGTTCATTTCTCTTCCTAAAACCCACTAGAGGACACTTTAAAAGGATATTTTCAAAAATGTATTCTGGGGGAACATGCCCCCAGACCCTCCTAGTTTTGCTGGGTCACAGTAAAAATTATAGGTTTTATCCAGGGGCTTAGCCCGCCCTAAAGTGGAAACCCAGATTCGCCCCTGAAGTAAGGGATAACTTGTCCCGCTTAATACAATTAATGGACGAGTTGCAGATTTCTGCCGAGTTGATAGTTGTCTTGAATTAAACAATTTTAAGCCAGCCAATCAGAAACATCACTAGCAAACTTTTGATAAACTTGAGAGCCCTGCAAAAGTTAGAGTTGAGAGTTGCCTTATTTCATCCAAACAAACATGTTCTGCAGTGTTTTTGTCCAAATACAGTTTTTACTTGCTGCCATGTCCTTTTTTGGCTGTTTAGATGGCTCCTGTTGAGAAGACAAACCAATGATTGAGGCAGGAAGACTCAGTAATAGTGATTACGTAATACTTTATTACAGGATACAATTCATATTTTGGCATAATGGTTCTGCTCGCTCGCAGCGGCTGCCTGCCGCATCCAACAGAGACACCGTTTCGGCATCCAAGCAGAGAGCAGCGACGCATTCCCCTATCCCCAAGGGTGGAGGCGGGGGCGGTGGAGGCAGCACATTGAAACAGAGCATCCTGTGTCGCACTAAGCAATGCAGAGTGCAGTGATAACCTGTTTAAATAGCCCGCCCTGCTAAGGCGTTCCCCGACTGCATGATATGGTGAGATGCTAGTGACGCGCTAAGAGCTTTCATTATTTCCACTTCTTTGTGAGTAACTTCTCTCCCGGATGCAAATTACACATCTGAAGACGTTAATTTAACCCAAAGAGCAACTTAATATTACAGACAGCAGGTTATGCAATAGTCTAATGCAGGGGTGTCAAACTCATTTTAGTTGAGGGGCCAAATACTGCCCACTTTGATCTCAAGTTGGCCAGACCAGTAAAATCATAGCATAATAACGCATACATATAGTATGTGGCCCCATAATAGTAAGGCCGGACACAGGAATATAGATTATTTATATTTATTTGTGGGTTTTGATTCCCTGACTGCACTCAGTGAGAACAGTCTTAATCTTTGAGCTTTGAGGAGTTTTCGGAACAAAAATACTTATTTCTTATACTGACGTCCTATCCTGTAAACTTAGCTAAATTTATAAAATAGGCACAAGATAGGCAACAGTAGTGGCTCTCTTCTGAATAATGAAAGAAAATAAACTAAATACAATGGTTGAGCCACACAGAAGAGTACATTGGTAAATTAAAACATTTAGTTGACAATCAAACATTGTTCAAGACATTTCTATATGTATAAACTCACTTTCTCGCTGGTGTACAGCCTGTGTGCTAAATCACACACGGAAACCAGAAATACAACCAGCAATATCTCCCCTCTGGATTAGGCAAGGACACACAAACACTGGCACTGCACTTCATTGGATCTCATCCTACCTGTAGGTAGGATTGAGGCCTGCCTCACAGACACAGACATCTCCACCTGGATGACCGAGCACCACCTCCAGCTGAACCTCGCCAAAACAGAACTTATCGTCATCCCGGCCAAACCCTCCATCTCCCATGATCTCTCAATCACCCTGGGATCTGCGACAGTGACCCCTTCGCCCTCTGCCAGGAACCTCGGGGTGACCATGGATGACAAGCTCTCCCCTCACTGCCCACATTGCTGCAGTCTCCCGGTCGGGTAGATTCACCCTCTACAACATCCGGAAGATCCGGAGATACCTGTCTGAGCGTTCCACCCAGCTGCTAGTCCAAGGATTTTTCCCATTTAAGTTGGACTACTGCAACTCGCTGCTCGCTGCCTGTCTCCCAGCATGCACAACCCGCCCTCTCCAGAGGATTCAGAAAGCAGCGGCCCGCCTGGTCTACAATCTACCCAGACACTCCCACGTTACCCTGCTCATCTCCCTCCACGGGCTTCCTGTCATGGCCCGTTTCAGATTCAAGAAATGTATGGTATGGACCCCACACACAGTCGCTGGTCGGACCTGTGCACCCTCTTCACAGGCCCCCCCTCCAGTGGTTCAACTGCATGTGGTCCCTTGAATGTCTACAACTTTGTACACAGTAATTGACCAGGCATCCTGGATCTTATTCCTTCCTGGTGGTCGGTAGCGGACATACACCCATTGCCCAACTTCTACAGACGGACAATAAACTTTCCCTTGCTGCTGGGCCAGCCTCTCTGCAGCTTTCCCGTCAGCACACTCTCTTGCTCCTGGTGTATAACCAACCAGTCAGGTCGGCCATCTTTCTCTCGCTCTTGGCTTAGCTTTGCATCAAACGGAAGGTGTGGGTGGACTCCAAACAGCAGCTGGTAGGGTGAATAACCTGTGTGTGGCGTGTGGCGTGTGGCGTGATGCTATACGCATACACCAGCTCTGCCAGATGTTCAGGCCAATGGCGTTTCTCTTCAGGTGTAAGTGTGCGCAAGAGATCGTGTAACGTCACATAGCGAGCAGCGAGCGCTGCTGCCTGTGGCAATGAGCGCTTTTGCCTCTGGAGCAGACATCGCATTTACGCTGGTTTTGAAGAAATAACTGGATCGATTAAAAAAAATTACAAAACGTTTGGATTCGGAATAGCAGTTACATTTATAGAAATAAAATTCATGTATTTTTGTAATTTTCGAACTTAGCAAAGACATCTGACGGGCCGAGCTGGACCACCTGGCGGGCCGGATCCAGTCCGCATGTTTGACACCCCTGTACTTTGATCCAAAGAGACAACTAGTGTGTGTAGAAAGAAAGTTAATAGAACAACAGGACTTCAATATAGTCTGCGTACATATAGACAAATTCAACATAATCAGTCAGTATTGTCTGAAATATTGTCAGTATGTTCTGAAAAACCATAGCAAATGATCACTTGGTGAGAGACAGAGTAACCCTCTACATCAGAACCACCAAGTATTCTATCACAGGAAATGTGCGTTACTGCATCTGCTGTCCCAGTAGGTGTAGGTGTAGGCCAGTAGTTCTTCCAGCTGAGGGTCATACAAGAGTTCTCTCAGATGGTGACTGCTGGGACAGCTAAGCCCCAGACATCAGTGCTTTGGTTTTTTTCTATTGTGGATACGCAGGTGACTCTTCAGATTGCCATTTGTTTTACCTGAGTAGTCACAGTGTGGGCAGCTGTAGGGCTTTTCTCCAGTGTGGATCATGCTGTGTTTCTTCAAAGCACCTGAGGTAGAGAAGGCTTTATCACAGCTTTCACAGCTGTGGGGTTTTTCCCCAGTGTGGGTCCTGCTGTGCACTCTGAAAATAGAAGCGCTACTAAAGGTTTTACCACAGAGGTCACAGCTGTAGGGCTTCTCCCCAGTGTGGATCCTGCAGTGATCTCTGAAACTGTCAACCCGTGTAAAAGTTTTACCACAGAGGTCACAGCTGTAGGGCTTCTCCCCAGTATGGATCCAGCTGTGAGCTCTGAAACTTTCAAGTCGTCCAAAGGTTTTACCACAGAGGTGACAGCTGTAAGGCTTTTCTTCAGTGTGGATCCTGTGGTGAGCTGTTAAATGGGCAGCCTGGTTAAAGGTTTTACCACAGACGTCACAGTTGTAGGGCTTCTCTCCAGTGTGAATCCTGCGGTGGACAGTGAAATGGCCCGCCTGGCTAAAGGTTTTACCACAGAGGTCACAGCTGTAGGGCTTCTCTCTAGTGTGGATCCTGCGGTGACCTCTTAAGCTGCCAGCCTGGCTAAAGGTTTTACCACATAGGTCACAGCTGAAGGGTTTCTCTTCAGTGTGGATCCTAAGGTGAACGTTGAGAGTACCAGCCCGGCGAAAGGTTTTACCACAGAGTTCACAGCTGAAGGGCTTCTCTTCAGTGTGGATCCTACGGTGAAGGTTTAGAGTACTAGCCAGGCTAAAGGTTTTACCACAGAGGTCACAACTGTAGGGCTTCTCTCCAGTGTGGATCCTGTGGTGAGATCTGAAATGGCCAACCTGGTTAAAGGTTTTACCACAGAGGTCACAGCTGAAGGGCTTCTCTCCAGTGTGGATCCTGTCGTGAACTTTGAGAGTACCAGCCCGGCTAAAGGTTTTACCACAGAGGTCACAGCTGTAGGGCTTCTCTGCAGTGTGGATCATTATGTGGTTCTTGAGGGAATTGGATGAGGAAAGGCTTTTCCCACAAGAGTCCCAGTGATGCGTCTCCATAACTCTTGTCTCTCTTTGTGCTCTGTCTGGTCTCTCTGGGTCCTGTCTTGGATCTAGTCTTTAGAAGCTTGTTTCTCTCTAGGGAACTGCCGTCTCTGGTTGAGTCTCTCTCTGTAGTCTCTCTGGTTGAGTCTCTCTGGAGCCACAAGATGTCTTCTCTGTCCTGTCTCGACCCACGATCAAGTAGGCCAATTGGGGATCTGGAGGAGAAAGCTCCAAGTTAATGAGAACTCAGATTTTACATATAAAAGGAATATTTTGTCTATCATAATGTCCACTCTTTATATGTAATGGTGATCATTTGGTGAGGTGTATGTTTCTCAAGTTTATTTTGTATGGAAAAACATGTAACACTGATTAAAATGTAATCTCTGCCATACAACTTTTTATAAACCGGTGGATGAAATCAAGCATTCTGATTGGTTGAAAGTGAGTCACGGGGTGTGCTTTATTGAGCCATAAACTACTGTACGGCCATAGACATAATAAAGAGGAGACGCCGCATCGACCGTTACTGCTTACTGGCGCTGACGAGCCGTGGGGCCGCCATCTTGGAACGGGCATATCAGTGCCTATGAAACATTTATGATTGATTTAGAATGTTTAGGCCTAATGTTGAAATAAAAATGTATTTTATTGAACGTATTGTCGTCATTTATTGTTGTTGTTATTTTAAAGGCAACTTTTATAAAGGGAGCAATGTGAATGAATGAGATGGTGCGAGACCTAGCTAGGCTAACAAACGTGAAGTTCACAATGCTATTTGCCCGTTGCATAGCAACAGCCACACGTACGGCACTATTTTCTCTCGGCTACTGAAATGCGATACACAACATTTGTTGGCTATAACTATTTTGTGCTGAAAGGCAGTTTACTATGTATTTACTATTTATAATATCGCTGGTAACTGTATTATAAAAGCACCCTTGAACACAGCATAACAACACCCTTGAACATATATTGACGATAAGGTACTGCATCTCGTAATGACATTAAAACTTCCCCTAGCTTGCCTTTGGTCCCCCAGTGGCTAGAATTTTCGATAGGTGTTAACCAAGCCCTGGGTGTTCTTCTCCGCCTTTGACGAAATTAAGGCTCAAACGCTCCGTTTGAAAATCTGCTCCTTGTGACGTCACAAGGAGCCTCTGCACAACCAGTATCTTAATTTATTTTCGCTGGAAATGCGCCGACACAACCTCTCAAAGTTTTGCATGTCTGCGCCAAACATTTCAGCCACCACTGTTTCCTTAACTTGAGCCAATACAAAGTTGGCCTTGCTGACCGTCTGAAATTAAATTCTAGCCAGTACTCCTTGGTCCAGCTACAAACCTTGGACAAGTAAGTCAACCAACGCTATATCATTTTGTTGCTTACTATATGCCTACCTAGCTTGCTACCCTTAGAATCTGGCTGTAACATTAGCTCTGCAGCTATCAGCTGAGGTACTGTCACTAATGTAAAGGTAGATAGCATCAAGTATGTGTGTGAATACACATTCTGTAAGCAGTGTTGTACGCTTCGTTGTTATGTGGATAACATTCTGCTGTTGGTGTTAGAGCGCGCACAATTATCCGCCTTTCCCCACATTGAAATGACTGAGTGTGCAGCTCTGCAAACCAGGGTTATCAGATGAGAATGGGCAAATTCGAGGCATCTTACAGCAACGGGGCTACGAGCCATTGCGATACATCCACTGTAAACATAAGCACATGGTGCCGCCTCTCTCCTCCTCATTTAGCATTTAAAGCTACAGACACAGAAACAGCGTTCTGAGGAAAGCTCATTGTGGGACTACTCGTAGTGGCTATAATTCTGCACCAAGGCTGAATTTCGGGAAAGAGACTTAAGATACAGTATTAGGGGACCACTAATTCCAATATAAAAGCATCCTAAAACAGCATGTCATGTGACCTTTAATTATACCAGAGCCTGGAGAGACTTGCCACTCACTATTAAGCCCCATTGTGCCAAATTTGGTTGCAGTTCCACCAGAGTTCCACTGGGGGTGATCACGAGCGAGTGCATGTTCAATGGAAGTCTATGGAGCTAAACGGCTAAATGTGTCTCTTTCGCCTGATTGTCGTTGAGAAATCTCCGATTTGATTGTAGTTTTTGCATGTTAAACATGGATTATAGGCCAAATTTGAATGAACAAGTACTTATGTACGGTACACACCACAGCAACATCGCTCGGTCGATACGCAGCAATTAACTGTCTGAACAAGCTCGAGCAAAACACCCAAAATTACAGGGTTTATCATTAAACACCAATGCTACACTTTAATACTAGTCAAAATCCCTCTACAAAAGACCGATATAATAACTTTGTGAGTGGGAAGAGATTCGAGTTTGATCTCACTTTTATCCGTAAACGTGGAGGCGGATCCCTTCACAGAAACTGAGATCGGAAAGAAACCATGGGAAACTAACATGGTAAAAACATTGGCAGTCGCCATAGATACCCGTATTAAACAATACAAACAGCAGTAGCCTACTTAAATGTTATTAATGACTTTGCGTTATTTCACAAAACATACCGATGGCTGTTGAGTTTGTAACCCCGCTACCCCAGGTTTGTCCACGGTCACATTCGGAGGTGCCTGTCGCTACGTGGTACCAACTAGCCTACTACATCAAGTCAGGTGAAACACCATGGAAACATGCAAGCTATGACGAATGTCATTAGGGTGTTGCCAGTCTACCTCTACAGCTAATGCCTAAAGCGTTAGGTAACCTCATTATAATAATTGTATTTTCTTCAAACTAATAAGATGGTATTAGTTACTTCACAATAAGAATGTCATGCAAATGAACAATAAACGTTGTATTCTGATTTTGGATTGGAATCGCAAAGTTTTAAATCCAGTAGCCTATAATATTCTCTATTGTGTGTCTCATTTTTTATTTACAAACTGACAACCTATACTTTTTTGTACTAAAAGGTTTTTGAGCACTTAATTTATTTCGACTCCACTTCAGCAGTAGCCTACAGAACACAGCAAACTATTTATCTTCATGCTGCTCACGAGGGCGGTAAAATAAAAGTTCACAAAAGAGGACTACGTAGCCTACCTTGAGACACACAACACATTACTAATCTGAAATCTTACCCATCCCATCCGGCATTTTTCTAATGGCTGACCATTTGCATCACTGTCTGTCTGTCTCTCTTAGGGTTGCCACCTCCAATGTGGTCAAATAAGGGACACCTTGGCAGTGGCCAATATCGGGGGGAAATATTTAAGCGGGGGTCTGGGGGTTTTCCCCCAGGAGATTTGGGGTGTTAAATACTTCATTTCCTGCATTCTGGTGATTGTTTTCTTAACCAAATTGTGCTTTTTATGCATCAACTTAAATTCCTCTGCCACTCTAAACATAAAATGTATGCAGAGCTGCATCTATTAATAAAGATGCCCTAAATGGAAAACGTTGTTTTTCTTACATTTATGTGCCTTAAAATGTGTGATCTTGACTACATTTACATTTAGTCATTTAGCAGACGCTCTTACCCAGAGCAACAGAGAAACATTGTATTCTCAGAGGAACTTGACTATTTCAAATATGAAAACTTTCCATGTTTCAATTTTTTTTGTAAGTAACTTCTCTCCCGGATGCAAATTGCACATCTGGAGACGTTCATTTAACCCAAACAAATAGCAACTTTGTCTAAGTTTATATTATAGTCACACAGCAGGCTATGTAATGAGATCTAAACTAACTTGGAGGGTAAAATACAGTTTGTATCAGAATATTCCAGTGATGTAGGACAGAAATGTGTAAACTGCCCTGCTATCAGGCTATCATCTGGTAAATAGGACAATTAACCCCTTTGTTTTACAACCATTCAGTCTTATGACCCTTGACTTGCAAATGTAAATACAGATAATACGTTTCTGTACTCTACAATGGCTGGTCATCAGCAACATTATTCAGGATGTTTGTTTACGAAAAGTAATTACTGAAATAGCTTCTGATTATTTTGGTATCCAATCGAGTAAATCGTTTTCTATGATACTTGAAGTGTAAGAGGAATTCCTTCAAATCTACAAGCCCAACTAAGTAGGCCTAAATGGTGTGTTATTTAGGATAACAACTGTTTCTCACCTTCCAATATTAGGATCATATACCGTTAAATCCTTATCTTCATATTTTATAAGACTCTGTATCTTGTATCTCATATAATTTATATTTTGCATTTTCTATATTTTAAATTGTTACTACTGTACCCTGCTGCTGTCACAAACTGCAATTTCTCCACCTTTTTTGTCTTCCAATGTCAGGATAATTATCCATTATTGTAATGTCAATGTACAAAACGCGATGAAACACAATATTAAACTTAAGAAACAAGTTGAGATAAGATTTGAATTATTAGTACAATCCCGAAAATGACACCTACCCATGAGCACAATGGACATCTAATGCTGAAAATAACACTTCTGTAAACATGTCAAAAATGAAATACAGTTTGTCGGTAACTTCTGTCCTATGTTCACAAGTACTTTGGAAACACACTTCGCCCAATGTAGGTGAACTGTCACAAAAGAAATCAACCAAGATAGAGAAGGTATTTCAGACAACTTTATTTGTATATCCCTTTTCAAATCAGTTTTACAAAAGGCTTTACATTCACAAACAACGGTAACAGACTGACCAAAGAGATAATGAAGTATCGACGTTAAGCAATTAATATTCATTAAGCAGGTACTTTTAACCAAATTGACAACTAGTGTATGTAAAAAAAAACAGCAGAAAGAAAGTTCATAGAACAACAGATCTTCAATATAGTCAGAGTAAATATAAACAGATTCAACATAATCGGTCAGTATTGCCTTTAGTATGGTCTGAAAAACTATAGCAAATGATCACTAGGTGAGAGACAAAGTAACCGTCTACATCAGAACCACCAAGTTTACTATCACAGGAAATGCTAATACATTTTCATGGTGTGTTTGGCCCAGTCTGACAGCTTTCTCTCTATCTTTACAGGGGTAGAGTATTGCTTTCTGTTTGTGTGCAGTCATGTTGGACTTTAGAACTGGTGTTACTGCATGTGCTGTCCCAGTAGTTGTAGGCCAGTAGTTCTTCCAGCTGTGGGTCATACAGAAGTTCTCTCAGGTGGTGACTTCTGGGACAGCTTTGCCCCAGACATCACTGCTTTGGGTTGTTTCTATTGTGGATACGCAGGTGACTCTTCAGATTGCTATTTTTTTTAGATGAATAGTCACAGTGTGGGCAGCTGTAGGGCGTCTCTCCTGTGTGGATCCTGCGGTGAACGTTGAGAGTACCAGCCTCGCTAAAGGTTTTACCACAGAGGTCACAGCTGTGGGACTTTTCTCCAGTGTGGATCCTGCGGTGAACGTTGAGAGTACCAGCCCCGCTAAAGGTCTTACCACAGAAGTCACAGATGTAAGGCTTTTCTCCAGTGTGGATCCTGCGGTGCACTTTGAGAGTAATAGCCAGGCGAAAGGTTTTACCACAGAGGTCACAGCTGTAAGGCTTCTCCCCAGTATGGATCCTGCAGTGATCTCTGAAACTGTCAACCCGTGTAAATGTTTTACCACAGAAGTCACAGATGTAGGGCTTCTCCCCAGTGTGGATCCTGCGGTGACCTCTTAAATTGCCAGCCTGGCTAAAGGTTTTATCACAGAGGTCACAGCTGTAGGGCTTTCCCCCAGTGTGGATCCTGCAGTGAATGTTGAGAGTACCAGCCAGGCTAAAGGTTTTACCACAGACGTCACAGCTGTAGGGTTTCTCTTTAGAGTGGATCCTTTGGTGACCTCTTAAGTTGCAAGCCTGGCTAAAGGTTTTACCACAGACGTCACAGCTGTAGGGCTTCTCTTCAGTGTGGATCCTGTGGTGAACGTTGAGAGTACCAGCCAGTTTAAAGGTTTTACCACAGACGTCACAGCTGTAGGGTTTCTCTTTAGAGTGGATCCTTTGGTGACCTCTTAAGTTGCAAGCCTGGCTAAAGGTTTTACCACAGACGTCACAGCTGTAGGGCTTCTCTTCAGTGTGGATCCTGTGGTGAACGTTGAGAGTACCAGCCAGTTTAAAGGTTTTACCACAGACGTCACAGCTGTAGGGTTTCTCTTTAGAGTGGATCCTTTGGTGACCTCTTAAGTTGCAAGCCTGGCTAAAGGTTTTACCACAGACGTCACAGCTGTAGGGTTTCTCTCCAGTGTGGATCATCCTGTGCTTCTTGAGGCTACTGGATGAAGAAAGGCTCTTCCCACAAGTGTCGCAGTGATGTGTCTCCATAACTCTGGTCTCTCTTTGTTTCCTGTCTGGTCTCTCTGGATCCTGTCTTGGATCCTATTTAGTCTCTAGAAGCTTGTTTCTGGGGACCACTTTTTCTGGTTGATCCTCTTTCTAGGAACTGCTGTCTCTGGTTGAGTCCCTTTCTGTAGTCTGTCTGGTTGAGTCTCTCTGGATTCATAAGATGTCTTCTCTGTCTAGTCTCCGCCCCCAATCAATACAGTTGGCCAATGAGGTTCTGGAGGTAACAGTTCCAAGCTAATGAGCACTCAGATTTTACATAGAAAGGAAATCTTTTGTCTGTCATAATGTCCACTCTGCATATGTAATGGTGATCATTTAATGAGAGGGGTATGTTTCTCAGGTTTATTTTGTCTACAGAAACATGTAACACTGTGATAAAAACTTAATCTCTGGCGTACAACTCATCCTTATAATAATTTGATTTTCTTCAAAATAATAATATGGGATTAGTTACTACACAAGCATTTCATGCACATTAATAATACTTTTTGTATTGTTAGATTTTGGATTGGAATTGCATTATTTTTATTCCAATACTAATATTGTCTTTTCGACGTCTAATTTTCGTTTTTTAACCAGAGAATTACAACTTATGAAAAAGAAATTTAGCACTCAATTTATATTGATTCCTCTGCAGCAATACAGAACACAGGAAACTATCTTAATGCTGCTCACAAGATTGGTAAAACAAAAGTTCATGTAGAAGTGAATTATTTAGAACTTTAGTAGTTTCCACTTCTTTGTGAGCAACTTCTCTCCTGGATGCAAGATAAAGAAGGTATTTCAGAGTTGCCCAACAATAAGCATGTCATGCAAATTAACAATACACTTTTTATTTTGAGACTTTGGATATTAATTGCAACATTTTAAATCCAATAATAATATTCTCTATTGCGTGTCTCATTTTCTATTTGAGAAAGGGAGAATTACAACATAGAAAATAATTTACTAGATGTTTTTGAGCACTCAACTTGTAGTGACTCTACTGCAGCAATACAGAACACAGCAAACTATATTTATGCTGCCCATGAGCGTGGTAAAATAACAGTTCACAAAACAGGGCTGCATACCTTGAGACACACAACACTCATTACTAATCTGAAATATTACTGTATCGGTTCCCACCTCTGTAGAATGCAACCCCGGATCTACCCGACTCACTCCTTATTCTGTAATGATATTGTTATTGTTAACGTAATTTTCCGTAACTACAATAACAAATATTACACACTCATGAGCAGAATGGACATCCAATGTTGAGAATGACATACTTCTGTAAACATGTAAAAAATGCTGTGAAATAATTTCTGTCCTATGTTTACAAGTAGTTTAGAAACACACTTCACACAATGTAGGTAAACTGTCACAAAACAAATCAACCAAGATAGAGAAGGTACTTTTAGTTAACTTTATTTGTATATAACTTTTCCATCAGTTTGACTAAAGGCTTTACATTTACCAACAAAGACTTAAACCAAGTGATAATGAAGTATCTACATGAAGCAATGAATATTCATTTAGCAGACATTTTTATCCAAAGTGTACTAGTGTATGTAGAAAGAAAGTTCATCGAACAACAGGACTTCAAAAAAGTCTGAGTACATATAGACAGACTCAACATAATAAGTCAGCAATGTCTGAAATATAGTCAATATATTCTGAAAAACCATAGCAGATGATCACTTGGTGAGAGACACAGTAACCCTCTACATTAGAACCACCAAGTCTACCATCACAGGAAATTCTGATACATTTCCATGGTGCGTTTGGAACAACCCCTCAACACCTTTAATATTTACAATACTAAATCATCTTACAACGGAAAGGTCCATGTGCTTGAATTGCTTCAGAAGTCCCAGTAGGTGTAGGCCAGTAGTTCTAAGTTCTCTCAGGTGGTCACTGCTGGGACAGCTTGGCCACAGACATCACTGCTTTGGGGGTTTTCTATTGTGTATACACAAGTGACTCTTCAGATGGTGATGTATTTCACAGGAATAGTCATAGTGTGAGCAGCTATAGGTCTTCTGTCTTGTGTGGATTTTGCTGTGATTCTTCAACGCACCTGAGGCAGAGAAGGATTTATCACAGCATTCACAGTTGTAGGGCTTTTCCCCAGTGTGGGATCTTCGGTGAATGTTAAGATTACCAGCCTGGCTAAAGGTTTTCCCACACAAGTCACAGCTGTAGGGCTTCTCTCCTGTGTGGATGCTGCTGTGTTTCTTCAAAGCACTTGAGGTAGAGAAGGCTTTATTACAGCATTCACATATGTGGGGCTTTTCCCCAGTGTGGATCCTGCGGTGAGTTTTGAGAATACCAGCCTGACTAAAGGTTTTCCCACAGAGGTCACAGCTGTAGGGCTTCTCTCCAGTGTGGATCCTGCAGTGATCTCTGTAACTGTCAACCCTTTGAAAGGTTTTCCCACAGAGGTCACATCTGTAGGGCTTTTCCCCAGTGTGGATCCTGCAGTGAATGTTAAGAGTATAAGCATGGCTAAAGGTTTTACCACAGACGTAACAGCTGTAGGGCTTCTCTTCAGTGTGGATCCTGCGGTGAACTTTGAGAGTATTAGCCAGGTTAAAGGTTTTACCACAGAGGTTACAGCTGTAGGGCTTCTCTCCTGTGTGGGTCCTGCTGTGTTTCTTCAACCCATCTGAGGTGGAGAAGGCTTTATCACAGCATTCACAGCTGTAGGGCTTCTCTCTAGTGTGGATCCTGCGGTGAGCTGTGACATTGTAATTCTGTCTAAAGGTTTTACCACAGAGGTCACAGATGTAGGGCTTCTCTCCAGTGTGGATCATCATGTGCTTCTTGAGGCTACTGGATGAGGAAAGGCTCTTCCCACAGGTGTCACAGTGATGTGTCTCCATAACTCTGGTCTCTCTTTGTTCTTTGTCTGGTTTCTCCGTATCCTGTCTTGTATCTTGTCTCTATAAGCTTGTTTCTCTCTGGGAACTGCTGTAGTCTCTGTTGTTGAGTCTCTCTCTGTAGTCTCTCTGGTTAAGTCTCTGCAGAGCCATAAGATGTCTTCTCTGTTTAGACTCCGTCCACAATCAAGTATGGTTGGCCAATGGGGAATCTGGAGGAAACAGCTCCATGTTAATAAGAACTCAGATTTACAGGAATCTTTTGTCTGTCATAATGTCCACTCTACATATGTAATGGTGATCATTTGGTGAGAGGTGTATGTTTCTCCGGTTTATTTTGTATGCAGAAAACATGGAACACTGTGATAAACTTTATCTCTGTCATGCAACTCATCATAGTAATTTGATTTTCTTCTAAATAATAATGTAGGAATAGCGACAACACAATCAGAATTTCATTCAACTTTACAATAAACTTTGGATTTGGAGACTTTGGATTGTAATTGCAAAGTTTAAAATCCAGTACTAATATTCTCTATTGCGTGTCTCCCTTTCTTTTTAAAAATTGAGATTTACAACCCAGAAAAATATAGCTTCAAGTATGGAGCTAGAAAGCTGACAAAAGTAGCCTATCTGAATTTGAAAGATCTGAAATATTTGTATGCCGAATTTGATCAAAACTGAATTATTTTGATCCAGAAATACACATTTCTGAAATTCAGACTGCGGAAATTCAGATTGCTGAAATTCAGACCGTTGAAATTCAGATTTTGTCTGAAATAGGCCAATGGTGAAACAGCTTGCTTTCACAGGGAAAAGTAGACGACTTCAGAACGACCAAACTTTACCTCAGAACAAAAACTAACAGTTGCTCGTTGGAGGAAAAAGATGGAGCCCAATGAGGTATAAGTGCCTCTAGTGCGCTGATTAGTGTTCTAATCAGCCAAAATCGGCAATTACGGCCACCATGGCCAAGGGAGTCGGACAGAGTCTGAGGGTGGCGTAGACCGATGTAAGACGCAGAACTGGCTAAGCTGTTCTGTTGTTCTCTATGTTCTGTGTTTGAGTTCTTTTAAGAGTTTGATGGCATCAAAATCCAGCCTGATATGAAATAAATTGAACACAATTGTGTCTCTTCATTATAATACCCACACAGAAAATCCAGGTTGAAGTTGGTCAAATATTGTTTTTCATTGTCTCCTTATATTCCTATCAAAGTCAATGTTCAACCTATGCTATATGCTTTATGTTCATTTGCTAAGTAAAATTTCAGAACTAAATAAGTAAATGTAGTAGTTAACAGGATATATCTGTAGTTCAGTCGGGTTGTGCAGCTTTGATTCATCGTCCACACATTGTCTGGAAGTCAGTTTCGATCAAATACCATCGATCTCCATACAAAATCTTGCCGACATATCTTCCACACATCAGTGTGCTATTGGGTGTT
Organism: Hypomesus transpacificus; assembly: GCF_021917145.1. Lineage (NCBI taxonomy): Eukaryota > Metazoa > Chordata > Actinopteri > Osmeriformes > Osmeridae > Hypomesus > Hypomesus transpacificus. The sequence goes on along the minus strand of NC_061065.1, from coordinate 13,869,056 downwards.
CCTCCACTCTTTTCGTTCTGAGGTAAAGTTTGGTCATTCTGAAGTCGCCTTTCACCTTTGGCCTAGTTCAGACAAAATCTGAATTTCCGCTGTCTGAATTTCAGCAATCTGTATTTCAATAATCTGAATTCCCGCAAACGGAATTTCAGAAAATGTGCCTTTGCCTGGTTTTGAACCTACAACCCTTCACTTACCAGCACATCACATTACCCCAGTCTTGGCCTCTTTGCATCGGCTTCCTGTCCAGTATATAATACATTTTAAAATGTTAGAATTTTATTTTAAAGCTCTTAATGGACAGACCCCTTCTCTTTTTTTCAGTGATCTAAATGTTTACAACCACATGAAAGCAATTAATATATCTGCGTTCTACCATGTCAAAGACATTGCCAAACATGGGGCTTTATGTCAGAAGATGACTTGGAAAAACGAATTAACGCCTTTATCTCCAGTAGGGTTGATTACTGCAATGGGTTGTTCACAGGCCTTCAAATTATACAAAATGCAGCAGCCAGAGTTCTTACAAAAACAAAAAGAACTTTAAAGCATTGCTGCTTGTTTTCAAGTCACTTAATGGGATAGGGCCAATGTATCTATCTGACATGTTTCAGCAGTACCACTCAGATCTCTCAGATCGCAGCATACATTTATATTAGTAAAACCCACTGTCCAAACTAAACAGGGTGAAGCAGCACTCAGCCACTATGTGGTTCACCTCTGGAACCAACTTCCAGTAGACATTAAAAACGCTCCAACTATTTTCAGTTTTAAATGTACACTAAATACCAAACTTTGCTCAGATGCCTTCTGCTAACTGGCGATTAACAGTTCCTTTGAAGCATTATTGCTTCCGTGCGTGTCCACTACAGCGGCGCGGAGCGGCGCGGCGCGGAGCGGAGCGGAGCGTCGGCTTCCAATTCATTTTCAATGAAACCGGGCGTTGACGCTCGTGTAGGGCATTTTGGGAGCGTAAGCGAGCGTCAACGCCCGGCCAGTGATTTGTGAGTTTTTTATTTCCTACAATTTACAGTTTTTATGATATGTACTGCCCTTTAGCTTGTATTTAAGTGAAGCACATTGTATTGCCATTGTGTATTTACAGTGCCCTCCAAAAGTATTGGAACAGTGAGGCCAATTCCTTTATTTTTGCTGTAGACTGAAAACATTTGGGCTTGACATCAAACGATGAATGTGAAACCAGAGATCAACGTTTCAGCTTTTATTTCCAGGTATTTACATCAGGATCTGATGCACAAATTAGAAAATATCACCTTTTTGTTCGAACCCACCCATTTGTCACGTGAGCAAAAGTATTGGAACATATGACTGACAGGTGTGTTTTGTTGCCCAGGTGTGTCCTATTACATACATTATTCAATCAATAAATACCACTGAATGTCTACACTCAGGTTCAGATTGGGTAAGATAGGTTTTGTCTATGCAGACTGTATTCAGAGGTGAAAACAACATGAAAACCGGAGCGCTGTCTTTGGGTGAAAAACAAGCAATTGTGAGTCTTAGAGAAGATGGAAAATCAATCAGAGCCATTGCAGAAACATTGGCCATAGCCAGTACAACCATTTGGAATGTCCTGAAGAAGAAGAAAACTACTGGTGTACTAAGTAACAGACGTCGAACAGGTAGACCAAGGAAAACATCAGCAGTTGATGACAGAAACATTGTGAGAGCTGTAAAGAAAGACCCTAAAACAACTGTTAGTGAGATCAGCAACAACCTCCAGATGGCAGGAGTGAAGGTATCACTATCTACTGTTCGCAGAAGACTTCATGAACAAAAGTACAAGGGCTACACCAGAAGATGCAAACCACTCATTAGCAAGAAGAATAGGAAGGCCAGGCTGGAATTTGCCAAAAAGTACAGAGATGAACCTCAAAAATTCTGGGACAAAGTTTTATGGACTGATGAGACAAAGATTAACTTTTACCAAAGTGATGGAAAGGCTAAAGTTTGGAGAAAGAAAGGAACTGCTCATGATCCCAAACACACAAGCTCATCTGTGAAACACGGTGGAGGTAATGTCATGGCTTGGGCTTGCATGGCTTCTTCTAGGACGGGCTCATTAATCTTCATTGAGGATGTAACACATGATGGCAGCAGCAAAATGAACTCGGAAGTCTACAGAAACATTTTGTCTGCCAATTTAAGGAAAGATGCAACCAAACTGATTGGCAGAGCCTTCATCATGCAGCAAGATAACGACCCAAAACACACTGCCAAAACAACAAAGGAGTTCATCAGGGGCAAGAAATGGAAGGTATTAGACTGGCCAAGTCAATCTCCAGACTTAAACCCTATAGAGCATGCATTTTACCTGCTTAAGAGGAGACTGAAGGGAGGAACCCCACAAAACAAACAACAACTGAAAGAGGCTGCAGTGAAAGCCTGGGAAAGCATCAAAAAGGAAGAATGCAAAAGTTTGGTGACGTCAATGGGTCACAGACTTGCTGCAGTTATTGAAAGCAAAGGATTTGCAACTAAATATTAAGTCTTATTCACTTAAATATGTTTTAAGTATATCTGTTCCAATACTTTTGCTCACATGACAAATGGGTGGATTCAAACAAAATGTGATATTTTCTTAGTTGTGCATCAGATCCTGATGTAAATACCTGGAAATAAAAGCTGAAACGTTGATCTCTGGTCTCACGTTCATTATTTGATGTCAAGCCCAAATGTTTTCAGTCTACAGCAAAACTAAAGGAATTCGCTTCACTGTTCCAATACTTTTGGAGGGCACTGTATGTATGTGAAGCACATTGTTGTGTACTTATGTGAAGCACAGTTACCACGGTGTATGAATTGTGTAAATAAACTTGCATTGCCTTTTGTTCAGCACATTGGTCAGCCTTGCTGTGTTAGTGTGCTTTATAAATAAAATGTACTACAACATCCCAGCCAATTGAGCCATTCCCAGACCTGGACTTTACTTTTTTCAAAAACGGAATAATTAAATATGACGTTTCTCCAAGATTTGGTAAAAGTTCAAACCGCTGTAATTCAGTCAGGCTTTGCCGGATGTTGAAAAAGGATGCGCCACTTAGCCTAATGTTGAGGACATGAAGTTGTAGGAAACAACCTACAATTTCTAGCTGGGAACGTCATTACTCAATTGAATTAATGTGTAGTCTATTTGATAGCTACAAACATGTGATATAAAAGATTGTAGGCTAAATGTTACCGGCAATCTGTAAAACTTTGAATTTGTATAGAATGCCTATAGACTTGTTTTCATGAACATTCTAGAATAGTCGTTTATTAAGTTGTCCCTTAAAAGCTTCCGGTTTCAGACGCAGAAATGATTGTTTTGATGGAGTTTAGAAGCATTAGATGTGAGAAAGTTACTGTGGTAATTTTAAACAATGTAAATCCTGTTGCTGTGTTCGGTTATTCGTTGAGATTGGGGAAGAACAAGTTGTCAACAATCAAGACACGTACATTTCCTTTAAAAACGGGAAACGGGATGACTGGGTTGCTGCTGTAAAGAATAGCTTTCTCGTAGTGCTTTGAATAGGTTGTTCGGGGTTGTAATGGAAAGAGGAAAACAGGAGTAGGTAAATTGACACACACAACACTCATTACTAATCTGAAATCTTACCCTACCCATCCGGAATTTCTCTAATGGCTGAACATTAGCATCTCTCTCCTTGTCTCCCTCATGGACTTATATATGTAGACACAGCGAGCCTGCTCTTTTAAGATGGCGTCCCCATTCATTTCTATAAAAAGTGCTAATCTTTTTTAACAAGATAGCCCCAAAGCATTGCGGGTAGCCAAAACAAGAAGCACACATTGTGAACAAACAAAAATAAGTGCCAAGGGGAAGAACCATAAGAGCATGCAGTTAAGCAAGTAACAATTAAACAACATGAATCTCTAAGTGCAAGTCTACCTGTAGAAAAAGCAAGGAACAATAAAAATTAAAATAAGATTAACTAAAATAGAATATTTCGCAACAAGTTTTTAAGCAAGAGTCATTGTGATCCTTGAGGAAACTAGCATTGGGTTCAGCAAACCATTCCTAAGTACCGTTGTACTCCCGGAACAAGTGCGTCTGTGTCTCTGATGGAGGTGGGGAGTTGATTCCACCACTGGGGGGCCAGGCAGGAGAAGAGCTTGTGTTGGGACCGGGCGGTCTTGAGCGGTGGGACCACCAGGTGGTTGTCTGAAGAAGACCGTAGGTGGCGGGTGGGGATGTAAGGCTGCAGGAGAGACTTGATGTAGTCGGGTGCAGTCCTGTTCACTGCTCGGAAGGTCAGTACCAGGGTCTTGAATCTGATGCGGGCCGTGATGGGTAGCCAGTGGAGGGAAATGAGGAGCAGAGTAACGTGGGAGATTGTAGACCAGGCATGCCGCTGCGTTCTGAATCCTCTGAAGAGGGCGGGTTGCGCATGCTAGGAGACCGGCGAGCAGCGAGTTGCAGTAGTCCAACTTGGAGAGGACAAGTGTTTGGACAAGCAGCTGGGTGGAGTGCTCAGACAAGTATCTCCTGATCTTCCGGATGTTGTAGAGGGTGAATTTACACGACCGGGAGACCGCAGCAATGTGGGCCGTGAGGGAGAGCTCGTCATCCATGGTAACCCCAAGGTTCCTGGCAGAGGATGAAGGGGTCACCGTCGCAGATCCCAGGGTGATTGAGAGGTCGTGGGAGATGGAGCGTTTGGCCGGGATGATGAGAAGTTCTGTTTTGGCGCGGTTCAGCTGGAGGTGGTGCTCGGTCATCCAGGCGGAGATGTCTGCGAGGCAGGCCTCAATCCTAGCTGAGATCCCCGGATCGGTCGGGGGGAACGACAGGTACAGCTGCATGTTGTCAGTGTAGCAGTGGTAGGAGAAGCCATGGGAGGTGATAATTGGTGGCGGTGTACAGAGAGAAGAGGAGGGGTCCAAGCCCTGTGGGACACCAGTGGAGAGCTGGCGAGGGTCTGACAGTTTGCCTCCCCAGGAGACCTGGTAGGATCTTCCCGATAGGTAGGATGAGATCCACTGGAGTGCAGTGCCAGTGATGCCCATCTCAGAAAGTCTGAAGAACAGGATCTGGTGGTTAACTGTATCAAATGCTGCAGAAAGGTCCATCAGAATGATGACGGATGACCTCAAAGCCGCTCTGGCAGACTGGAGGGCAGTGGTGACTGAAAGGAGGGCAGTCTCTGTGGAGTAGCCGGTCTTGAAGCCCGATTGGTTGGGGTCAAGCAGGTTGTTCTGAGAGAGAAAGTTAGACAGTTGGTTAGATACAGCACGTTCAATTGTTCAAGAGCCAAACAATACATAGGCCTACATCCTCCACATCAATCCAGAACAATCTGACATAAAAGCATTCACAAAACAAATTTGCAATCGTCTCTGTGAAAACACCACAATATATGCAGGATTCAGACATATTAGATTTGTATTTCTTTAAAAAAATCATAGGGTAGATGCAATTGACACTTTTGAAATATACTTCATTTAATTGATTATTAACAACATATTTATTATAATAGATCCAAATCGTATTCCAATTGACATTTCCAAAGTGGTTTTTCCAATAATGTTTGCATCAAACAGCTGTGGGGCAATATATCAAATGTCTAGGATATATATCATATATCTAATATCTATTATTGCACTTTTTATCCTTTATGTCATTTAATAAAACATCTGTTCTAAAAGTTGACTGTTAGACACATCACTAACCTGCAACACTCGTAGGCCTACGTAACCTGTGGGTATAGCATCAAATACTATGCTAGCATCTTGTGTAATTATTGGAATATTAAACTTAATTAAGAATTCTGAATATGTTGTCGTTAATCAACTGGGAGATCAATAAAATATTGTTTTGGACCAATTTGGAATAGAATAGAATTTTGACTTGTTCTAATACGTTAAGTCTTTATTATTCAATATCAACATAAAATAACCTGTCTGAAAGTTGGATAGCTGAAGAGTGATTTTATCAATATCAAAATGGCATTTTAATAAGAATTCAATACCCCCAACCTGTTGAAAAATAAAGTTTGGAATTAAATACCATATAAATATAAATATAAATTTGGAAATAAAAAATAATTATTTTTCAAATGTGTTAACTGCCCTGTTATCAGGCTATCATCTGGTAAATAGCACAATTAACCACTTAGTTTTAAAACCATTCAGTTTCATGACCATTGACTTGTGAATGTAAATACAGAGAACGTGTGTCTGTACTCAACAATGGATGAAGATCAGTGTGCATTGGACTGGTCATCAGCAACATTATTTAGGACAAGTAATGATTGAAATAGCTTCTGACTATTTTAGTATCCAATTGAGCAAATCTTTTTCTTTGATACTCGAAGTGTAAGGTAAATTCCTTCACATCTTCAACCCATCTAAGTAAGCCTAAATGGTGTGTTTTTTGGAATAAAAACAACCTGTTTTGGTCTTCCAATGTCAGGATCCTATCCACTATTGTAACATAAATGTACAAAGCTATAAAACACAGTATTAAACTTAAGAAACAAGTTTATTGAGATACATTTGGAATTATTATTACAATCCTGAGCATTACATACACTCATGAGCACAATGGACATCTAATGCTGAGAATAACATACTTCTGTAAACATGTCAACATTAAAAAAAAAATATATATAGACAGAACATAAGTCAGTATTGTCTAAAATATATTCTGTATCGTCTGAAAAACCATGACAAATGATCACTTGGTGAGAGACACAGTAACCCTCTACATCAGAACCACCAAGTCTACTATCACAGGAAATGCAAATACATGTTTGTGGTGCGTTTGAAACAACCCACACACCCCTCAACATGTCCTAGATTTACAATACCAGATCATCTTAGACGACAACGGAAAATTACATGTGCTTGAATTCAATTGCTTCAGAGCAGAAAGCTATCAGCCAGAGTTGACCTGATATCTACCCAGTTTGATCCAGCTTCCCCTCCCGTTTGCGTTCAGTCATGTTGGACTGTAGATTACATTTAGTCATTTAGCAGACGCTCTTATCCAGAGCGACTTACAGTAAGTACAGGGACATTCCCCCCAAGACAAGTAAGGTGAAGTGCCTTGCCTAAGGACACAATGTCATTTTGCACAGCGGGGAATCGATCCGGCCTTCTGATTACTAACCCGACTCCCTCACCGCTCAGCCATCTGACTCCCCCTATCTGGTGTTAGTGCATGTGCTATCCCAGTAGGTGTAGGCCAGTAGTTCTTCCAGCTGTGGAACAGAGAACTTCATTCAGAAGTTCTCTCAGGTGGTGACTGGTGGGACAGGTCGGCCCCAGACATCACTGCTTTGGGTTGTTTCTATTGTGGATACGCAGGTGACTCTTCAGATTGCCATTGGACAGCTGTAGGGTTTCTCTCCAGTGTGGATCCTGCGGTGGTTGTTGAGAGTACCAGCCTTGCTAAAGGTTTGACCACAGAGGTCACAGCTGTAGGGCTTCTCTCCAGTGTGGATCCTGCGGTGATTGTTGAGAGTACTAGCCTGGCTAAAGGTTTTGCCACAGAGGTCACAGCTGTAGGGCTTCTCTCCTGTGTGGATCCTGCTGTGTTTCTTCAAATCACCCTTGGTATAGAAAGCTTTCTCACAGCATTCACAAGTGTGAGGCTTTTCACCAGTGTGGATCCTGCTGTGTATTTTCAACCCACGGGAGGAAGAGAAGGTTTTACCACAGAGGTCACAGGTGTGAGGATTTTCCCCAGTGTGGATCCTGCAGTGAATGTTGAGAGTACCAGCATAGCGAAAGGTTTCACCGCAGAAGTCACAACTGTAGGGCTTCTCTCCTGTGTGGATCCGGCTGTGTTTTTTCAACCCATCTGAGGTAGAGAAGGTTTTACCACAGCATTCACAGCTGTATGGCTTCTCTCCTGTGTGGATCCGGCTGTGTTTTTTCAACCCATCTGAGGTAGACAAGGTTTTACCACAGCATTCACAGCTGTATGGCTTCTCTCCAGTGTGGCTCCTGCGGTGAGCTGTGAACTTGCCTGCCTGGCTAAAGGTTTTACCACAGAGGTCACAGCTGTAGGGCTTCTCTCCAGTGTGGATCCTGCGGTGATTGTTGAGAGTACTAGCCTGGCTAAAGGTTTTGCCACAGAGGTCACAGCTGTAGGGCTTCTCTTCATTGTGGATCCTTTGATGAACTTTGAGAGTACCAGCCTTGCTAAAGGTTTGACCACAGAGGTCACAGCTGTAGGGCTTCTCTCCTGTGTGGATCCTGCTGTGTTTCTTCAAATCACCCTTGGTATAGAAAGCTTTCTCACAGCATTCACAAGTGTGAGGCTTTTCACCAGTGTGGATCCTGCGGTGTATTTTCAACCCACGTGAGGAAGAGAAGGTTTTACCACAGAGGTCACAGGTGTGAGGATTTTCCCCAGTGTGGATCCTGCAGTGAATGTTGAGAGTTCCAGCATAGCGAAAGGTTTCACCGCAGAAGTCACAACTGTAGGGCTTCTCTCCTGTGTGGATCCGGCTGTGTTTTTTCAACCCATCTGAGGTAGAGAAGGTTTTACCACAGCATTCACAGCTGTATGGCTTCTCTCCTGTGTGGATCCGGCTGTGGTTTTTCAACCCATCTGAGGTAGACAAGGTTTTACCACAGCTTTCACAGCTGTATGGCTTCTCTCCAGTGTGGCTCCTGCGGTGAGCTGTGAACTTGCCTGCCTGGCTAAAGGTTTTACCACAGAGGTCACAGCTGTAGGGCTTCTCTCCCATGTGGATCCTGCGGTGATCGTTGAGAGTACCAGCTTTGCGAAATGTTTTTCCACAGAGGTCACAGCTGTAGGGCCGTTCTCCAGTGTGGATCCTGCGGTGAATGTTGCGACTACCAGCTTCACTAAAGGCTTTACCACAGACGTCACAGCCGTAGGGCTTTTCCCCAGTGTGGATCCTGTGGTGAACTTTTAAATAGTTAGCCCGGCTAAAGGTTTTACTACAGAGGTCACAGCTGAAGGGCTTTTCCCCAGTGTGGATCATGTTGTGAAGTGTTAAATGGCCAGCCTGGCTAAAAGTTTTACCACAGAGGTCACAGCTGTAGGGCTTCTCTCCAGTGTGGATCATCATGTGCTTCTTGAGGCTACTGGATGAGGAAAGGCTCTTCCCACAGGTGTCACAGTGATGTGTCTCCATAACTCTGGTCTCTTTGTTCTCTGTCTAGTCTTTCCACGTCCTGTCTTGTATCTAGTCTCTAGAAGCTTGTTTCTCTCTGGGAACTGCTGTGTCTGGTTGAGTCTCTCTCTGTATTCTTTATGGTGGAGTCTGTCTGGAGCTCTAAGATGTCTTCTCTGTCTCCGCCCACGATCAGGTTTGGTTGGCTAATGGGGGATCTGGAGGAAAAAGCTCCAAGTTAATGAGAACCCAGATTTTACATATAAAGGAAATCTTTTGTCTGTCTAAATGGCCAATCTAAATATGTAATGTTGATTTTATTGTAACTTGCTTAACTACATGCTCTTATGGCTCTTTCCTTTGGCACTGTGGGGCTGTTTTGGTAGCCCCTTTGTCACTGGTCACCCAGACACTCGTCTGGGACAGTTGTTGATTTGCATGAATGCTAAAATGACCATCACACCTTAATGACACACCTCTGGAGAGGTGGTCTCAACAGTTGAAGAGGAAGGTGGACAGAGGAAGACTCTGAAATTATCATTAAAAGTTGTGTTCTTGAAAATAAGGTTCTAAACAGCTTTTAATGTCATGTTTGATATGCTTTTGTTTCTTATTTTATGTATTACATGCTTGTAATAATTTTAATACTGTAACATGTACATGTACAGGGTTTACAGAGTTTGTGCCTACAGCAGACCAACATGTGTTTAACATATCCCCCTGACTTGCAAGGGAACCACTTGGTCTACTGTAGCCTTGATTAATGATCCAATTTGAATTTGTATGCGTTTAGACTACTTTTCAGTCATGTGATCGGTGTCCCCATTTTAGTCAGGTTTGGGTGTATATAGGAAGAAGTGTTACCAATCACTTCGAGTTTTGTTTACGATACAGCTCCGGTGCGTTAGGCGCCTAGTCTTCATTGTGACATACCTTTGTTAACCCTTGCTCTGAAGGTATGTTTTCTATTTGATGATATTTCATTATCATTGTATTGATTATCTTGCTATTTATATAATAAACTATTAATGTGTGCATTTTGACGTTACTTGTTCTCTTTGAAACGTATCTATCAGGCTACGGCGGTGAAAACTTAGATCTAGTCTAGTTGATGCGGCTAACTGATTATAAACAACCGAGGTGAAGTTAGTTTCATATTCGACATTCGACATTCGTCTCACATTCGGAAGACGCTACTTTGCAGCGCCGAGTTAGGGACCGGGTGAAAAATACCCATACAATTTTGAAAAATGATGACATTTATAATATTTGTATGACTATAAAACCTCAAACAAACAGCAGAGCATTCCAACAATGTCTGGCCTACTTCCAAACCCTTTACTTTTTTAATAAAACATTTAAAAAAATGATAGAAAATCGCTAATCTCTGAAAATAGCATGAAATCATTGATAATCTCAATAACTTTTTCAAACTTGGGTAAAAAAATCTCGAATATACACCAGATTATTCTAATAGTGTCTGGCCTACTTCCAAACCCTTTACGTTTTCAATAAAACATTTTAAAAAATGATAAAAAATCGCTAATCTCTGAAAATAGCATGAAATCATTGATAATCTCAATAACTTTTTCAAACTTGTTTAAAAAAATCTCGAATATACACCAGATTATTCTAATAGTGTCTGGCCTACTTCCACACTCTTTACTTTTTCAATAAAACATTTAAAAAAATGATAGAAAATCGCTAATCTCTGAAAATAGCATGAAATCATTGATAATCTCAATAACTTTTTCAAACTTGGGTCAAAAAATCTCGAATATACACCAGATTATTCTAATAGTGTCTGGCCTACTTCCACACCCTTTACTTTTTCAATAAAACATTTAAAAAAATTATAGAAAATCGCTAATCTCTGAAAATAGCATGAAATCATTGATAATCTCAATATCTTTTCCAAACTTGGGTCAAAAAATCTCAAATACACACCAGATTATTCTAATAGTGTCTGGCCTACTTCCACACCCTTTACTTTTTCAATAAAACATTTAAAAAAATGATAGAAAATCGCTCATCTCTGAAAATAGCATGAAATCATTGATAATCTCAATAACTTTTTCAAACTTGGGTCAAAAATCTCGAATATACACCATATTATTCTAATAGTGTCTGGCCTACTTCCACACCCTTTACTTTTTCAATAAAACATTTAAAAAAATGATAGAAAATCGCTAATCTCTGAAAATAGCATGAAATCATTGATAATCTCAATATCTTTTCCAAACTTGGGTCAAAAAATCTCAAATACACACTAGATTATTCTAATAGTGTCTGGCCTACTTCCACACCCTTTACTTTTTCAATAAAACATTAAAAAAAATGATAGAAAATCGCTAATCTCTGAAAATAGCATGAAATCATTGATAATCTCAATATCTTTTCCAAACTTGGGTCAAAAAATCTCAAATACACACCAGATTATTCTAATAGTGTCTGGCCTACTTCCACACCCTTTACTTTTTCAATAAAACATTAAAAAAAATGATAGAAAATCGCTAATCTCTGAAAATAGCATGAAATCATTGATAATCTCAATAACTTTTTCAAACTTGGGTCAAAAAATCTCGAATATACACCAGATTATTCTAATAGTGTCTGGCCTACTTCCACACCCTTTACTTTTTCAATAAAACATTTAAAAAAATGATAGAAAATCGCTAATCTCTGAAAATAGCATGAAATCCTTGCTAATCTCAATATCTTTTCCAAACTTGGGTCAAAAAATCTCAAATACACACCAGATCATTCTAATAGTGTCTGGCCTACTTCCACACCCTTTACTTTTTCAATAAAACCTTTTAAAAAATGATAGAAAATCGCTAATCTCTGAAAATAGCATGAAATCCTTGCTAATCTCAATAACCTTTTCAAACTTGGGTCAAAACATCTCGAATATACACCAGATTATTCTAATAGTGTCTGGCCTACTTCCACACCCTTTAGTTTTTCAATAAAACATTTTAAAAAATGATAGAAAATCGCTAATCTCTGAAAATAGCATGAAATCATTTATAATCTCAATAACTTTTTCAAACTTGGGTCAAAAAATCTCGAATATACACCAGATTATTCTAATAGTGTCTGGCCTACTTCCACACCCTTTACTTTTTCAATAAAACATTTAAAAAAATGATAGAAAATCGCTAATCTCTGAAAATAGCATGAAATCCTTGCTAATCTCAATATCTTTTCCAAACTTGGGTCAAAAAATCTCAAATACACACCAGATTATTCTAATAAAGTCTGGCCTACTTCCACACCCTTTACGTTTTCAATAAAACATTTTAAAAAATGATAGAAAATCGCTAATCTCTGAAAATAGCATGAAATCCTTGCTAATCTCAATATCTTTTCCAGACTTGGGTCAAAAAATCTCAAATATACACCATATTATTCTAATAGTGTCTTGCCTACTTCCACACCTTTTACTTTTACAATAATGTTTTAAAATAAATGATAGTAAATCGCTAATCTCTGAAAATAGCATGAAATCATTGATAATCTCAATAACTTTTTCAAACTTGGGTCAAAAAATCTCGAATATACACCAGATTATTCTAATAGTGTCTGGCCTACTTCCACACCCTTTACTTTTTCAATAAAACATTTAAAAAAATGATACAAAATCGCTAATCTCTGAAAATAGCATGAAATCCTTGCTAATCTCAATATCTTTTCCAAACTTGGGTCAAAAAATCTCAAATACACACCAGATTATTCTAATAAAGTCTGGCCTACTTCCACACCCTTTACTTTTTCAATTAAACATTTAAAAAAATGATAGAAAATAAATCGCTAATCTCTGAAAATAGCATGAAATCTTCACTAATCTCAATCAATAACTTTTATGGAACCCCATATATATTATGATTACAGCCTTTGCTTATTTTCATTGCCTGTTTCTTTTTTATCTTAAGCGTGCATTTAAACACAGTGGCACAAGTTGTGGCAATGAGTTTTGCCAAACAAAGAACCAGATCTCTGACAATAAATGACAACACAACACCAGGCTTAGGTCTCAATCATGTCTCTCTCAGCTCTGAAAGCCGGAGGACCATCTTTTATAGGGCACAAGAATGTAAACATAGATTGTGACAGTCAGACAGTATTGACGTTACGACAGTCTCAGAGAAAGAGATTCACTGCTCCGAACACCATGACAACTCTCAGACTAGAGAGTTCATATGGAGCTCTAATTGTAGTCATGACAAGGAACGTTTAGCCAGTACTTTCTCCTGACCCCGAACATCTATTAATCCTGACACATAGACACAATCTACTCTTATTAATAGCAAGTTTACATGAGAACTTACTAACTAGTATCCAATGACTAGTTCTATTGATAAGTGAATAATGTAAGCACATAGGAAATCCCAATTTCTTCATAACTCTTCTTTCATTGGCTCCCTTGCATAGACCTTGCGCGCGTGTGTGTGAGTGTTTGCGTCATCAACCCTAGTTGACCATATAGGTGTCAAGCAAATGGTCACCAGAGTTTGCGTCTCCATCTATTCCAGGTTTGGGAGTAGGCCTCTCTTTCCACACAAGGAATGCTGAACACAGTATCATTTTATACAGACTAAAAAAAGATACATCTTCAATTTTTCTGACAGGCAGACACTCAAAGTGATGGGGTGTGTCAAGGGGTTACATCAGAGTAATCTTACACATACCTCTCACTCTAATTCGCGCTCTCTGTCTGTCTGTCTGTCTGTCTGTCTGTCTGTCTGTCTGTCTGTCTGTCTGTCTGTCTGTCTCTCTCTCTCTCTCTCTCTCTCTCTCTCTCAGTCAGGTCAGTATCGACTGGATTCAAAATATTCCTTATATATAAAGTGTTTTACCTAAGACTTGACAGCTGAGACTGTCAATTGATCCGTTGTGGTGGATTGTGATACTGTCTTCCTGTATGACATGATGACTCGTCTTCTATAAAATTTCAGAGGGATTTCATGCTATTTTCAGAGTTTAGCGATTTTCTATCATTTTTTAAAACACATTATTGAAAAGGTAAAGGGTGTGGAAGTAGGCCAGACACTATTAGAATAAACAGGTGTATATTAGAGATTTTTTTAAACAAGTTTGAAAAAGTTATTGAGATTATCAATGATTTCATGCTATTTTCAGAGATTAGCGATTTTCTATCATTTTTTTAAAAACATTATTGAAAAAGTAAAGGGTGTGGAAGTAGGCCAGACACTATTAGAATAATCTGGTGTATATTTGAGATTTTTTGACGCAAATCTGGAAATATTATTGAGATTAGCAAGGATTTCATGCTATTTTCAGAGATTAGCGATTTTCTATCATTTTTTAAAAGGTTTTATTGAAAAAGTAAAGGGTGTGGAAGTAGGCCAGACACTATTAGAATAATCTGGTGTATATTCGAGATTTTTTGACCCAAGTTTGAAAAGGTTATTGAGATTAGCAAGGATTTCATGCTATTTTCAGAGATTAGCGATTTTCTATCATTTTTTAAAAGGTTTTATTAAAAAAGTAAAGGGTGTGGAAGTAGGACAGACACTATTAGAATAATCGGGTGTATATTCGAGATTTTTTGACCCAAGTCTGGAAAAGATATTGAGATTAGCAAGGATTTCATGCTATTTTCAGAGATTAGCGATTTTCTATCATTTTTTTTAATGTTTTATTGAATAAGTAAAGGGTGTGGAAGTAGGCCAGACACTATTAGAATAATCTGGTGTATATTTGAGATTTTTTGACCCAAGTTTGAAAAAGTTATTGAGATTATCAATGATTTCATGCTATTTTCAGAGATTAGCGATTTTCTATCATTTTTTAAAATGTTTTATTGAAAAAGTAAAGGGTGTGGAAGTAGGCCAGACACTATTAGAATAATCTGGTGTATATTCGAGATTTTTTGACCCAAGTTTGAAAAAGTTATTGAGATTATCAATGATTTCATGCTATTTTCAGAGATTAGCGATTTTCTATCATTTTTTTAAATGTTTTATTGAAAAAGTAAAGGGTGTGGAAGTAGGCCAGACACTATTAGAATAATCTGGTGTGTATTTGAGATTTTTTAACCCAAGTTTGGAAAAGATATTGAGATTAGCAAGGATTTCATGCTACTTTCAGAGATTAGCGATTTTCTATCATTCTTTTAAATGTTTTATTGAAAAAGTAAAGGGTGTGGAAGTAGGCCAGACACTATCAGAATAATCTGGTGTGTATTTGAGATTTTTGACCCAAGTTTGGAAAAGATATTGAGATTATCAATGATTTCATGCTATTTTCAGAGATTAGCGATTTTCTATCATTTTTTAAAATGTTTTATTGAAAAAGTAAAGGGTGTGGAAGTAGGCCAGACACTATTAGAATAATCTGGTGTGTATTTGAGATTTTTTGACCCAAGTTTGGAAAAGATATTGAGATTATCAATGATTTCATGCTATTTTCAGAGATTAGCGATTTTCTATCATTTTTTTAAATGTTTTATTGAAAAAGTAAAGGGTGTGGAAGTAGGCCAGACACTATTAGAATAATCTGGTGTATATTCGAGATTTTTTGACCCAAGTTTGAAAAAGTTATTGAGATTATCAATGATTTCATGCTATTTTCAGAGATTAGCGATTTTCTATCATTTTTTAAAATGTTTTATTGAAAAAGTAAAGGGTGTGGAAGTAGGCCAGACACTATTAGAATAATCTAGTGTATATTCGAGATTTTTTGACCCAAGTTTGGAAAAGATATTGAGATTAGCAAGGATTTCATGCTATTTTCAGAGATTAGCGATTTTCTATCATTTTTTTAAATGTTTTATTGAAAAAGTAAAGGGTGTGGAAGTAGGCCAGACACTATTAGAATAATCTGGTGTGTATTTGAGATTTTTTGACCCAAGTTTGGAAAATATATTGAGATTAGCAAGGATTTCATGCTATTTTCAGAGATTAGCGATTTTCTATCATTTTTTTAAATGTTTTATTGAAAAAGTAAAGGGTGTGGAAGTAGGCCAGACACTATTAGAATAATCTGGTGTGTATTTGAGATTTTTTGACCCAAGTTTGGAAAATATATTGAGATTAGCAAGGATTTCATGCTATTTTCAGAGATTAGCGATTTTCTATCATTTTTTTAAATGTTTTATTGAAAAAGTAAAGGGTGTGGAAGTAGGCCAGACACTATTAGAATAATCTGGTGTATATTCAAGATTTTTTGACCCAAGTTTGAAAAAGTTATTGAGATTATAAATGATTTCATGCTATTTTCAGAGATTAGCGATTTTCTATCATTTTTTTAAATGTTTTATTGAAAAAGTAAAGGGTGTGGAAGTAGGCCAGACACTATTAGAATAATCTGGTGTATATTCAAGATTTTTTGACCCAAGTTTGAAAAAGTTATTGAGATTATAAATGATTTCATGCTATTTTCAGAGATTAGCGATTTTTTATCATTTTCTTAAATGTTTTATTGAAAAAGTAAAGGGTTTGGAAGTAGGCCAGACATTGTTGGAATGCTCTGCTGTTTGTTTGAGGTTTTATAGTCATACAAATATTATAAATGTCATCATTTTTCAAAATTGTATGGGTAGTTTTCACCCGGTCCCTAACTCGGCGCTGCAAAGTAGCGTCTTCCGAATGTGAGACGAATGTCGAATGTCGAATATGAAACCAACTTCACCTCGCTTTATAAACATAGACTTTTGAGTAGGTTTTAATTTAAGGCCTCTGAGTCACTTACAGTGGATCTCCACGCTCCGAAGGAATTTACCGGGGCCTCTGAGTGATCGATTACATATCCTACTAGGTCGACTATGGTTAAATCTATATTATAGTAGAGATAAACGACTGTTTAGTGAACACGCATACTTTAGGGTCGGTGCTCTGATCAAGCAGACGATTTTTACCTACGTCAGAGTTTCATGTCATTAACTGTAGCGCTCGAGGTTACAGGTAACGCACTTGTGCACGTGTCTTAAAATTGGAATCAGATATTAACGAGTCAATTATCTCCCTGAGAATCTAACCTAAGGTGAATTGTGGTTCCCAAGCCAGGGACGAACAACAAGTGTCTCTGGCCTTTCGATTCACCGACTACAGCACTTATTTTTTGGTTGTTCAAAATGTTTTGGCTACCCGCAATACTTTGGGGCTATCTTGTTGTTATCATCAGTGATCCATGCACTTTGTAAAGCTCTCTCTTGGAAGTCGCTTTGGATAAAATCGAGAGAGGTGTCTGTTTCTCAGGGTTATTTTGTCTACAGGAACATGTAACACTGTGATAAAAACGAACTCTTTTGCATACAACTTCTCCTTATAATAAATCAATTTTCTTCAAAATAATCATTCACAATTAGTTACTAGAAAATCATTTCATGAACATTAATTATACTCTTTGAATGTGTTAGATTTTGGATTGGAATTACAATTTTGTAAATCCAGTAATAATATTCTTTATTACATGCGTTTCATTTTCAATTTAAAAACTTAGAATTACAACCTAGAAAATAATTTACTGAAGGTTTTTGTTCACTCAACTTATATTGACGCCACAGCAGGCCATTTTCTTCTGTGTATATAATATGGCAGCCAGCCATAGACAGTTGATAAAAGTAACATGCTGTATTCTTAGAGGAACTTGATTCAAATATGAAAACTTTCAAAGTTTCCACTTCTTTGTATAATTTCTCTCCCGGATGCAAATTGAACATCTGAAGATGTTCATTTAACCCAAACGAAGTGGAACTTTATCAAATGTATATCAAAGACACAGCAGGTTATGCAATAGTCTAATTAGATCAAATCTAAACTAACTTAAAAACACAGTTTGTAAAAGAACATCCCAGTGAGGTAGGAGAGAAATGTGTAAACTGCCCTGTTATCAGGCTATCATCTGGTATATAGCACAATTAACCCCTTTGTTTTAAAACCATTCAGTTTCATGACCCTTGACTTGAGAATGTAAATACAGAGAATGTGTGTCCGTACTCTACAATGGATTAAGATCAGTGTGCATTGCACAGGTCATCAGCAACTTTATTCAGGATGTTTGTTTAGGAAAAGTTATTATTGAATTAGCTACTGATTATTTTGGTATCCAAATGAGCAAATCTTTTATCATGATACTTTAAGTTTAAAGTGATATTTCTACAAGCCCATCTAAGTAATCCTAAATGTTGTGTTATTTAGAATAAAAACAACCTGTTTTGGTCTTTCAATGTTAGGATCCTATCCACTGTTGTAACGTAAATGGACAAAGCGATAAAGCACAGTATTAAACTTAAGAAACAAGTTTGTTGAGAAAATGTTTTAATTACTATTACAATCCTGTATTTGACACATATTTAGGTGAACTCTCACTAAACAAATCAACCAAGACAGAGAAGGTATTTCAGACAACTTAATCACTTTTCAAATCCGTTTGACAAAAGGCTTTACACTTACCAACAAAGCTAACAGAAACCAAGGCCAAGTGAAACCAAGTGATAATGATGTTTCAACGTGAAGCAATGAATATCAATTTAATAGGCGATTTTATGTGTATGGAGAAAGAACATCAGAAAGAACGTTCATAAAACAACAGGACTTACCACAGAGGTCACAGCTGCAGGGCTTCTCTCCAGTGTGGATCCTGCGGTGATCTCTGAACTGTCAACCCGTGAAACGGTTTTATCTCAGACGACACAGCTGTATGACTTCTCACCATTGTGGAGCCTGGCGTGAATGTTGAAAGTATTAGCCAGGCTAAAGGTTTTACCACAGACGTAACAGCTGTAGGGCTTCTCTCCTATGTGGACCCTGCGGTGAATGTTGAGAGTACCAGCTTCGCAAAATATTTTTCCACAGAGGTCACAGCTGTAGGGCTGTTCTCCGGTGTGGATCCTGCTGTGTTTCTTCAACCCATCTTAGGTGGAGAAGGCTTTATCACAGCATTCACAACTGTAGGGCTTCTCTCTAGTGTGGATCCTGCGGTGAGCTGTGAAATGGTAAGCCTGTCTAAAGGTTTTTACCACAGAGGTCACAGCTGAAGGGCTTCTCACCAGTGTGGATCATCATGTGCTTCTTGAGGCTACTGGATGAGGAAAGGCTCTTCCCACAGGTGTCACAGTGATGTGTCTCAATAACTCTGGCCTTTCTTTGTTCTTTGTCTGGTCTCACGATCCTGTCTTGGATCTAGTCTCTACAAGCTTATTTCTGCTGTGGTTACTGCTCTTTCTGGTTGGTTTTCTTAATGCCCACTCTGCATATGTAATGGTGGTGATTTGGTGAGAGGTGTATGTTTCTCAGGTTTATTTTGTATGCAGAAACATGTAACACTGTGATAAAAACGTAATCTCTGGCATACAACTAGTCTTCATAGTAATAAGAATTTCATGCAAATTATCAATACACGGTATTTTGAGACTTTGGATATGAATTGCAACATTTTAAATCCAATAATAATATTCTCTATGGCGTTTCTCATTTTTTGTTTGAAAAAAGGGAGATTTAGAAAATAATTTACTAAAGGTTTTTGAGCTCTCAGCTTATAGTGACTCCAATGCAGCAATACAAAACACAGCAAACTATATGTCTGCTGCCCACGAGAGTGGTAAAATAAAAGTTCCCAAAACAGGACTATACCATGAGACACACAACACTCATTACTAATCTGAAATATTACCGTATCGGTTCCCACCTCTGAAGACTGCAACCCTTGATCGAAATACAGTTTGTCAGTAACTTCTGTCCTATTTTCAAAAAGTAGTTTAGAAACACACTTCACACAATTCAGGTGAACTGTCACAAAACAAATCAACCAAGATAGAGAAGGTACTTTTAGACAACTTTATTTGTATATCACAACAAAGCTAAAAGACCAAAACAAAGTGATGGTGAAGTATCGATGTAAAGCAATTAATATTAGTTTAGCAGGCACCTTAATCCAAAGCAACAACTTGTGAATGTAGAAAGTTCATAGAACAACAGAATTTCAATATAGTCTGAGAGAAAATATAGACAGATTCAACATAGTCAGTATTGTCTGAAATATATTCAGAATGGTCTTAAAAACCATAGTAAATTATCATTTGGTGAGTGAGAGACACAGTAACCCTCTACATTAGAACCACCAAGTCTACTATCACAGGAAACAACACACACCCCCTCAACACCTTCTATATTTACAATACCAGATCATATTAGTCAACAACGGAAAATTCCATGTGCTTGAATTCATTTGTTTCAGAACAGAAATTTGTAAATCAGAGTTGACCAGGTTTCTACATCGTTACAGGTGTAGAATATTATTTCCTGTGTGTGTGGATAACAGCTTCTGCTAAATGCATAAATGTAAAAATGTAATGTGCAGTCTCGTTGGACTGTAGATATGTTGTTACTGCATGTCCTCTCCCAGTAGGTGTAGGCCAGTAGTTCTTCCAGCTGTGGGTCATACAGAAGTTCTCTCAGGTGGTGACTGCTGGGACAGCTTGGCCCCAGACATCACTGCTTTGGGTTTGTTCTACTGTGGATACACAAGTGAATATTTACAATATATTTTATAATACGCAGTGAATATTGAGAGGACCAGAACGGCTAAAGGTTTTACCACAGAGGTCACAGCTGTAGGGCTTCTCTCCAGTGTGGATCCTGCGGTGAACTGTGAAGTGGCCAGCCCTGCTAAAGGTTTTACCACATAGGTCACAGCTGTAGGGCTTCTCTCCCGTGTGGATCCTGCGGTGAACGTTAAGAGTACCGGCTTCGCTAAAGGTTTTACCACAGAGGTCACAGCTGTAGGGCTTCTCTCCAGTGTGGATCCTGCGGTGTTTGTTGAGAGTACAAGCCTGTCTAAAGGTTTTACCACAGAGGTCACAGCTGTAGGGCTTCTCTCCAGTGTGGATCCTGCGGTGAACGTTAAGAGCATTAGCAAGGCTAAAGGTTTTACCACAAAGGTCACAACTGTAGGGTTTCTCTCCAGTGTGGATCCTGCAGTGAATATTGAGATTACCAGCATTGCTAAAGGTTTTACCACAGAGGTCACAGCTGTATGGCTTCTCTCCCGTGTGGATCCTGCAGTGAATATTGAGAGTACCAGAACGGCTAAAGGTTTTACCACAGAGGTCACAACTGTATGGCTTCTCTCCCGTGTGGATCCTGCAGTGAATATTGAGAGTACCAGAACGGCTAAAGGTTTTACCACAGAGGTCACAACTGTAGGGCTTCTCTCCCGTGTGGATCATCATGTGCCTCTTGAGGCCACTGGATGAGGAAAGGCTCTTCCCACACGTGTCACAGCGATATATCTCCATAACTCTGGTCTCTCTTGGTTTTCTGTCTAGTCTCTAGAAGCTTGGTCCTCTCTGGGAACTGCTGTCTTTGGTTGATTCTCTCTTTGAAGTCTCTCTGGTTGAGTCTCTCTGGAGCCATAAGATGTTTTCTCTGTCTAGTCTCCACCCACAATCAAGTATGGTTGGCCAATGGGTGAACTGTAGGAAACAGCTCCAAGTTATGATTTTACATATAAAAGAAATCTTTTGTCCGTCATAATGTCCACTCTGTATATGTAATGTTGATCATTTGGTGAGAGGTGTATGTTTCTCAGGTTTATTTTGTCTGTAAATACATTTAAAACTTTACTACATTGAAAACTTTTTCTATGGCTCTGGTCTGGATGTAAATTCTGGGGCGTGACAAAGATACAGACCAGAGCCAATAAGAGGGCGATCACCGGTCCTACGTAGGACCGGTGGCTTTGTTGAAAAGCTAGCGTTTTACAGCCAAATTTTTTTCTTTTTGAGATTTGAATAGGAAAGAGGTGTCAATAGACTTTGATATTCACGGTATGTTCAGTTTACCCTCCGAACTGTCGTTTTTCAACAATGACAAGGTAAAATCGGTTTTGCAGTCAATTGCCCCTTTAAAAACGTAGAGTTACAACCTCGAAAATCATTTACTGAATGTTGTTGTGCACTCAAACTTATATTGACAGTAGAAGAAGGAGAAATATTGTATTTTCATAGGAACTTGACTCAATCATGAAAATTCTCATAGTTAGGCTATTTTTCACTAGGTTCCTACGAACGTCTTAATCTGCCAGACAAATGGGTTTCCCTTCGTTCTTTTGATGAGCAGTTTCACGAGCCCTTCTTACCCGGCGTCATGGAGCCTAGCAGCTAAATACTTATTTAGCACTAGCTACTCCATCCCTATGGAGGATTATAGGGGCCAAAACTAAATAAATAAATACTTGGATAAATAAATAATTACATAACACAAAGCTTAAATAAATGACACAAAATATATAAATGTTACATGTATTTGTGTGTATATATATATATATATATATATATATATGTTTACGTTTTCATGTGTTTACATTTATTCATTTATACTTACATTTATACTTACATTTACTTACATTACATATACAAAATATTTAATGAAAAAACTAAGGATGT
This sequence comes from Hypomesus transpacificus, assembly GCF_021917145.1. NCBI lineage: Eukaryota > Metazoa > Chordata > Actinopteri > Osmeriformes > Osmeridae > Hypomesus > Hypomesus transpacificus. Next base: position 13,846,532 of record NC_061065.1, on the reverse strand, counting down.
CCCGTTCTTCATGAACTACCAGCATCAAATGATAATAAACAATATATCTAAAATACATTATTTTTAGGGGTGCTGAGAATAAATTTAGGGGTGCTTGAGCACTCCTGAAAAGGGTCTAAAATTGCCACTTAATTGTACCCTCTCTAGTTACATTAATAAATGCATTGCAGGTCAATATAAGGTGTGCCCCTAAATTTTCTGCTTGCGCTCCTAAAATTTTCAGTCAGGGGCTACTGTGCTCCTAGTAAAAAAAAGTTAGTCTGGAGCCCTGGTCTAATGAGATAAAATCTAAACTAAATTGGAGGGTAAAATACAGCTTGTATAAAAAGGTTCCAGTGCGGTAGGAGAGAAAAGTGTAAACTGACTTGTTATCAAGCTATCATCTGGTAAATAGGACAATAAGCCCCTTTGTTTTACAACCATTCAGTCTCGTGACCCTTGACTTGCAAATGTAAATACAGAGAATGTGTGTCCATACTATACAATGGATGAAGATCAGTATGCATTGGACTGGTCATCAGCAACATTCTTCATGATGTTTGTTTAGGACAAGTATTAGGACAAGTATTTTTTATTATTTTATTAGTAGTAGTATTATTGAAATAACTTCTGACAATTAGGTATCGAATCAAGCAAATTGTTTTCTGTGATACTTGAAGTGTACAGGGGGGTGTTCCATCAACGTCGATTAAGGGAAAGCGAGACTTATTTTGCCAAGTCTCACTTACTTTAGCGAGAGTTCCGTTCCATGAAGGTGGATTATTCTAGTTCTAGCTACGTAACCAAGGTTCGGAACTAGCCTGATCCGAGTCAGGCTAGATGTCTAGCTAAACTAAAATGTGTTGCAAAAAAATTCAAACAGGCGGAAACAGAATCTCAAAAGACAGTTCCGTGGAGTAAATTCCTGCGCGCAAAGCACTTTAGTCCGTGTTCGGAAACGTAAATTCAGACTTTTTGAAGTGCAGAAATTAATGATTCACATGTTTAGGACTACTTCATCTCCAAAAAATATATTAATTTAAATTAACAAGTTAAGAAATAATGTAACTTTATCTGTTTTCAAAAGCCATTGGTTAATTGACATAAAATAAGGCCTTAAGAAACTAAGCAGAGCCTCAAGACCCCCCCCCCCCCCCCTCCCGGCCAAAACAAAGTGCTAACCCTATATTTCGGAGCAGCTTAATGTACTAGTCTAATAGCTAATGTAATATTGCACATATTTTCGTCCTATTTCCCCTAAAGACATAATATTAGCATACTTAAAGATACCTTACAGTATGTTCTAAATGGCATAAATGCTGCCAGTTAATAATTGACGTAACAACTTATTGTAAATGCAGTGGCCTAGCCTACACATTAAGGTAGGCCACTGGGAAGCATGTACACTGTGTGCTTCATTTGATCTTGATAGGATAAGCATTCTGTAGCAAATAATAACAATATACACACTATTTATTCATTAAAACTAGGCTACTTAAGCATAATAATGCACCTAAAATACAAACGTGACCAAGGGAAGCAATCGCTATCGAATCAACAGACGTGCAATCTCGCAAGCAGGGGAAGAATATAAACAACGAAAATCACCAGTTAACTTAATTTAAATTTGCAAGAACTATTGACTAATACAATAACAGGCTTAAATGAACTGACAACATAAGTTATACGACTTTCAGTTCTCAAGGACGCACACGCGCAATCTCACCTGCGCTGTGAAGCGCGTCTGTGCTATTCTCCGACATGCGCTCTAACAATCACGGCTGATAGACGGCCTAAAATTTTGTACAGCTCTAATTCTGATACCGTGGCGGCAGAAATGTAACCATGGCGGGCCGCCACATATGGGAAACACTGATATATATATATAAAATAACACTTTAGCAACTCTTAAGGATGGCAATGAACACATAAGAGCAGCCTACCATCCTTCGTAGAAAGTAATAGAAAGGAGAGTAGACTATAATAGTAGAAAGGAGGGTAGTAGACTGCAGTTTATGTAGGTAGGCCTAGACTATGTAGTCTGCTGGAATCACACACAAGGAAGCAAATTACCCACTGTAGCCAAGCCTTGACTCTGTTCAGTTTGTCTGCATCTGTCTATGTCTTTGCATGTGGGACGTTCTTGAACTATGCCAGGAAATATGAAGGGTATACTTTGCTCCAAGCAGTACCTGAATATTGTCATAAGTTTTTCAGGTAATATTGAAACACAAAGAATCGAGGAGACTTTTTATTCAATTGTATAAAGTATTTTCATTGTTTAAAGTAGCCTATATGTTGACAAGCCTTTATATTACCTCTCCTCTGGCTTCCCCAATATTATAGGTGCAATATACTGTCCCCATGGGTGTATCCAGGCCCAGTGGAAGACTCAGGGGGTGACTGCCTGGTGCCCCCATGGTTGAAAGTGTTTCTAAAATGCCTTTGAGTGGCAAAAATTACACCAAGTGCCCTACTGTCTGCCATTCACATTGTGAAATATGCTTGAGTGCCCAGGATGCCCCACGCAATAAATGACAGTGTGCCCTATATAACTGTCTATAAGTGTAAAAACATGTCTTAATGAGTTCCTTTTTAGTATAGAAAATGTGATGCAGTACCCTATAAGGTGCCCTTATAATGGCCTAAATTGGACTGTCCCCATGCCCTTACTTCCAATGGAAAAAGGTGCTGTTATGAAGTGCCCTTTATGCTGCCCCTACGTGAAAGTGTCCCAAATGTTGTCCTTTCCAAAGAAGACAATAAGATGCTGTGCCCAACAGTCTCCCCTAATGTTCCCAGTAGGGCATGCTTTCCCAAAGTGAGTCTGTCACTGTCCAAGCCCCCTCTGGATCTGTGGAGGCAGACTATGTTAATTGGAAATACTCATGATATAAAAATGTTAGTCATATTGAGCAATTTTAAATGACTGTTCTTCCAAACAAAGTGTGCAGTTTGGGTCACCTTCTGATCTAAAAAGTCAGTGCTGGATCTGTGCAATACTAGTCATTTCAGTGAATCCCTATTTTAGTCATGGTTATCTTTCCCTTTTATCTTAAATCTCAGCATTTAGCCTATCAGTTAATAAATGCGTGTGGCCAAGTTATTTTGAAGTAATTTAAAACATTAATAGCCCACATCAAGTGCAATTAACCATGGCTTTCTTCAGTGTTTTGAATTTTATCCTACAATTTTCAATTGCTGCCACGTTCTCTTTAGGGCTAATATTATGCTCAATCTCCTGTTGAGAATATCGGCCATATGCTAGCCTACTATCAGAACGGTTTCAGACAGCTCATCAAATTACGCTAATTATCAGTAGGCCTAAATGCATATATACAGGTCTACAATTTACGCATGTTAACGGTCGTAATGGTTTTACAAGTTGTCTCCCTTGCCATGTTAATTGCGGCAACATTGCCCTTTTTGGGGACAACTCCCAAAAAACTCAAAAAATCAATTTACGCTGCTGAAACAACACCCCTCTGCTGCTTTACGCTTTAGTTTTAGCGACATAACTCCTCTTTTCGACTATCGCCTGATCTGGGCTGCAGAGTCTAAGCCATAGGTCTAAGCTTATTGAGGTCGAGCTTGAATTAGCGTTGCTTGTTAGTGGAACGGAACGTTAGTGGAACGGCTTGAGGCTAAATTGACGTTTACCCAAGTGAGACTTATTCGTGTTAGCGCGACTTGCGTTAGCGGCGTTGATGGAACACCCCCCAGGACTTCAATAAAGTCCAAGTAAATATAGACAGATTCAACATAATCAGTCAGTGGCCATAATAATGATAATAATCGCCACTCAGCATATTTACATTTACATTTAGCAGACGCTCTTAAGTACAGGGACATTCTCCCCAAAGCAAGTAGGGTGAAGTGCCTTGCCCAAGGACACAACTCATGTGCACTGGCCGGGAATCGAACAGCCAACCTTCAGTTTAATAGCCCATAGCCCAACTCATGTGCACTGGCCGGGAATCGAACAGCCAACCTTCAGATTACTAGCCCATAGCTCTAACCGCTCAGCCACCTGACTCCAGCATATGGTGATTATTTGGTGAGAGGTGTATGTTTCACAGGTTTATTTTGTTTGGAGAAACATGCAACACTGTGATAACAACTTATAGTTATTTTATATTCTTAAAAATAATAATATATGATTAGTTACGACACAATAGGCATTTAATGCAAATTAACAATCAACTTTGGATTTGGAGACTTTGGATTGGAATTGCAAAATTTTAAATGGAAGTTTTAAATCCAGTAGATTCTCTATTGCATGTGTCATTTTGTTTTTAAAACTGAAAATTACAACCTAGAAAATAAATGACTGAAGGTTTTTGTACACTCAACTTATATTGACGCCTCTGCAGCAACATAGGCCTAACACAAAAAACTATCTTTTCAGGCACTTATCACGTTTGTGGTTGTTTTGTTGTTTCTAGTTTGGCTTCCGGAAAACCGACGTTCTGAGGCACCGTGTTTCCGTCAAACACAGTTTGGATTCGTACCTGGTTAATTAAGAAATGTGTAGTTTGCCCCACAGTTGCCACTAGATGGCATGGTAAAGTCGACTTCAGTGGAGCAAGCGAATAAGCATGACTTGGCGGCTGCTGCACAGTTCCTAGTGAGTTAGTAGAAGTGGCCAACTCGACACAGTAAGCACATTCTGCTTATCCATACTGTAAGTAAAATGTTTTTCTTTCATATATTACTTTAAATCTTTAAACGATTTACAATTATAAGTACGTGTTTCAAATGTAATAAGAAGTTTATGAAGAGTATTGGTCTATTACACAGGATTATTTAAGATTTGCCACTGTCTCAGTGTGGTTGTACCCTATAACCGTTAGAGTTCAATTTAACGAGTGATGTTCATGAAATGGCATAATATCAGTAGCTCTGATATTATGCAACTCTGATGCTTTTGTGTGAGCATATTAGGTAGGTTCAAGTCCGCTGGTATAGTCCATAATGTGCGGTGACATGTAACATCAGTGCGTCCTTCCGTCTTTCCAGCAAAGTATTCTAACTGTCACTCTAGGTGAAATTTATTAGCCTATATTACAACCTTAATGGAAACTGTTGCACTTTACCAAAACCGTTCCTCTGCAGTGTGTTTGCAGCTAATATGACCTTCAAAGGGAGTTGGAGGTGCAATTATATTGTAACAAATGGTTCATGTACCCTATGTGTCAGCAATACTTACAATGCCAAGATCTCTTTGTGTACATGGACTGTTGCCACCTACTTGTCTAGTGTATAATAAACAACCACACCTATTACTTTCTCTAACAGTATGCACCCTGGAGAAGTCTGGTCTTGCTATGAGGAATATGGCGAGGCCCTTTCAGTAGATAACAATACATTTGCTCATTCCTGTAATGATTGAGATTACTAACGTTTTTTTGCGGATGGCTTATTTAACATGAGATGAATTGATTACAATGCATAGCCTCATTCTCTCTGGTGACAGCCTCCCAGCGACTGTAATGTAATCACTTTATGTAAGTATACACTATATACTATATACTATGGCATTACTTGAATTCCATAGTGAAAAACAACACAGGAAATCTGTGGAACCCTACACATTCGGCTACATAAACCTCAACTTGACGTGTCATCTTCGTGAAGTTGACATTTTGCTATGTCAGGATATTGTCTTTCCAATGTACGTGCATCTAAACTACCAATGACAGAGTCAATTTGAGGGACTTGACCTTTTTTGGCTAGCATGCACAGTGGCTATGGGATCTCAACTGGATATCATCCATATTATGTCCTATTTCTATCTGCTCCACAGATTCCTCACAGGTCAGTGTGTGTGTCCTGGCAGTTGTAAAACCAGGCAATCGGGCAGAGACAGTTGTCCCTCTCTGATGTTACCGTTGTGTGTGTGTGCATGTGTGTGAGAGAAAGAGAGAACGTACGTACACTACACGTGACTTGAATGGTGGATGTGTGCATGCAGGCACACACACACACACACACACACACACACACACACACACACACACACACACACACACACACACACACACACACACACACACACACACACCAAGGCTCAAGGTCACATGCCCATGAGTGTCAGAATGAGTAGAGGTAGCCCTCTGGTGCATATTATCGATCAAATGCCCTTTATGTTACTGTGAATATATCCTAAAATTGTTTGCCAGCCACACACAAATACAAACACCCGTGGCCTTGTTGTGCCAGGTGTATAATGTACTAAAATGACATCAGTCATTTAATCAAGGGTTCCAGCCCTGTGCCCCACACACAGGCATGTCACACCACCACACATCGGGCTCTCACACATAGTGGCACAACCCTGTTGAAGGCAGACGGCAAGAGGATGGTTTTTCTTACAGCACAACAATGAGATCATAGGTTGGGATTTGATTGAACCCCCCTTTCACATGCTCGCATGCATACACGCACAGACACACTCAGGCAGACATCCTGTTGAACTTCTCAAAGACAATGACTTTTGTTTATTGACAACAAAAGTCATACACAGATAAATACCCACATTGGCCGGGTTTCCCAGATTCGTTAAGAAGCTCTCAACGCTAAGATCTTCTTAAGAACGTTCTAAGAGCATTCTAGAGCGCCCTTAGAATGTTCTTAAGACGCTCTTAGCGTTAAGAGCTTCTTAACGAATCTGGGAAACCCGGCCATTGTCTCCACGTCACATCACTCACCGCCACATCACTCATCTATGTGTGAGTATGTGATTTGTGTGGCAATATCGTAAATGTCCTGTGGTTTGAATACATGGTTTGATCATTCGATTTGATTAGTCACATGGAGACAATCGCTGTAAAAGGTTCATGAGTGGGGATGAATCGTGGCTTTACAAGTCAAGGAAGTCCTAGACCACGGAGGTCATTAACAAACAAATTTCACAAGTGATGTCGATCGAATACGAATGTAGTAAATGAAGCTCGTTAAGCTCTCGTACGCCTCTCAATGAGTATCACTTCCACAATAGGTCTAGTGGTGAAACCTTTCCCTAAATTCTGCCAGGGGATTCATGTCAAGGAAGGAATTGGCTAAGGGACTATTGCCCTCTATGTTCCCTTTAGAAAGAACTAGATAGGTGTAGGTTAAGGAAAGCTGGTTCATTCGGTATACATTAATTCAGGGGTGTTAAATCCTGGTCCTCAGGGGCGGCTGTCCTGTATGTTTTAGATGTTTCCCTGCTCTAACACACCTGCTTCAAATGAATAGATCATGATCAAGCTCAGCAGAAGCCTGATAACGATCATTCCTTTGAATCAGGTGTGCTGGCTCAAGGAAACATCTAAAACATACATGACAGCGGCCCCCGAGGACCAGGATTTGACACCCCCTCACTAATTATACTCCCCCTTGAAGGAGAGGGCAACTTCTTTCACCTAAACTGTCCGCTCTGGTCTTTGAATGCTGATATGGAATTGTTTTCTCCTTCAGAATGACCAGATCTCCACAATCCAGCAAAGAGACTTCAAAGTTAGTCATCTGACAGAACTATATACAGTATCTAAGTAGTGGTTACTTCATTTCCTTGTGCTGCATTGCCAGATATGGTACATGTATATTCTGGTGTCCACATTTTAACTGTATTTGATGGTATGTATGGCTGTGTATGTTTACACTATTTTCAGGTACTGCTGGTGTTGTCTGTGTGTTTGTGACTGTGTACACTTGCTATGCCTGCTCTTACGGATATGTCACATAACAGCCCTCTGTCTAGCATACTGAATGTCCACTCGGAATCTCTTGGTGATCTGGGGATGATGTCATGTCATTGTGAATGATGACATCTGATGAAATGATGAATCTTTTATCCCAGGACGCTACCACAGCCCCGGGACTCCTAGGTTGATTCTCCTCCCCCATTCGGAGGGCATGGCATCTGGGGGAGGTGTGGAGGACGCTCCTGCAGAGGACTGGGGCCTCCCCCTGGACATTGACAATGTCCACATGCTACTGCAAGGTTGGTTGTTCCGAGCCCGTCTCCAGGTGCGGAGCAGAGGACAGTCCTTGAGGCCTACCTCGCAGGTTCTTGATTTTTTCGTGTTTTCTCTTTCTTTCCGCCACATTTGCACTAGTTTGTCGCCTTTAAAAGAGCTTCTGGGAAGGTAGGAAGGGAGTGGAAGACAGAGAGAGAAGAGAGAGGGGGGTGGGGGCCATAAGGTTTTAGCGATCCACTACCAGTTTTGCGTGCCACTGGGCAGAGTAAAGTTAGGCCCATGAAGCTGTCGCATATCATGCTTCCAAACAGGACAAGACAGGAAAATTGCCTTTGAGGATAGGCTGTGACCAACTAACCTTGAACTTGAGTTTGACCCAAATGCCTTTTAGCAGACGATATAACCTCATAAAAAACATACTGTCGGGTATACGCTCCCATTATTACATTTTGTGACCCCCCCGCCCAAAGAGAATCGAAACCCTAGTTGTTTTATTATTATTATCATTAGTATGAAATATAAAACGATACGTTTATAAAAAACGAAACATGCATTGGAAAACAGAGCACTTCATAGTACAATATGGGAAATGTTTGGTTCCCAGTCTTGTACTATGTAGTCTTGCTCAGTAGTCGGATGAGAGCAGCAGATCATTTTCTCTCACCATCCATCACTGCCCTCACGCTCTATCTGTTCTAATAATAACAGGAGTTCAAATGTCAATCAGTTGCGAAAATAACATCCTTTATTTATAGAGGCCTCAACACGCTGGGAGCGATTGTATCTTATCTCTACGGCGGCTCTCTTTCAGCCCTATTGGAAGAGATATGGCTCTTCATTTCATTTCATTTTCATTTAGTCATTTAGCAGACTCTTATCCAGAGCGACTTACAGTAAGTACAGGGACATTCCCCCTGAGGCAAGTAGGGTGAAGTGCCTTGCCCAAGGACACAATGTCATTTGGCATGACCGGGAATCGAACCAGTGACCTTCTGATTACTAGCCCCATTCCCTAACCGCTCAGCCATCTGACTCCCTACTCTTCTGTGTCTTGAGACTTCACTACCACCCTAAAGCTTACCCAGGAGAAGAATGGGGTTCAGATACTGGGCCAAGAGTTCAAATGATGGTCGTCCATTTTACCCCGCACGATATCTCCGAACTCAAATTATTTTACAGCCTGGTATTACACTGGCACTATTATCTTTTGTTCCAGACACTTTGTAAAGGTTCCCCTCATTTGTGTGACGGAGGACTTCCTCCAGTGTATTAACACTGAACTAGCACTCTAATGACGGAGCGTTTGGCATGGCTTCACACTACTGGAAAACATTACCACGACTCTCAGACCCTGGGAGACTGGACAGTCACCAGGCAGGCGTCCCCCTCCCCTCCCCTCCCCGCCCCCTCCCCAACCCCTCCCCAACGTTGGAGCCAAGGGTTTTGGAACATCACTGCAAAAATAGAAAAAGAAGCCGTCCCACGAGCTGTGTTTAAGCAAAAGTAGCAAGAACACCACTTTGTCTGCCTCCGTTTAACTTACTACCTTTGAAAACAAATCTCAGAGCGTCTGTTGAACTCATCCGAGTGTTTTGGAGAGGGGCCAAGGAGCAAACATGTTCTCGCTTGGTGGGTCCATGGTTGCCAGGCGGAAGGTGTTTGCTATGGCGACGGCGTGGTCCGTGTTAAGGGTGAATATTAGTCTTGAGTCACGGTCAGAGGTGACGTCTCGTTTATTTGTGTGTTCCGCATGATGCAATGCCTCCGTCTGCAAGGCTAAAAGGAACTGCTGGAGGCTCATGGGAACCTTGGGCCAACATTGCCAATAAGTAAAGAATTAGTTTAACATGTTATTGAGAACAGTTAAATACTTAATTGGCACTAAGGCACAACTTCTTCCAGTTTGACAACCACCTTTTGGCTTTGCCAGTTTCAGCTTGCTGCATGGTGAAGTGGGTGGAAAGTCCTGTGAGACTACCTGCCTCAACCGGCTTTATACAAACACAACACCTTATTCAGGACCAACTGAGTAATAGCGTTGGCTTATCTGACTAACCATAAACCACAAGAGGTTCCTATTGTATATGTTCTGCCTCAGAAGTCGGGCCCTGTCTGAAACGAGAAGGCATGTCTTTCCAGTTTAGCAGTGTGTGTTTTTTTTCAGTCAGTGATAACTAATGCATCTTAGCTCTTAAGATTTCCCTGTAGTGAAACAATGGGTCAGATTCTAGTCAGTGTCCTTGTTCGTTTGAGGGCAATGTCTGAGCTTAATGGCATACATGTGTGTATCATGGAGCCTGTCCTGTCCTGTCTGCATGTGTCTATCTATCTGTGCGTGTCTGTGTGTGTGTGTAGTATTCATTACTGGCTTGTTACTGTACGATGAGCCCAGCCAGTCTAGTGATATGCTTCCCAGTTCATTGCGCCCCATAACCCCCCTTCAACTGAGTGAGTTCGTAACTGTCCTGGAACCTTTCCCATGATGTACTATAGATTTCCTGGCCTCATCCCAGCCTCTGAGGTTTCCCTTCTTAGCTCAGTAAGAAACTCAGTCACTCTGGAAGTCTGGAAAACCTCAGCGCTCTGAATCACTAAGCTTTACCTGATAAGAGAAAATGGACTGAACTTGAAAGTTCTCAGGTGGATATGTGGCTCGACACACGAGGATAGGATAGCAGTGTCACTGCTAGGATAGCAGTGTAGGATAGCAGCTCAAGTGAGACACTGTGTTCATGGAGGGTCAAGTAGCTCAAGTGGAACCTTTAATCCCTCAGTGCTCTGACATCAGTAAGTATGACCAGACTGGAACTGTCCAATTGGAACTATCTTGTTAATAGTGTTAAAAGCAAATATGAAGACTACAGACAGTTGATCAGGGTATGTTTGCCTCTAAATCTTTATGGCACGTCTGAGAATGAATTAAATAGACATTCTGCATAATTAAAAAAGGTCACATTTCCTAAAGCTTTGGTTTGGTTTGCTTTGGTTGGTCTATCATTGAAGTTCATTTCAAGGACTGTTTCTAACCTATCCACACTTTTTCTTATGCATCTGTGATTTAATTACACGTATCCATTGTCAGTAAGTCAGCAAATATACTTCCCAATAACTGAATGATGCCCAACCATGTCTCTGTCTAAAGAAAGAGAACCTGTTCTACAGTTCTACGCATGTTCTAAAGCTCCTTTGTGCTTCCTGTTGTTTTCTTCCCAGTGGAACAGGAACAGATTCAGAAGAGAACGTTCACCAACTGGATCAATGCTCAACTCTCCAAGGTACCGTTTCTCAGATGGAAAGTCAGATCTGACACAGATCATTTGAGTGAGTTGGAACATACTGTACTGTCCTCCGCCTCTTCAGTGTTCGGGCCACACCGTTGCAGTAACGGTTGACTTATTCCAAACCAACTGAACCCAGCACCCCATTTGCGAGAAGAAACGACTCCAAAAAATAGCAATGTTTAGCCCACATCTGCTCTGTGACTTAACACCCCTATCGACAGTCTCATCTCAGATCAGTTTGACCTCAGACGGTCGAGTGCTGACTCACAGCCCAGACCGTGAGGGGAAGTGACACGGGACCATGGGGCTCACAGCAGCCCCTCTGCCCCCCCTGGCAGCAGGCCTGTGGCTGCTTCTGAACGGAAAGAGGGCCAGAGTATATATAGAGCGCATGGGGCGGAGGGGAGCACGGGATGGGCTGTAACCTGAGCCTGCCTGCCCTCCCAGCCCCGCAGCTCCACGTGGCTGCGTTCTGGATCATCGCACCGGCGATAATAATCCATGATCTGTTCACCCCCCCGGTCAGCTTTCTGACGAGGCCCCTAGCATTGATGACTTCCTCGTTAGAGTAGCTGTGCGGTCATCCATCACTAGTCACCCTCGGAATGTGCTTCATTCACACGCCACTGGATGTTTGTGCGTTGAATAAACGCATATCTGGAAATGAATACATTTGATATCAGTTCACTTATTCATCGTATGTGTTTGAGAAGTTATAAAGAATATTACGAGAGGTGTGAAAACCGGTCGATAACAGCTGTTGAAATACAGAGTGGCCCATGATGTAAACCCCATTTGCGGTGTCCATGTAGGCTTAAGAAAGGCTTTCAAACGGCTCCCGACAACCTTTCGTAAGAGACGCGTGTGAGCCGGGCTCGGCCGTGGTGACTGACTGGCTTGTGTTGTTTCAGAGGAGCCCCCCCTCTGCCGTGTCCGACCTGTTCTCTGACCTGAGGGACGGCGCTCGCCTCCTGGACCTGCTGGAGGTGATGAGCGGCCAGCCCATGGTGAGTGACGTGGCCACCGGCCAGCAGTGGTCCCGACAAGCGTCGCTGAAGTTGAAATACTTTTGTGCGCCGAGTCGTTGCCAGCGTATCGATGCTTTGTTTCCTTGGCAGAAGAGAGAGCGGGGCCATGGAGTCTTCCAGCAGAGGGGTGACATCGAGTCGGCCCTGAACTTCCTCAAAAGGAAATCGGTGAGCGCTTCCGTTGGGAGGGAAAAATGCTTCACGTAGGATGAAAACACACCCACGAGCTCAATCCTACACACCTCCTTCGCTAAGAAAGCGAAACTCATCCCTGTCTTGTCCATCTTGTCCGATCACGGAGGGCTGATGATGGCGTGTGTCTGTTTCCGACAGGTCAAACTGGTGAACATAAACATCCCTGACATCATCGACGGACGGCCCTCCATCGTCCTCGGCCTCATATGGACCATCATCCTTCACTGTCACGTGGGTATCTGCATGGAGCTCTCTCCCCAGGCCACCTGTTTAGACGTTCAGCATGATGTACTGCTCAGAGGGTGTGGTACCAGAGAAGGTCCAGGTCTAGACTTGTGAAGCGCTTTCACATTTTTGCCTCGTGCCAAATGAGATGCCGAAGGCTGCAATTCCGTACGTTTTTTTTGTGAAGCTTGCATTTGTGCCTGGAAGATAAACTATATGGCATACAACAACAGAAAGTTACTTGAAACAATACTTGCAATGATGGTGACCAAGATAAAATGGACAGAAATGTGCTTTGCTCGATTCAGTCGATAGTGCAAGATAGAGTGAAGAGTAAAATGAAGTCGTAAAGACCCATAAAGTGAGTGCACATGAGCACGTGACCGTCTATCACATTGATGTGTGCGTTAGAGTTGCGGTAGAAGTCACAACACGTAGTTGATGAGTCAGAGAAAACGAAGCCAGAAATGTTGCTACTTTGGTAGGAACATGGATGACCTTAGAAAGAAAGCTGGATAAGCTGATAGGACACAGAGTCCATGGGCTAGCTAGGACAGTACCTGCCAAGAAACATTTCTATGTCTAACCACGCCTGCAGCCTCAATACCCTCAAAGCACATGGGTCAAACCATTTTTCATACAGTGACATTCAAATGGCCCATGGGAAATTTTGTTTTTGTATTTCCTTTCTTTGCAAGATCAACAATGGTTTGAAAGACTTTGAAGGTCTGTTATTGTTGTAATCCTTGTCAACAAAAATAGGTCATTCTGGAAGGGGATGACCTGAGTACTAGTGAACTGGAAGACTGAGCTAGCCCAATGGTGCATGTTTTTACCAATGGAACAATGACCTATAGCATTTTTATAAACAATCATTATTGGCAGATGATAATAAGGTTTACTAGATAAATGTCACATAAACATACTTGGAGGCGATGTTGCTGATTTATGGATCGATGTACCGCTAATACATTCAATTGGAATGGAGCCTTATCCCAAAAGATGAGATTAAAAGATTAAAAGAATAAGCAACTTCAAGTAAAAGGATGTTGTCCTCATTCTTTTATTTGGGTCCTGATCATTCCCCTCTACCTGACTCGTGTGACTCAGCGATGACCTTTGTTTTGGTCTCAGATTGAGGAGCTTGCAAGCACCCTGTCCTTCAGTTCTCGCCACTCTTCCCTTGACTCATTGGCCAGCCTGGACTCGCGCTCCAACAGCCCCGCCCTCGGCAGCCCCACCCCCAGCAGCCCCACTCCTCGGGGGCGGGTATCGCCCCTCCATGCCCGCTTCCGTGTCTCGGCCAAGAAGGCCCTGTTGATGTGGGTCAGGGACCAGTGTCAACGGTGGGTTCCTCGTGCCGACGGTTAGCTTTCACAGAGCACTATACACAGCTTCGTTTGAGGACATATTTTTTTTTTTTATTGCTTTCTTTCCTGCTTTCCATCTCTCCCTCTCTCTCTTTTTCTTCCTTTCCCTCCATCCCCCATTTTCTCTCATCCTTTCTTCCTCCCTTCCCTTCTTCCTTCCTTTCATCCCCTCCTCAGGGCTAACTGCCCCCTCAGCGTGAAGGACTTCAAGTCCAGCTGGCGTAGCGGCGTGGCCTTCCTGGCCATCCTGTGCTCCATACGCCCCGAGCTGGTGGACCTGGAGCTGGTGGACCTGGCCCGGGCCCAGACCAGAAGCAACCTGCAGAACCTGGAGGAGGCCTTCCGCCTGGCTGAGCAGCAGCTCCGCATCCCCCGCCTGCTGGAGCCTGAGGGTGGGGGCAGAGGCCAGGGGCCGTGTTTAACAACTGAACCCCCCTGTCTGGGTTCTACTTTAGGCGCTTCAGTTGTGGTGTTGAGGGTTTTTTTAGGCCTCATTGAGATATAAGGCGATGCTGGGCTGGGCACCTGCTTGTTCCGTGTTTTTTGTAAAGTAAAAACATGATTTAAGGGAGTTATGTTAGTGGAGATGTAAGGCTGAGGTAGCTTATTATGAAAATATGGCTCGTCATGAAAGGAAGGACAAGAGGAAAGGCCTATGTAAAGGTGTGCACTCGCCCTTCTCCATCCCAACAGATGTGGATGTGGAAAACCCCGACGACAAGTCCATCATGACCTACGTGGCCCAGTTCCTCCAATACTCCAACGACTGCCCCGTGCCCGATGACGATCTGCAGGTCAGCCCCCCACCCACCACCAACAACTTATCCCCTCCTCTGTTCCTCCTCTTCCACCTCCTCCACTTTTCACTCACCCCCCTCCCTCCTTTTCTTCCTTCCATGCTTCCTTCTCCTCAACCTCCTCCTCCCGTTGGGGCCCGGGGGTTCAGCTGTTCACCGTGGCCCTGCCCAGCTGTCTCTCTCCCGTCAACCTGCCCTCTCACTTCACCCCGGCCATAGCTGTCTCTCCTCTCTACCAGGTACACTCTGCCTGCCTGCTTGCCTGCATGGCCTTCCCCAGAGTCTCACGTAGGCCTGACGCAAAATTTCTTCCCCATTGGCATGCTACATTTAACACCAGCACAGCACAACACACAACACAACACACAAACACACACAACACACTGTGGAGAACATTGCGTCCCAGGCTATTTCTGTAGCTCATCTGGAACTGTCATGTGGTCCAGGAGGAGGTAAGGTAAAAAGGATCCTAATGTGCTTCCTTCCTGCGTCCTTCTATCCTGCCCCTACATATCAATGATTGACTCTCTTAATAGTTAGCAGAAGGGCTGTTTTTCTAATGTCTGGCTATAACATGACCCCAGGCCTCACCCAATCAAAGGGCCCGAGAAGTGACCAGCTGGCTCCAGCGAGCCTATCAGGAGCTGCTTGAGTTGTGGGCAGCCACCGAGAAGGAGAGCTACGCAGACAGGCATCAGGTAAGGACTACATCAACCACAGCCTCGTGTGTGAAACGCCTTACTAATCTCTTCGTCATTCAGGCTGCTTTCATTCAGGCAGGTTTCTTTGTATTCATCTATTTCATTTAGCGTTTTACCCAATGTGACATTGGGTAAAAGCTTCTGGTAAACACACAGGGGGATCTGAACCTGGCACATCTTGATGAGCAGCCCTGGTTAGGGCTGAGCCACACCCAAACCCCCCCCTATCATTGTTCTGATGCTGACCATACAAGTGATGTGTGCACCATGTTTTCACTGTGTGTGCTCCTGCGCTCCAGGCGTTCCAAGGCTTCGTCTCCTCCTTCAGCGAGCAGAGGCGTCCCGTGGTGCCCCTGCTCGGGGCCATGAGACGGTGCCCTGAGCCCAGCCAGGAGCAGCGGGCCCTGAGGGCCGCCTGGGACCGCCTGGAGGACAAGGTACCAGACACACCCAGGGACTCCAGTTCTGTGTGCATGTCTGGATGTTGAGGCCTCGATCTTCTCTTCTAAAGATCTTTTTGTGTGTGTGTATGTCGGTGTGTGTGTCTGTCTGTCTCTGTGTGTATCGGTCGGTGTGTGTGTGTTTCTGTGTGTGTGTGTGTCTGTGTATGTGTCGGTGGGTGTGTATGTGTGTGTTGGTGTGTGTGTGCATGTCTGTCGGTGTGTGTGTGTGTCTGTCTCTGTGTGTGTCGGTCGGTGTGTGTATGTGTGTGTGTTGGTGTGTGTGTGGCCTCCTGTCCTCTGAAGCTGCGTCAGTGGAAGGCAGAGCTGGACACGTATTTGCCAGCCCCACTGGACTCCGTGGGGGTGTGGCTTCAGCGGGTGGAGGCGGTGCTAATGGAGGAGGGAGGGGCAGCTCATGACCACGCCCACGCAGCCAGAGAAGCCAGAGCCAAACAGGAAAAGCTCAAGGTGTGCTTTTCCAGATCTCTCTCCCTTCGTCTTCTTGTCTCACCAAGCTTTCCCATTGAGGGTACATGTGGCTCTTAGAAAGTTCACAGAACCGATACACATACTGTCTTACACGTATAGTACAATCGGTTCCTTAATTTCGCACATTTCCAGGTGTCGAATGTCAAGTTGGTGTACAGTATAATGTAGCCTACACGACTGGATCTTACCAGAATCTGGTATCCTTTTTCGTCCCATTGTTTAGACGTCGATACAGGAGATGAGTCACCACCTCAACACCCTTCACATGTTCCGCAACGCTGACTCAGCGAGGCACGGCGTCCTGGTGCCCGTGGAGAAGCTGGAGGAGATCAAACGACGGTCAGCAGAGAGGGGAGGAACACCGCCCCTTTGATCATACTCCCTGAGTGGGCAGGGAATGGAAGGGAATTCCCTGGTGTAAACAATGCTGTATACTGTGGTACTAAAGTAGAGTAAGAGAGAGGGATTTACCGCATGTTTAGCTTGTATATTATATTAATGCTTTATCTCATTTAGATTTTTTTTTTACCTTGTTTTATTTGCATTACTGTTAATATGACACCAGACTCTACCGTTTTTTGGTTCACACCTAACCAAACCCCATTATAAAGATGCAAGTATTATATGAGTAGCCAAATATGATATATGTAACCCAAAATGACTTGAAATGATTTGAGCTGTTACTACCAAGTCAACAACGTTATCATGGAGGTCTAACATATCAACCAATCTCTGGTGCAGTTTCACCAATGCACGAGTTACGGCAAAGTACCATGGGATCAAACTGGAGTACCAGGAACGCCGGCACACCGTTCTAGATCTGCTGGAACAGATCAACGCCAAGCTGCGCTCCTGGAAAGGTTCCTACACTTCCCATGAGGCCTTGCAGCAGCTCCTGCAAGACTGGCACGTGAGTATCTACTCCTCACCACACTCCTCACATCGAGTCACAAGTGAACCCGTCACAGTTCAGAGAGCCTCAGTTCCCGAAAGACTCACGAGGCGTGTATGTTAGCCGCTTTCAACATTACCCCATTTTACAGTTTTCTATGAAAGAGAATGTGACGACACCGCCTTTTGATACGTTTCGTCAGGAAACGGTGGATCGCCAAGGGCTGGTCTCCCATCTGACGGACGCCCTCCTCGAGATGCAGCAAACCGCCACGGCCTACACCAGCAAGGCAGCCCTAGGTACCCTCCTCGTCTGGGCGTTTGTACGTAGGAAGGCGTCCGTGGCACCAGGGCTCACGAATGACCTTTGACCTTCTGCGCCACCCAGGTGAGGACTCTCAGCTGGTCGGCCGCCAGGTGAAGGAAGCCGAGAGTGAGACGGCCTCCACAGCGGAGGCCGTGGCGGCTGTCAGGGGCTCTATGGAACGTGCGCTGGCGGCCTGGGAGGCCTACAGCAGACGGCTTCCTTCCCTGCAGGCGTGGCTGGCACAGGAGGCTCAGTCCCATCCAGAACCAGCTGGTACAGAGGTAGCCTGCCTTACTTATACTTTCACAGTGCACTAGTTCACTCTTAGTTGATTCTTTCTTTGTTTGGTCGCAGCTCCAGTTTGTAGGTTTGTTTGTCAAGATTCAACCACCCAAAAGGTGTGGTTGCTCACTTAATTGATTACTCATTGGAACTAAGTTCCTTTTGAAATGTGACTCTCTATCTGAAATGAGCTCGGTTTTTCCATGTGAACTGCTGTGACTGTTCTGTCGTTTGTCTGTTGTATTAGTCATCAGTACAATGCTGAGTTCAGAATTGAAACTGAGAACGTTTTGGGATAGCACTTTTGCCTGACAAAAAAACCCAAACAATTTGTTGGTGAACGTCCAGGGAAGGACCCAACGTATGTCGGAGTGGAGCGGCCGGCAGGCTCACCTGAACGAGGTGGGCAACTTCCTCATCGAGGTGACGGACTCGACCACCAGCCGTGCTGTCTCAGAGCAGCTCAGCCGGATCAACATGCAGTGGGCCGACTACGTTAAGAGGACTATGTTTGTGAGTTCCAGTGACTGCTAAATAATTCACTCCTGCTTATGTGTACTGTTCGTTTCACTCAGATATTGTCTGGCTTTTGCCTGGTCATGTCAGCATTAAAAGAAGTATTTCATTATTTCATAAATGAGTAGAAACTGAATTTAACCAATAATATCCTAGTGGATAAAGGACAAAGTTGATAAGGCTCATAAACCAAAATATGAAGCTAGCAGTCGGCAGCAGAATTGATTCTGTATAGTCCATGCTGCATACAGTACAGAACAGTACAGTACAGTGCAGTACAGTACAGTAGAGTGCATGTTCACCGGTCCTTGCCTTAGTAGTGACTGTGTTGGTTGATGTGGTTCCCAGGAGGCGTGCAGCCAGCCCAGCGTGGGCCCCCGGAGTGCCCAGGTGGTTCAGGCCCTGGCCCAGGAGGCAGGCTGGCTCCTCAGGGAACCCCTGGAGGTGGCATCTGGCCCCCTGAAGGCCTACAGGAAGAGACTGCAGGTAGACAGAGACAGGCGGATGGATGGAGGCAGACAGTGATAGATAGATGGGCAGTTGGATGGATGATTGGATGGATTTCCCGATGGTCTGTTTCTCTGTCCTTCAGCCATTGAGTAAGAAGATCATGGAGGTGGATCTGTCGTCCCTCGGCCCGTCAGCAGAGTGTCCTGAGGGGGCCGTGGAGGAGCTCCGACACACCCTCCCTGAGGTAGGCTCCGAAACCAACACAACCGCTCGCAAGCTACTCTCCACTACACACCAAACATCCAAAGTTTCCCTTGAATTTAAGATATGAAGCCGTCTTCATGGATTTGAAAGGAAATAAAACTGCCCTCCCCCCCCCACACACACACACACTCTTCCCCCTTGCCTCCCTCCGCTGCTGTGCTCTCACCGGACAGCTGTGGCAGACGTTGGCCAAAGCGGAGCGGACGTGCGCAGAGCTGCAGCGAGCCACGTCCATGCTGGAGGGCCGTGTGGCCGAGCTGGTGCACTGGGGCACGGAGGCCAGCGAGGGCTACCTGCACCTCAGGGAGAGGGAGCGCAGGGGACACCCCTCCCTGGAGCCCAGGGCCAAGGTTAGACTCTTGTCTGCTCGATCTGAGGGTGGACTTAGGTTGATTCTTTTACATTTTTAAATGTTATATATATATTAAATGAGATGGCTAAAATGATATGGCTGCATGTCGTTGAATTAATTTACTCGTGTAGCAGCGACAGGAAACACAATACGGCATTGGAACACTAACCTGATCTGTTGGTGTAGATCTGCCTCAAAAACATCAACAGCAAAAAGACAAATACAAGACTAACGCACATGCTCCCCAGGTGCTGATATCCCGAGGCCTGCAGCTGCAGGGCCAGGTGGTGACCGAGGCCCAGGACCTGCAGAGCAAGGTGACCTGGGCCCAGAGGAGCTCCCCCCTGCAGTATCTCAGCGGGGTCACCATGCAGGACAGGGTCACGGAGGCCGTCGCTCATTCCCAGGTTCATATCCTACAACACTGCTAGTGATGTCATCAGACCCCACCCTGTTGTCAAGTCCATGTGTGGCCCTTTTTGTAGGATGATTCCGGAATCTTTGGTGAAAGGCGAACACCTTGTGACATTTGGGGATGTGAGACTGAATGTTCTCTTGAATTTAGAACATGAACCTGTTTTATAATTTTTTGGGAGGTCTGATATCATCAGAGAACTTTAGTGGACTATCCCTTTAAAGGTTCGGATAATCGTAGCCCATTTTCTATTATTTTACAAGCTGCTGCAGCTGTAAGGTTTGTGTGCCTAGCCTTGAATTCAACACCTGTTCATTGTTCAGTGATTTGAACTCGTTTTCTTCGCGATTTCGGACAAAGTCACTGACACGTGCGTTTGGTTACCTAGGAAATCGTGGATATGCTCAGCTCTCTGACTTCGAGGCCGCCTTTGGAATCCGTCACCGACCAACCGCCGGCCAAAGTGGTCGTTCGGTCACCCACACAGACAGAGTCTCAAAATGGAGTTTCTGGTGTGGGTGCAGTCAGAAGTGGACAACACAGTCAGAGTGGACCAGCATCCCAAGCGTTTCCTCCAACTCAACCTCCCTCCTCGCAATCTCCACCTGGGACGATGACAGGGCCACGGCGACCTCCACCCGACGACACCTTCGACAGAGGCACGGCAACTCTTAACACCTCAGTCAAGACCCCAGTTGAACCTCAAGCGCAGTGCCGTCCGGGACAAACTCAAGCCGAGCCCACAGCTCAGCACCTATCCCATCTTCCATCACTAACCAAATCCCATGGCCAACCTCTGCCCCTAAGTCAAAGCCAGCAGCAGACACTCTCCCAAAACAAACATCTCCCCCAAACTACAACTGGACCTAACACGCAGGTCCAAACATCAAGCCCTACTCTACCTAAAATCAGGTTAAATCCATTTATGAGGACATCCGAGAGCTTCTCCACCTCACTAGCCCAACCCCAAGCTGAAACACCACCCGAACAAACTCCTAAAGTCAGAGTTAGAAGCAGCCAAGCAGCTCCACACCCACCTGTCATGATCAGCAGTGAGGTTCACTCGAAAGCCCAAGCCATGGCAAAGAGTCGGCTGGAGAAGGCCAAGTTTGTCCTGCAAGAGCACATCCAGCAAGCCATTATTCTCTTCAGTGACAGAGAGATTTCTGAATGGCAAGCCAAAAGAAAACAGGTAAAAAACTAACAGCAACCAACTAACAGTTGGTATGTTTGATTTTCTGTTTTTGTGTCTTTGTTTTGTCTTGTCAAATATTGGATGGTTCCCAGGCCTTCAAACCTTTTGTGCTGAGTAATGTCAACAAGCCTTTGCCCACAGTTTTTAGCTGCACTGCCAACAGCTAGCATTTCAAGAATGGTCTTGCTATGATTGATCATGTCTTTATTCTGTACTGGATGGACATTGCTCATTTTGATCACTGGTATTCTTAGTTATTAGTCCTCAAGCCTTTCACATCCCAGTGACCACAAAAATGAACCCATCCTCAAAATGTCTGTCTCAAAACGTGTCATGTTGGGTTGCTGCTGTTTGTGCGTGGCTGTCGCATGTTGTCATGTCCTTGCATGGTCTCTCGCCTCCAGAGGGCCTTGGGGACTTTGCGGCCCGCCGTCGTGGAGGAGTTTCTGGGGGCGGTGGAGGGCCTGGGGGCCTTCTACTGCGGGCTCCAGCTCCGGGACCTGGAGCTGCTGTCGCGCTCAGTTAGGAGCCAGTGGGAGGTAGGAGCCTTCTGTCTAGAATCCAACCAAGGACTGATGTATGACGTTGGGTTGGGACTTTTCTAATAGCCTACTCTTAACTTCCTGAATCGTGGGATTGATGTATCTTAATATGTATGTAATTATTATGGGATTTGAGTACATGCACATAACTTAATCGTTATTGAAAACATTACACACACTATGTTGACCATAAAGACATAACGAGGTATGTTTAGAATGTTAGTACTTGTTAACAGAGCCTATGTGCAAATACATGCCTTAATGATGCTTTAAAATGCCAAATGATCACTTGTAAAATGTCAATATTACTGATTTAATTCTTACTTATTAGGAGCTATTAGTTATTTAGTGAGAAATGTATTAGATTGAGGCAGATCAGTGACCAAATGTGATTGGTTTAGACAAATTTGATGTCACTGAGATGTCTGGTTCCCCCATGACAATTCCACTGCATGTCCTGCCAATGGCGTGTCATGTTGCATGCATTATACGTGAACCTCATCTAATTACTAACAGTTGATGTGTTGTGATATTTAACTAGGATGTCCGTTCGCAAATGGCCGCCTTTTTACCCCTCTTGTGGTGTGAGATCCGAGGAGGACCGCCGCTTAACCCTGTCATTATGGGATGTGAGATGCATGCTAACAGAGATGCCTCTCACCCTGAACATGTGTCCATTCAACAGGTACCTCAACACCTCCTAAAACCATGTCAAAGCTGAGATGACCTACAGCATGTTTTCATGAAAAGTGCCTAACCTAGCCTGTACCGTATAATGTGCAGTAGAGCCTTTAAACCAGAAGAGGTCAGACGTGTGCCTTAGATGTTGATAGTAAACGACTGAAACATGTTTTCAATCCATCTGGTCCTTTGTGGTTAATCACTGATCTAACAGGATTGTTTTAGGATTGCAAAGTGCAAAATCCATATTGTTTTTCGGTTCTGGCATCACGTGGACCCCTGTTTCAGTCACGTGACTTTTCGCGATTGGTCCTTTTGAAATAAACTGCTCCACATTCGGACTTGACACTGACTCAGAGTTCTACGGGCTGACTGTGGGTCACTGTGGTTCCAGGCCTGCATCCCTACTGAGGGAGAGGAGCGCGTGGAGGGCCTCAGGGGGCTGTGTGAGACCCTGTCCCCAGGGAGCGGGCCCCACACCGCTACAGCCCAGCTCAGAGAGTCTGGAGGCAGGCTGCACAGTGGGCCTCAACCACAGCAGCGACACGCGGGGAGCGGCACTCCGGCACCCCCTCAGGACAGGTGAGGTACTGCGTGAGACGAGGGCTCGTGTGGAAGAACAGGACTCTTTGGGATGAAACGGATTGGTGTCCTGGCTAGGACTGTTCTGGGAAAATAGACACCAGTGCTACAATTCCAACCACATTCTTCTCTATTTCATTTAATTTGAATCATGAACATTTTATTAAGTTGATGTGGTTGCTCTATTTTCATATTTCTTAACCTAGTGCTGTAGTGGGCTGGGTGCATCTTAAATGTAAAGGGATGAATTCAGACACTCTTGAGATATACGTTGTCCTATAAGGCCGCGTAGTGCAGTAATCCAAGAGGTTGTTCCAGACTCACCCCCTGGTGTTGTTTGTGTTGGCTCAGTAGGGGGCGGGAGCTGGGAGGCCACACCCCGCTGAGGAAGCCTGGCCCTCAGGCTGCCGCACAGCAGCCAAGCCAAGACCGTCCACAACCACAAACCAGGGCTCTGCTTGGAACTCAGCAGAGGCTGGAGCTCCCACTGCAGGCTGGAAGCAGCCCAGCTCCGGAACACCCACGACAAGCCCAGAACAGGTCTCTGAAGGACAGCCAATGGCGAGCCCTGGAGCGCTCCGGACAAACTCAAAACCGCCCAGTGAAAGTCCAAAGCCACCTTGTGCTGTCCCAGACCAGCAGCCCGGGAGGCCCATCTCACCCTCAGGTAGTGTGAGTGGGGCAGCCACAGTCACACAGCAGCCTTCCTTCACAACAGGTGTGCTCAGTGGGGCTCACCTGGCTCTCTGGCTGGGTGGGGTTACCGCTGAGTAGCTGAAACAGCTGACGAGAACCAAACAGATAAACTGTGTTTTGGTTACATCCGGCTATAAACACATTCCTTGAATAATTTGACACGTGTTGAACTAAAGTTAAAACACATTTTTTATCTAACAAAAGGGAAATGTAAATGACAATGCCCACTTGCTAGTTATAAACTTGGCAGCTCTAATGAATGCACTATTTATTTGCATATATATATACCAAGCATGCCTTTTTGAACTTTTTTGTTCACATCCACATTAAACTAGCCTTTCGGCCCTTCTCTAAGCCTCCTTTGTCAGAAACAAACCCAGCCACATGATTGGCTGCCTATGCCTTTCTTAAGCTCCATCACCAGCTGTAGGAGGTAATCCTCGTTAATGGGATAGGACAACTACCAGAGTCACTGTTCCGTCCCTGACTCGCTGTCTGTTGCCATGCGTCTCTTTTGTCGCTCAGGCGATCGTCAGGGGAGACACCGTGCAGAGCCAGCAGGCCCCCGAGCGGACTGTCATCCAGTTTGCCCCCCCCCCACAGGAAGAGGGGTCGTCGGATCAGGAAGTCCGGGAAAGGTATGGGGGAAAGCGTGGATTGCATCTACTGTTGATGCATGCAGTCAATAGAATCGTTTTTCAAGTTGTTTATGCTGACTTTTATATGAGATGGTATGAATAATGTTAGACGGGAGGATTTTAGAAACAGTTTTTGGAAAAAGATAATGAACCCTTTAGTGACAAATATGTCATACATGATGTACTGTAATAAATACTGTTTACTTTGTGTTAGTGCTTTGCTGTGTTAAACTATTTTTGTCTCTTTGGAAAGTATTTACATACGTGTTGATAGAAAATGATTACTAAGGGTATCCGTATGATGGATGCCTTGATTTATAAGTTACATTTTATTTATCTATACACGTATAATGAGTAGTGGTTGACACTTCTCACAGTTGACATGGAATGCAACCACATTATCAAAATCCACTGACCTCACAACAATTAATCAACATTCTCCTGAGGTTCGGGATGAAAGTTTTAAACCTGTTTGCATTTTCCATAATTAAATATTCTAAAGCAAAGAAAAGTTACAATATTGTTTTCTTACTTGTGATAGTTATCCAAGTATAACTTATCAAACCAACGAGAACGACACAGTTGTTCCTGAGGTGGTTCCCATTTGAGACATGAATAGGAAAGGCCGACCGGACAAAAGCAATATATATTCGAACCTTCTCTAACAATCTTTGGTCTCTCAGATACCAGACGTCACGGTGGGCCTTCCAGTCCCAGCTGCAGAGGAACAGGCAGAGCCTGGAAGCAGCCTTTCTCCCAGAGACCGTCACCGTCCCTGTGTTACGAGGACTCATCAGAGAGCTGCAGGTCGGTCTCCACGCCCTCTCTCTCCTGCCAAACCTGTCCAGTAATGTCAGCATTGTCATCCAAACAAGAGCAGTATTAGTATCCACTTACCCTTGCTGTCATGGCCACAGCCGTGCCCCCCCTTTTGTTTTTGGTTTTGCCCTTTCCTAGTGTTTCCCTGTCATTGTCTTCACCTGTGTGTCGTTTGGTTCTGTGTATTTAGGTTTCTGTTTTGTGTCCAGTCTTTGTCTTGTCATACTGCTACTACCCCTGCGTGTGAGTACCCTTCTGTGTCCCATTTTTGGATAATAAACCCCTTCGTTGTACCATGCCTCGCATCCGTCCTGCGTTTGGGTCCTACCCCTCCACACACCGTAACACTTGCAGTCTCCTGACAAGTTTAACTTGTCCTAAAACATAAAACAGTGTCACTAGATGACAGTTCCTTTATAACTTGTTTGCTATATATTTACATGGGTATTCATTTACAATTTGATGTAAAGTTTTCCCCAAAATACAAACTTGTCCTAATGCTTAGAAAACAAAATCTAGTTGACTTGGGTGTAAACTTGGGTGTCGACGTCCACCAGGTTATTCAGATCACTTTATCTCTCACAAAGATGACCTTTAATCACCAAGCAAGTTGAGATACTGACAGGTAGACAACAACAGTCTTCAAAAGGACATGGCTTAGAAGGAACCAATATCAAGTAAGCATAGCACATAGATCATAACTGAGGTGTTTTGGCATGTCTCACATACTTGTAAACAGTGTGTTCCACACGTGTGCGATTTTGACGGTTCGTTTATAAAGGACATTTTATACTTTTACACCTGCACGCATGTACTTCAGTTGAACCTGTGACTGCAACCACGAAGCTCCACATGTGAACCGGTGTGTGTGTGTGCGCGTGTGGCAGGCTCTCAAACAGGACACGGAGGTGCTGTGGTTTGAGTTTGAGCTCCAGCATTCGCAGCACACCCAGTTTTTCCAGTCCTCCCGGAGCCTGCAGGAGGGGGGGGAAGCGGAGCGCGACAAGGCTCCGCTCACTCAGCAGTGGAGGGGTCAACAGATCTGTCTGCAGACCAGGTGCGTTGCCTTTTCAGTTCAAATGTACTGTGAAGTCGGAGGAAGCGCTGATTTCCTTCAGCGGATTGACTGGTGGTAGTGGTGTGGACTCTCAGTCTGTTTGGGATATTTGTGTCGTGTTTCTACGTTCCCTTTTTAGTCCAAGCATAATTTTCTTTGTGTCGGTATACGCACCACTGTAATATACAGCCATCAAATGTTGTCCTGTCACACGATTTACAGTACCGCAAAAAGTGCTTGTGTTGAAGAGCTAATGTATTATAGTGTAACAATGTGTACTGTACACCTATGCTCTTGAAATGCACAACCACCAATGGAATGACAGTAGGCAGTTTGTTGATACATTATGGAATGATGGTAATGGTTTATGCATGTATATCACTCAGAATGGCCTCTCTGGACACCACGGTGGACCTCATGGAATCGGCCGACTCCGAGATAACGCTGATCTCAGATGAGCTGGATCGTATCACCAGCAAGCCTGTGGACATCTGTGGCTTCACAGTTACTGATCCCACGACTGTGGCTGACATTGAGGTGTGCGACTTAGGCTAACATTTGGAATGTTGCCACATAGGCTAGCATAACCGTGGACTAGGGCATGCTACTTGCCAGCGATGTTGGAATACCAAATGCTTCTGTGGTGTCGTGTGGGAAAACTGCACCACACCCCTGTTATCTTTATCACATACCTTAAAGCGGGTGCATGAAACAATGGCACACACAAACAAGCGCACACACTCACTTACCCTGCACACAAAGTTTCCAAAACTTGTTTTGTTGTCGCAAATGTTCCGTTTAGAAAGTGAACGAACCATCCCTTGTTACTTTCCTCAGGAGATCGATCAGAGGATCCAGTCGGCGCTTCGTAGCGTTTCAGGCCAAAGTTCTGTGGAGGAAGGGGAGGGGCCCAATCCCACCACCCCACCCCCCCTGTGCCATGCCCTGCGCAACTGTGGCCACCGCCTCAACCAGCTCAGGCAGCGGCTGAAGAGGGTGCAGTTGGCCGTGGGGGCGCTTGAGCGCCTCCTCGCCCCACTACGCGAGGCCGATTCTGGGATCTCCTCGCTGCGAGCTCCCCCTGACTCCCAGGAGCAAGGTGAAGTCCAGGGGGCCCGCGCCAGGCTGACGTCGGTCCAACCGAGGGTGCTGAAAGCGGAGCACGAGGCCCGGGGTGTGGACAGCCTGCTGAATGCGGCGGGGATGACGCTGACCAAAGACGGCGTTGTGGTCACGTGCCAGGAGGCGGTGGCGTCGGTGTCACAGAGACTGGAGGAGGAGGCGGACGGCGACACGTCGGGAAGCGAGCAGGGACGGGGAACAGACGGAGGGTCAGTTGTCCAAAAAGGCGGAGGACACAAACCAAAAGAGGAGCACGCTAGCCAAAGAAGAAAGGCTCCGGAGCAGGGGGATGAGCCGGAGGCACGGAGGAGGAGGGGGCAGGGAGAGGCGGGAGAGTCGAACGCCCCAAGGGGGAAGGAACCGGAAAAGAGGGCGGGGGAGGAGAAGAAGCCTCCGGTGCAGAGGAGAATGGCCCTTGTGCGGATGCTGAGGGAGGTACAGGCAGCCGTCGACCAGCAGGGGCTGAAGGAGCCCACCCTTCCTGCTGTCCAACACAGGTATGCATCCCAGCCCTCCTCATCCCCCCTGCCACCCTTCAAACACACACTCACCACAAACTCCCCCCCCTGTTCCCTGTCCCTCCTCCCTTCCTGTTCGCAGGATGCGTGCGCTGACAGACCTGGAACGTCGCCTGGACACGCAGCACTCGGAGCTGCGGGGACTCCGGGCCGCGTATGCTGACTCGACGCAGCCGGGAGCTGCCATGGAGGAGCTGGAGAGCTTGTGGGGAGAGACGCATCAAGCCGTCGCTGACAGGTAACGAGAGCGGACTGGAGGGTGAGCCGTGGATTTACCGTGTGAGATGTTGCCACTGTGTTGCAGTCAAAATTCTTTGTTCGCTTGACATTGGTCATTGGGTATTTGGCTGCAAGTTTGCATGTTTGTGTGCGACCGTCCACGTGGGTGTGTGTGGGACACATCTGTTTGCAGGCACGAGTTTGCGTTATATCCGATCTTGATTCTTGTTTACTTGTGCACAGACTGGACGAGTGATTCTTGTTTCCTCTGCCCAGACTGGACGAGTGATTCTTGTTTACTCTGCACAGACTGGACGAGTGATTCTTGTTTCCTCTGCCCAGACTGGACGAGTGATTCTTGTTTACTCTGCCCAGACTGGACGAGTAATTCTTGTTTACTCTGCCCAGACTGGACGAGTGATTCTTGTTTACTCTGCACAGACTGGACGAGTGATTCTTGTTTACTCTGCACAGGCTGGACGAGTGATTCTTGTTTACTCTGCACAGACTGGACGAGTGATTCTTGTTTACTCTGCCCAGACTGGACGAGTGATTCTTGTTTCCTCTGCACAGACTGGACGAGTGATTCTTGTTTACTCTGCCCAGACTGGACGAGTGATTCTTGTTTACTCTGCACAGACTGGACGAGTGATTCTTGTTTACTCTGCACAGGCTGGACGAGTGATTCTTGTTTACTCTGCACAGACTGGACGAGTGATTCTTGTTTACTCTGCCCAGACTGGACGAGTGATTCTTGTTTCCTCTGCACAGACTGGACGAGTGATTCTTGTTTCCTCTGCACAGACTGGACGAGTGCCGGTGCCTCACCGAGCTGCTGAAGAGCTTCCAGAGCGTCCGCAGTGTCGTGAGCGGCGCTTTGCAGCGTGCCGAGCGCACCATCAGCCAGCAGGCCTCCTACCTGGGGAAGGACAACCTGCAGAGGCTCCTCACTAAGGCACATCCCTGTTTTTACTGATTCATCTACAGCTGTGTTGGTTTGGCTTTAGATACAGAGCGGGAAGGGAGTCGTCATACATCAAGCAAATGAGGTGTGGTCTGACCATAAACATCTTCTGTAAAGTGTGTTTTGAATGTGCACCTGTTGACCACTGTATGTTCAGTGACTTGTGAGCAGTCTCCGTAGGGTAAACATGCATAATTGAGTCCGAACATTAATGATCAAATCCCAGATTGATGAATGAGAATTAAGATTGTCAAGGGAATTGTGCCACCATGACTTTATGATATATTTTCCCCAACCCTAGATGGCAGCACATACTTATTTTTCTGTCTTTTAAAGTATTTCTCAATAAAAATTGACCTGCAATTGTTACTGCTTTGTTCGTTTTTTTACACGCTTGTATGTGCTTGTACCTTTATGTTTCATGCGTGTGTTCAGGTGGATGCAGCTAAGGAGGAGCTGTGCGGACTTGGAGATGGGGTGGAGGAGATCCGGAGCGTCTGCAGACAGCTGCAGGCTCAGCTGCGGAAGGTCCCGGACTGTGCCGACGCCGCCTTCGAGAGTGAAGCAGACACACTCATGGACCGCTGGCTGGACGTGAGTTCACCCCGGCCTCAACTGTCAAGAAAACCTCCAGCCTCTCTACTTCCAGACCCTCTACATGTAGAGTCTCACCCTCCAGACTCGACTCCCTTTCAATCCCCAGATCTTCTACCCTCTTTGACCTGACTTTCTGCCTCCAGAACTTCTACCCCTGACCTCCTACCCCTGACCCTTTACCTCTGCCCTTCTATCCCCTGAGATTATTTCTCCAGACCCTCTACCCCATTCCCCAGACCTCTCTTGAATCAAAGTTCTTCCAGTTTATTTAAGGTCACAATGGAATAGAATAGTGCACATGGGATGCAATAAAATGGTTCGCATTTTATTTGGTACCGATTGTAACACAAGCAGTCTAGTGCACACGAACTGGTTTGCTTGCAGGTGACTGAGAGAACGGACTCCCACCACGACAGCCTGCGCGTGGGATTGGCTCTCTGGGAGGGCCTGGTCCAGCTGGGAGGGGAAGTGGAGAGCTGGACCAATAACAAGATGGCGGCCTTTGCTCAGTCACAGCCCTTCCAGAGTGACGAGGAGGTCGCAGCCTTGCAGGTACAGCCCCCTGGCCACACTTAGCGTTGTCCTGTGAATTCTCAAGAAAGTACGCTGCCACCTGATTTAAGATCTCGGAAGATACCTAAGCATGGTATTGAGGCCGAAGAGACATATTCTATTGTATTTGTGACTACTTTAATATATCCTTATGATGCTCTCAGGAGGAGCTCCAGGTCCAGGAGGAGAACTTGGAGCGCTTCCACCGCCGGGCGTCTGAGATCCAGGCTCTGCTGCAGAGCGAGGAGCCTCCTCTGGAACTCCAGGTTGGTGGCGTGGCGTGATGCACCCTTTTTACATGACTGAACGTACCTTTACCGTCAATAAAGCGAGACGGACGCCCCGTAAACTGTTCCCTCGTCCTTCTCGTCCAGGTCATCGAAACCCAAACGAGGAAGAAGATGGAGCAGGTGAAGGAGTTCTTCTCGGAGACCCTGGACATTTACAGACAGCTGGTGGCCGCTAAGGGGCTGGTGTCTGCCAAGATGGCCGAATGTCAGTCTTCTGTCCAGACGATCCAGGACTCCCTTGACAACCTCAGTGCCTCGGATGCCTCCGAGTTGTATGCACAGATCCAGGTAGGGGTTAGGAGACCTTAAACTAATGCTAGAACTACAGTATCTCCATCATACATTCATCATGGTGGTTCATCACCATATTTCACTAAATCTTTTCCCATCTGATGACGAATGTTCCCTATAAACTAAAATGCAGTTTCACAATTTGCATGTGTTAGCAAGGGGAGAATATCAAGGTGGTAAATAACCTCTCTGAACAAAGTGGGGGTAAGTCCTTCCGCGTTATCCGCCGTTTCTCTCCATGCAGGAGCTGTCTGCCCAGCTGCAGACGCAGGCGCATCAAGCAGACGGCTTCATGGAGGAGCTGGGCCTCATGGCCTCCGTCACCAGCCCAGAGAGCCTGCAGGACCTGGCTGCACGCTGCATGCAGCTGCAGGAGAGCGTCGGCGCGGCGCGCCGCCTCGTAGCCGCCAAGTGCGAGCAGGCAGAGGAGGACATGGAGAGGCTGGTGAGGTACGGACGCTCGCAGGCTCAACCTCGGGCTGAACCGCTCTGGTTTGGGGGAAAGGGGATTTCCAATGCCGAACCCACGCAACGTGCTAGTTTATTCGTTTATTATTTTAGTAGTTTTCACCGCTCACAATGGGTGCCGTTCACTTGGACTTTATCGGGATGCAGTTTATGCAGACTTTATGGGACTGTCATATAAACCATACTCGTTATTCAGTTTTATTGCATTTTATGAAGGGTAGTGGAACTGGTCTATCCTGTTGCTGTGTCATACTGCATGTGGAATACACTCCCTAATTCCCCCTGAATAGCTCTTGCAGCTCGTAAATCTTTGTCTCACAAAGGGCCAGTAGCTGCAACTCCGTATGTGTTTTCTCATGATTGTTAACGTGTGTGTGTGTGTGTGTGTGTGTGTGGTAGTCTGCAGAAGGAGTGTGAGCGTCTGGAAACATGGTTAAAGGCAGCAGAGCTGAAAGCAGAGAGAGCCAAGGATGTTACCAGCCTGCAAAAGGAAGTTCTTCAAAACAGGTTAACTAGTTATTTTGCCTAACTTTACGACATCACGACCACCTCCAAATTCAATAAAAATGCAGTCCACGTCGATGAATTTGCATTGACAAGACTCCTTTCTCTTGCAGCGAGCAAACAGAGGCCCTCGGCGAACTGATTCAATTCTTACGTGGGAGCACGCTCAAGGAGTCCTCCATACTACAGCACAGTGGCAGGCTGCTGGAGCACTTCCACCGTCTCCAAACCAACGCACTGCTGTCTGAGGAGGACCAGCGACCTCTAGCTTCTGAGACCCGGGCCTTTCAGACCCTGGCTGAAAACACTGAGGCCTGGGTTACAGCTCTGCAACAACAAGCTGACTCTGTCGTCACAGATGGTTCTGGGAGCCAAGACCAGGCAGAGCAGAGAGTACTTGCTATCCAGGTATGGGAGTCATTCCTGGGGATTGGTCCTTTTTGTAGAGATGGATTTAGGGACCCAGTAAGGGCTGAAGCAGTATGGAGTCTTCATAATGTCTGCTATAAAGTTGATTGTAAATATATATCATCATCTTTTTTATGATTTTTTTTTTGGTACATACTTAATGTCTATAATGACTTAATAAGGTCATAAACATATCCCCTTTTCCACTGTTGGGCAGGCTATCCTGAATGTGACGACTGAAGGAGAGTCTCGTATGGAGGACCTCAGGCTTACAGGACACCAGCTGCTAGAAAGATGTGGCGTTAATGAGGACCAGAAACTGGAACTACTGCAGACCATACGCAGCATCGAGGAGCTGTGGAGGTCCACGCAGCAGCCAGCCGAACAACATCACAGGTAAATGACTACAAAGGACCAGATGTGGACTTCACTGTAATTTTCCAGCTAGAAGAAAGATATTTACTCATATTTGTCTGAAACTATTGGGGCGAGGAAACTGAGCTTTTCGTCTTCAAATCCTGAATCCGTTTTGTATGCGTTGAAACGGTCGTACACAATTGCAAGGCAAATGAATATCAACACTTTCTTTCGTAAGAGAAGGTCATGGTTCCTGTAATTTTATTTATCAAACATCTAGTTCATTGGTTTGAATGAAGGTGTTCTAAGAAAAAATCATGTACGAATGAGGAGAAATTAACGCTAAGGAACTCTTCCATCCTCTTACTTCTCTACCCAGGAAGCCTATTTCATTCTGTTCTTAAATGTGGTACTTCTTTTCTGAGGGGATTTTCCTGTCTCCGACTCAAAGCTTGTTGCTGGAAGCAGTTGTTCTCTCATTCTCTTTCCGCTCAGGGCAGGGGTGGATGAGCTCACCTGAGCACCCTGATGGTCGTTACGAAGGCCCACAGGATTCCTTCCATTAAGCACAGAATGTAATGTACCTGAGTTTACAAGGCAAGGCAGATGGGATGGTACACCCTCACCTGAATATAGAATGGACAACGTAGGATTGTTAGGCTTTTCTCTCTTCAAACTCTTGCTTCTATCAGCTTCATTCTTCTGTCCCACATAACTATCCAGTTGTGAGATGTCCTCATTTGAAGAAGGGAAACTGGTTGTCTGAGGGGGGAAGAATATTATGCTGGTTCGACGGGTCACAGTGCCGTCTCTTTGAGATGGTTCCAATTCATCGTCATTCTGGCGTTTGCTGGAACTTTTCCTAGCCTGAACAAGCAGGGAATCGTTGTTGTCTAGAGGTGAGGAAACGTGGAGCCGTTGTGGTCCGGACTCACTTTGACCAAGAGTGCCTTCATTTTTGGATGATGCCATGGTGGTGTAATGTCCATTTGCACCTAGACATGTTCTAGTCATTGCATTTCCCTGGGGTGTGTGAGTTAGACCAACATAATGGAAATCCGACTCCTCCTTCTGTGCATTGGACCCATCTGAATGGGCTTCATGCAGATCTCCATTGTTTGTTTGTTTGTTTTGGTGGTCTGGTTTCCCCTGCAGTACTCGCTGAGGAGACTGTCCACATCTTTGCCTATCCTGCTCATTCTGAATATTCCTCTTCAGCTCCTCCCCAAGTTTGGCACCTGTTTCCGCTTGTTTTGGTGGCTCATTGGAAGTGTCAAATATATGCCAGCTCTCTGGTGACGGCTCGGTGGGATTTGATGAAGTAGGCGTGTTTGACTCGATATCACTACACTGCACACCTGTGTATCCAGAGTGCTTCTTCACCCTCGGGCTAGGTGGTAGAGGCACCTTGAATACATGTTGAGGCTTTTTACTCGAATCAGTCTGTCGCTTGGGGCGAGTCGAGATTTCAGCAATGTCCCTGTCGAGGAGGTTGGAGGTAGTACTTAGATTGGGATTGGGATACTTCTCCCTCCTTTTTTGTTCAGTAGGCAACTTAAACACGCCTCGGGTCCCTGGAGGCAAGTCAGTCTCTTTTCTGGACTTTGTAAGCATTTCATATACGGTCCATGACTTTTGATTTCGCCCTGTCGTTTGGAGGGATTCCGGAGCCACATCAATTCTTTCGGGTTCAGCACACCCCGGGCTCACATCTGTCCTTTGCACTGGATTCCAAGAGAGTTTGTCACCATTTTCAATGTATCTTGAAGACAGTTCAGGTCTTTGATTTTGGGGCTGAGGGACTTTGAAAGTCCAGTTAGCCTGTGTGGTAGACGCACCGTGTTTGTCCAGATGAACCTCCAGCTCGAGCGCTAGTTCAGAGTCCAGATTCAGTTGGAATTCCCTTCTCTTCTTGGGACTCTGCTCATATGACGGGTTAAGAGCTTCAGCCTGGGGCCGAAAAGGAACCTCAAACTTAGAAGAACTACAGTCAAATTCTTCTGCGCAATCTATGTAGACCGAAGCAGGGAATATAAATTCATATTTCTTATGATCCTCCAGTTCTTTCACATTTGTGGAGTCACTTATGTCCAGCACTGGGGATGGAAGGGGAGAGAGACTGTCTTCCCTCAGGTAATCCATCCATGAGTCAATATCGGGTATGTTCTTGTGATTCTCACCATCCAGAAACAGAAAAGGAAAGCGGATGCGCATTCTGGTCAGGCTTTCAGCAGGATTTAGAACGGTGGGGGCGGCAGACCTTGAGGTTTCCTTTCTAGAAGTATTACGTGTAGATCTCTCTTGTGATTGGTCGGGTGAAGCATCATTGCCTAGCTGGGAATATCCAACGTTCTGATTGCAGCTGACACCAGGATTATTGCAATGACCAGAAGCAGAATTTAGTTTCCTTGGTTGAGTCTCCTGGGCCCTCTCTAATTCTGGCCTGCATACTGTCAACAAACACAAATAATAAAAAGGTGAAATTTAAATTAATTGGTAAACTTATAATGAATTACTTGAGCAAATGAGTTAACACATGAATTACATGTTTTTAGAAGGGGTTTTGTCTGTAGTAACATTTGTCTGTTAAACACAGCCCTCCTTTCACTCCCAATGTAATACAAAACTCATGCTACTGAAACATCACACACTCTTCTGCCTTCAATCAAAAGAAAATGTTCTAACTTGGCAACATATTAGACAATAAAGCTTTTTGAATCTTTGAATATTCGAACAATCAAAAAGCAGTAAAAAAAAGCAGTAAAAAGCAATATTGCAATTTGTTCAATGTTAATTCAGTAAATGACGTATTTAGCAATTGCACATGGCACAATACAATTTTGATAAAGGTCTAATCTCATTACTATCAATGTTAATACAAAACAACAACAACAACAAATCCTATAATTTTGTACCATGCAGTACAATTTGATGGCTATGGTACATACCTGGGCAATCTACCCAGTGCAAAAGGATAACAGGATCCATTTTGGGGAAAAACAAACTATCTTTGCTCAGTTGAGATCCATTTTGTTTTGGGTGATAAATAATTGAAATGTTACCAAGCAATAGGTTTAGTGACTGTTACATCCCTCCACACAATACAAATAACAGCTCTGTGACATCACTCTATGTTCTCAGTTCTAAAATAACCAAATTCTAAATTGGAGTCTCATTCTACATTATGTTAATAAAGTTGCAAGACAAGTCATGAAAATATTGTTTACTAGTTATGCATGGGAGATCTGCCATACAATAAAGGCATTACTTTCCAAATAAGATACCCATCTGACAAGGTTGCACTACGTATGTGTATTACCTTGTGCATTATATTCATGAGACTAGTCATGTCCTTAACTCTATTCACATAATTTCCTTTTTTTTTGCACACACCTGTGACTACAGCAGTCATTTATTACACATTACAGCACACATATTATGGCAGTGAAAAAAAGGTTACCTGTAGGTTAAAGAATGTTTCAAGTAAATCTCATAATTGTGTGGGATATCATGGTGCTTGTACAATCAGCACTGGGTCCGATGTGCACAACCAGTAGACGTCCTAGATATGCTAAACAAATTCAGTTTGAGTCACTTAGAAGCTTATTACTGCCTACAAGTGAATCCAAAACACAACAATAATGATTTGCTTGTGCCTCAATTATTCAAATACTTTTCAACATTTTCTCATGAAAGCATTTTAAGTGGACATCTCATTCTGAAGACGATTTTAATCTGGTACTTAACCTGCTTAAATAGAAGATAATCACAAGCAGAGAAAACGAAAAGCACAATATGTCTGTGCCCTTATTCCTAGACATATTAAATCAAATTACACATAATTATATAACGAATGTCTTAGACTTAGTAACATCTCTAGA
This sequence comes from Hypomesus transpacificus, assembly GCF_021917145.1. NCBI lineage: Eukaryota > Metazoa > Chordata > Actinopteri > Osmeriformes > Osmeridae > Hypomesus > Hypomesus transpacificus. Next base: position 13,810,202 of record NC_061065.1, on the reverse strand, counting down.
ATAGTCACACACCAGGTGACACGTGGATGTGCTGTAAATGTCTAAAAGGTGGAACCTTTTCATCTCTGTCAGCCTCCTGCAGGCAGAGCCTGACCTCAGCTTCTACCTGGCCCAAAGGCAGCAAGCGCGCTGCCGAGTTATGGAGCTCCAGCACCAAACCGACCAGCTCCCTCTGCTCTTCCCCTGGCCTGGAGCCGCCCTGCGCAGGCAGACGTCCCTGCGTGCCCAGGAGCTGCTGGATCGGACCAAAGCATTGGGGCCCGACTTCTCCACCCTGAAAGCCCAAAGGCAGAAGCTGGAGCAGCTGACCGAGGACCCCATCTGGGAGGACTCTTCCTGGGCGGCCCTGGAGGACCGCCAGCCCCGGCTGCTCGGGGAGCTGAGAGTGAGTGGCTAAAGCTGGATGTCTCTCTGTTGAAGATGCGTACACAGATTTGGGAGATGTACATTGCACTAAAAAAGAGGGCTTGACGATTGTAAATTTATGACTTTTCCCCTCGACCAGGGCCTGTGTGCCATCCTCCAGGAGGGTGTGTGTAGAGAGGAGCGATGTGGCCGGCTGCTCCGTGATGGCCCTCGCACTCTGGGCTCCCTGCAGGAGAGGAGATCCCATTTCAAAGAGCAGCCTCGACACTCATCTGAGCCGAAGGCTGATCCAGCGACCCTGGAGGTGAGATGAATCAACACTCACTCACAAATCCGCATGCAGTTCTATATTTCATCCACCCCCCCTCACTTATCTCTCTCTAATACACACAAGCACAAACATTCTGAACACTCAACAGCTGATTAAAATGTACAATATATACTGTATATACAGTAATATACGTCTTCAACAAAACATGTTTGCCCCGGCAGGCTTTGCGTCTGGAACTGAGAAGCGCAGAGAAGGATCTTGTGGAGCTGGTGTCCCTTCAGGGCTTCCTGGCGTCCAGCTGCACAGTTGAGGGCCAGGTCTCCTTGTCCCAGCAGGTCCAAGACCTCCACGACCGCACAGAGGCGCTCGGCAGGACCCTGGAGAGCGACATCATGGAGATCTGGGCTCAGCTGGAGGAGAAGACGTCTCAGTGCGAGCGGCAGCAGGTGGACGACGAGACCTTCAGCCTGCAGGGGGCACTGCAGGGCTTGTCTGAGCGTTTGGCCCGTCAACCAGACATTTCCGTGGGGGTCTTTGACGTCTCTCAGTTTGAACAGCGCTGGCACAGTCTACAGGTAACCAGGATGTTGAGAACTTTCCGCATGAAGACATTTGTGTAATTATGTGTTATTAATTACATTGCATAGATACATGGATGTGTTTTAGGTATTATTGGGCCTAAAAGCCAGTCATTGTAGACAAATATAACAAAGGCTTTGCAGAATTACTCATGAAGATAATGTTATTGTTGTAAGGACTGTGAACAAAGCTTGATACAGCTTGAAGCAAGACTTCATGACCTTCAGACAACAGGAAGGTCAAATGTCCAAGACGAGAAACTTTCGTCAAATAGGATTTTGGTTGTGGATGCACTAGCCAAAAACTTAGACAGGTATGTATGTACCGGTATCTGCCACTTCTAAACATGGTATACATGTCCTTGTGTCCTTATGTTTGAAACAAACAATTCAGCTACTTAGTTTTTTCTGTTTCTTTTGTTTCTCTCTTCACCATGTCTCTTCTTCCCCCAAAATATTCTGTCCATCCCCTCTTCTACATTCATCCTTCCGTTCCTCATCCTTCCGTTCCTCACCCATACTTGCCTCTCTCTCTCTCTCTCTCTCTCTCTCTCTCTCTCTCTCTCTCTCTCTCTCTCTCTCTCTCTCTCTCTCTCTCTGTCTCTGTCTCTCTCTGTCTCTCTCTCTCTGTCTCTCTCTCTCTGTCTCTGTCTGTCTGTCTCTGTCTGTCTGTCATTCTCCAGTCTGAGGTCCAGTGTGCGTGACAAGCAGCAGCAGGCTGCAGCAGACACCGCCCGCCATGTGAGGGAGACCACCTCCAGGCTGCAGCAGTGGAGCCAGACGGCCCAGTCCCAACCACCACACTCCACCCAGGTGACAAACTGGCGCACCCCCTGTCCTCAACCAACCACACCTATCTGTTTGTCCCTTACAAATGATCTTTCCTCCAATCGTCTGCCGTTCAACCTGTGTCGTCGAACGACCCTCCCCCACACGTGTCAGTCAGCCAGCAAGCCAGTCTTGTTTGGTTAATTGTTGCATGTTGAAGGTTATGCCTTAAAGCAAACCAGTTGGTTGATATCTGATCCATAGCTCTGTCTACCTATTTCCTGTCTGGTAAGGAAACATTTGTCTTTGGGTCAAAATGATAGACGGTTAGATGCAAAACCTCAAACATGACCAAATGATTAGTCAGTACTCTGTTCATTTCATAAGAGGATGTTACAAAAAGAATGTAATTGGTTTGTTGCTCCATTTTCCTGGGTTCACTCTGAGTTTACAGAGAAAGTTTTTAAGAGGACCAAAGGCCTTACCATTTAAAAGCTTTACAGGATGCATTATCTCATATTTGTTGCCTGCCTGTCAACAACATTGTAACATGGAATTTGATCAATTCAGGTCTGTTGGTCTATTTGCAGTTTGTTGTCACTACAGGATATTTCTAAAAAGACCTGTTCTCAAATTGCCTTGTTCCCATCCAGTTCTAGCTTTGAGCCATTAGGAGCACTTTCATTTGTGAGTACTTCGTAATTAACATACTTTTGGAGACCACAGTTTTTCAAAGAAACTTTGAAAGAACACAACAGCTCTTGTTACCTCAGTAATGCCTGATGCAATGTGTTGTCAGTCAAAGTTTTCCCACGGATTCATTTGACATCAAATGACTGCGCTTCAATTAACTAAACTTTTTTCGAGTAAAAGTGAAACTGTTTGCAAAAAAAAGTTTAATAAAAAGACATCCAAAGAAACGTGATGTTTATCTACGACAGGTCACACTTGACGCAGGACGACAACTCCATCAAGACCTGCAGGGGGCGCTCTCGCGGCGGGAATTCCTGCAGAGCTGCCTCGGAAAGAAACGCACCAAGAAACTGGAGAAAAGTGCTTCAGAAACCCTTCGCCACAGCGAAGCTCTGCTTACATCCCTCACAGAGGCATCTGGAGGTGGTGACTCTGCAGAAATCCCATTATGCGACCGTGGAGTTTGTCAACCAGGCCCTTTTAAGACAGATACGGATGAAGAATCCACAAGCAATATGCCTGATGTCATCCAGACTGTTGAGACACAACCAGACATGGCTGAACCCCGTAAAGTTGCCACGATCATTCTGGACACGTGTTTAGATTATGTGGACAGGGGTCTCGGTGATGTTGTTGACACCGTAAGTCATTTCACTTCCTTTTCTGAACAAAGTCCTGAGACTCCTGGGTTTGGGGGAACGGAGGAGAGGGAGGATGGACGGTCAGAGGCCGCTACTCACCTTTACAGTGTGTGCGTGGAACCAGATACACAAGAAGCGGAACAAGGGAATTCGGACACGTACACAAAACCCATAAGAGACCCTCAGTCCGAGACCAAACCACAACACCAGAAGGAGACGAAGAAAGTGTTCACCATCGTTTTAAACATAAACCAACCTCAGTCAGAGTTTCAGTGTAGTCACGGTCAACTGTCCTCAGGAGGAAGTGGCTCGCATCAATGGAGCTCCCAGGACTCCGAGTCGTTTGACGTACAGGGTCACTCCTCAGTCCAGGAAGCTGCAGAGGGTCAAACTGAGAAGCCCACTAGTTCAGCCAGCGGGGAGAGGAAATGTACTGAATCACAGGGCATCGAATGTGACGACCGACGGAAGAGTGCCGAGTCAGCGCTCCTGGAACCGCAAATGACTGAATTCAAGTACACAAAACGGAAGGGGCCGAGACCGACAGAAGATCAACCAAAAGGCGGTCCAATGAAAGATCGAAGTTCCATGTCATTGTGGGGATCTGCATCCGCGGACATAGAGACAACGCAACAGGAACAGGTAATTCTATCCCTGTCTCTTTCTCTCTGACCCTCTCTCTGGTCTTTTTCTATTCCCCTCTCTCCCTCTCTTTCTGTCTCTCATTCCCCTAGTTTCGTGGCATAATTGTTTTCAAACCTAATTCCATTCCATTCTGTGCCACCCACTCCCCCTCCTCTTACTTGTCCAGTCTGCACTTGTTTGACATTTAACACAGTGTGCCTGTACACACTGTACCATGTAGCCAAGTCTATCAGAAGTTTAAAAAATACTTTGTCTCGATTCACTTTTTTTTGATTTTCTTCTGAGGTCCAAGTCATTCACGAAAATAAGTTATTGTCTTCTCTGAGAGATTTTTTTTGACATTTTCAGACACTCTTTACAAGACTGAACTCGAGGAGTTATTACAGTATAATACGTAGCGGCATAGTTTGACATTTGAAGGTCGTTATTTGCCCCAAGTCAAAATACATGCTGTTATAAATCCCAATGAGGAATTTACTTCCCCGAGACAAATGGTTCCTTGTCGGCTTTCACAACCCTGAAGGGCAGTAAAATCCACACTCCATCAGTGAGCTCTTTCTTTAGAGAAGAAGGAAGTTATATCAACGCTCGTCACATTTGTGTTCATTCTGGATTGGTTGATAAGAAAGCAACACAGTGGTTCTTGGTTGCGGACCGTCGCATCCAACTAACTTTTAATCTGGTTCCATAACCAGGAGTAGTTTCTTGAAACTACAACTGGTGCGTCGCCAGGTATATATTTTAATCCAGTCTTCAAGACATTCCACTGAGTAAGGTTTTGATCATTTGAGGAGCATTTGTCCACTGATGTAAAAGCTGGGAAAAAAAATCAAATTTTTTTGTGTGCTAGCTTGCCAACAGTCTGTCCGATATGTTAGGATAGACCATACTGTTAATGCACTATTACTCGTGTTTTTTGCTACTTAATGAGGATGTCATGTCAGATGTTACCTGGAAGATTCAAACTTGACCCGGTCTCCTCAAACCAGTTCCCGCTATTTTTTCCCCTTTCCGGGAGCTGTGCCGGTCAATAGCAAACATCCTTGATACAGTACATACTACTGTTCCTAAAAAATACATCATAATCCTGTAACAATTTAGATCCAGATGCGGTAATATGCATTAGTTAATATGTACTAAGTCTTGTTAACCCATGAATGTCAATAAGCATCAGGAATAGTACACGTGTTGCTCAAGTTAAGATTTCCTCCACGCCTATCTTCACCCACAGTAGACATTACGAGTCATGTCAGTTCAAACTCAGAGGAGTGTAGAATTCTGGAACAGGGCCCATATCCCTCAGGGGAGGGCTAGCTTTCTACAGTCACATTCTTGCTATAATCGCTGCACTAACTTGCCAGGACAGGGAAGGGAAACACAGCAGTCTTGGCTGTGACCGCGGGACAAGCACATGAAGCCTTGTTATTATCAAGTCTAAACAAGAGATCGAAACTCCGATGTGGCACCGCCTTGTTGCTCTTCAGGAAGGGGGCAGAGCTGAGGAGAGCTTGCCGGTTCGGGCTCAGCGGTCGTCAGCCCGTGCAGGAACAGCGGAAGCAGGTGGAGGAATAGTGCAGCTGGAGTCCCCTCGCCACACGTCCGCCATGCAGGGAATCCTCTCTGAGATCCGAGGGCTGGTGGAGAGAAGTGACATCACCAAGGTGAGTGTGCTTCATGTGCACGGTTGAATGGAGTTTGGAGAGAGTGGGAGATTAATGTTTCCGGGCCGGGCAACTGAGATATGTTCAGCGGAGAGCTAGTTGGGGCCTGTAGACGTAAAGTAATGCCACGTGATGCAAGTTGTTGATTAATAGCTTGGATAACTTCAAACATGAAAGAGATGAAAGGTTCTCTATCCAACAGTTAGTCCTCCGATTGAAATGTTTCTGCTAAGTGTTAATCGAAACAAATGATGTATTAAGAATACCCAGCCATGAGAGCACTACAGTGAACTGCTTTGATCATTGACCAGATAAGACTATATTTTTGAAGTTTCCAAGGCTTGATGAGACTGTATTCCCAAGATAGTAGCCATCCAGGAAGGAGCCATGTGCCGATGGGATTTCCTGCAGGGCACTTGTAGTTTCCGGCACAGTCATCAGTCATTTAGGAGGCCATCTGTATCTAGATGTAACCTGTATATCTAAGTTTAAAACCACTCATTTACAATTTGACTGGCCACCGGGCAAAGTGTTACAGATTTGTAACATCTGGGGCAGTTACCGTATATGTTGAATGCATGTACAGCACCTCTCTGTTTCAACACAATCCTTTTGTTCACTCAGTCCCATTTTGTATCTTTTGTTTTGCTTCTGTGTATTTAAGGGAGGCCACCGAATGGACCCAGCATGGTACCTTGCCCCCTCGCCCAGAGAAGCAGAGACCAGGCTTGGCCGGACTGTCCTCAGCGCTCTAGGATGCCGTTATCAGCCGGCCCAGCTCAACCCTACTGCCATGACCCAGCAACTGAAGGAGGCTGAGGTACTAGATCCCCTAAGGATCTTCTTTGAAGGATCTTCCTACCTCTTTAGCTCTGGAGAGAAAGTAGTGGTCATACTAGTACTGTGTGTGTCATGGTTAAATGTGGTTAACTATGGGCATCTATCAAAACGTCGTTCGTCAAATAAACAATGAATCTTTTGTATTTTCTGCTTTGAATTCGAATTGCGTTCTGGATCAAAACAAGAACATTAGCCCCTTATCTGAGGAATGTCTTCCTGGTGGGCTTCCTTGCAGGGCTTCAGACGTTCCGTGCTGGAGCAGGTGGCTGCGATGAGCCGTGCGAGCGCCGAGGCACGTGACCCGGAGGACGCGAGGAGCACCGAGGGCCAATGCAGCGCCGCCCTTCTGGACGCCGCTGCCACATTGCAGGTCAAAGAGGCTCAACTCGACTTGGTCACGCAGTACCACGAGCAGACGGGGGTCGTCGGAGGGCGCCTGAAAGGTCTGGCCTCTGAGCTGGCCGGGCTAACCTTGTGAGTGACCCCGCTGTGACTTGTCGCGATTCCTGTTTTCGGTTTGAGAGACGAGGGTGTTTTGTTGATATTTACTCTCGGTTTTCCTTCGCCTTCGCAGGGAGGCTTTGGGAAGCAATGCCCTTCAAGTTGAGAGACTCGGCTCCCTCCTGCTGACTCTGAGGCAACAGAAAGCAGCGCTGAGCGAGTTGCTGCAGCTGTGCGGCCAGGTGTCAGGTCACCTGACCGAGTCGGAGGGCTCGGGGGCTCTCCTCGCCCATCTCGGAGAGCTTCAGGAGACGTGGAAGCTGGTGGAGGCCACCTGCACCAGGACACTGTGGCACGGCCTCGTTTCCACCTCTCAGGCGGATGACCTACTACGAGAGGCCGAGGGGTTGCGTGCCGCGCTCCAAGCTGCTTCCCGGTCATTCCAAACACGGCAAGACAGCCCCCGTGCTTTTGAAAGGATCTTGATGGTTGCCGACCTCGACGTTTTTAACCAACAGTACACTCATCTCCTGTGCGTGTCTGGGGAGCTCGGTGAGTTTGGACTAGGACAGAAGGAGAGAGAGGCGATGAGCGAGGTCTTTCAGGGCTTGAAGCAGTTGCTTGATCTCACGCAGAGCGAGCTCAGAGCTCAGTCTCCTGAAATTGTCAGCGACTCTCTGTCTAAAATCATTCAGCGGACACGGGACAGGGTCGTCTGGGCCAAACGCACCCAGAACCTTCTCACCTCGGGGAAAAGGCTGGCCGTCTTCCCCGAAGAGGCTCGTGCACAAATCGCGGGGATGAGGAAACTGCAAACGGAGATCGCGTCCGTGCGGTCGAAGGTTGGATCAGAAACGGGAGACGGGATAGCGCTGGACTGGAACCTCGGAGAGGAGGAGATGGAGGAAGGGTCGAACTCACGGAAGACCCTGGAGGAGCTTTGTGCAGGCGTGGCCAACGACTGCACTCACACGCTGAAGGAGATGGAGAAAACCCTGCGGGGGAGGGAAAAGCTGTTCGCCCAGATCACAAAAATGGATACGTGGCTCGTAGCCTCGCATATTGAAAAAGAAACGTCCACCGATGTGTCTCCTGCTAGCATCCCTGACCTGGAGCGAAAGGTCCGGTCCCACCAATCTGCCCTAAAGGATGTCGAAAGACAGATGTCTTTCACTGACTCCCTTTTGGAAAAAACCAAGGAGATGGCTCCAGGCATGACCCCGGCCGAGAGCCGCTACCTGGTGAACAGGCTCGCCGGCCTTCGCCTGGAACTGGACGGGATGCTGGTCCACGAGAGGACGACTGTCTGGGAACTGGAAGAGCTTCTGCACGCTCAGATGTCTTCTGCCGAGGAGCTAGCCGCCGTCCGAACGAGCTTGAGCCAGATAGCCGCTGATCTGGGGAGGCAGAGCTTCCCAGTCACCAGAGCCAATCTCTGGGCCACTGAGCCCTCGAGGCGCCTGCTCCTGGAGCATCAGTGTCACATACAGGAGCTCCAGCACTGCCAGAAAGGGCAGAAAGGCGCCCTCTTGTGCACCATCGCAGAACTGCAGGAAAAGATCAAAAATCTCGAAGCCCACGCCCCGGAACATGAGAAGTACCTGTGCCTTAGGAAGCATGTGGAAGATTCCAGAGATAAGGTGAAGGGACAGATCCAAATGTCGAAAGACACAAGTGTCGATGTGGGCGAGAGGTTCAGGCTGTGCCAAACTCTTCTGGTAGAACTTCCCCTGCTGAAGAAAGAATGCCAAGAGGCAGCAGACCAGTTGGAGGCCATATCTCAGGACTTGTACCCATCCCAGCTCACCTCAGAGAGGCACAAGATCCGCCGGGCAGTGGAGAACCTTCTTTCTTGTGAACTCACCATCACCAACGACATCAAAATGCTGGAGGGGAACCTTCTAGAAGGTCTCCTTTTCTGCTCCGAGTACAAGGCCATGATGGAACTTCTTCACCAAAGCTGTCAGGAGTTCAAAGAAGCTGGGCCGGTTGCTCCGGATGAAAGCGTGATCGATTTAGAACTCCAGGGCTGCTGGGTCACTTGGAGGAACTTGGAGTCTGGGATGAGGGTGTTGGAAGCACTGGGACAGAGAGAACGCGTGGACATGAGGACGTTTGATGAACTGTTCACCCTGAGGGAGGCCATCATGCAAGAGTGCCGCGCACGTATGGTACGTTTCCCTGATATCTTCTACACAATGGTATAGTATGGTGTACATCTGTCATTGTTTGATAGACATTGTTTCTTTCTTTCATAGGAAGGGTTCTTTCCTTAAAAGGACAATTTTGCTTTTTTCACCTTGCTGACTGCACTTTTCAGTTCGAAAATGAGTCATTATTACGCAGCACAATGACTGGGGACAAAATGTTTATTCCTTTTAGCTGAAATGACCCAATCTTATATTTGCCTCCTCATAATTGAAACTACCCAGGATCAACCTGCATGTATAATTGATGACCGTACTGGTGGACTACCCACCAGTAACCCTTTACCTGCCATTCTGTGTCTCGCAGGAGAATTTGTCTCAAGCCCGAGAAGCCCTGAAGGACTACCACTGGGCTGCGCAAGGAGCCGTGGCGTTCCTTCACAACGCCGAGACCACCTTCCTGTCCCCTTCCGGAGGATTCTTGGACTGTACTGAGGAGCTAACGCACGCCCAGCAGGCCCTGGCCTCCTTCCAGGAGGGGATCGAGGCCCACGTCTCCCATCTCCTGGACGTGGTCCCCCAGCGAGCCTCCCACGTTCTCGCCTTCCCCCCGACGGAGTTGCTCCACGCCCGGGTCCTGAGTCATGTGCTGGTGGGCAGGGCCACCTTGGAGGCCCAGGCTCAGCTCCGACTGGAGGCTCTGAAAAGGTCGGTCCAGAGAACCAATGTTCTCTATACGTCGCCATTTCTCCTTATGTCTCTTCCTCTGTCATTTAATCACAGGAACTGAGCCATGGAGGATGACGTTCTGTAAAGAAAGGTTGAGCTGACCCAGGAATTAGGGTTTACGCACTAGTCATCCCCCACTATCCAAATAAAGCATCTGTTAAAGGTCTACACAGTAACATCATTTAGACACTGCAATCATAAAGATCAGCTATATTCCGATATGCACTCAGAGACCAATGTCTCGGATAAGTGCTGTTCAAATTATGAGGACACAGCAGGAGGTATCTCGAATGGAGTACTTATTTTCTCGCCCGGAGTTGAGTCACAGAGAGGAAGCCGTTGCATGTTGAACAGTGTGATGGGAAGTCATCAAGGGGTGTGGCAAAGAGGTGAACTTCTTATCATGACTTCTACGAAGGATGACCAAAGACATTAAGTCAACGGGACTAGCCTTGTGGATAGAATTGAGAGATATCCAGGTCCACACTCCTTCCAACGCCTTTCATCTAAAAAACCTTTCAGACGAGAAACACTCGACCCAGTTTCTAATTCTCCATGTTTGCGGTTGGTCCCAAAGGTGTGCCGACACACAGCAGCTGCATGGGAAGTGTCACGGGGAGGTGTGGCAACTCCTGACCACCTCAGAGACCAGACTCTCCGAGTGTGCCGCCCTGGATGTGACCTCACTCTCCAAGTGTGTCCAGCAACAGAACAAAGCCGAGGTTTGTCACCGACTGACCGCTTACCCCTCGGCCGTGCTTAGGCCGACCTCGGAAATGCGGTTTGAATACGGTGTGCGTCTCCTGGTGTTTGCCCTCCAGTAGCATGCAGTATGAACTGTACACGCGCGTGTGTTTTTTTGTGTCCATGCAAAGGCCCTGGCGGAGGAGGTGCGAGGCCTGGCCGCGAGGCTGAAGGAGCTGAAAGCGGGCTGCCCGGCCCAGGGCTGCAGCGCGGGCACCGAGGGGGCCCTGGGCGCCCTGTGGAGGCGGTGGTGGCTGCTGCAGCACGGGGTCAGCCTCCTCCAGGCTCACGCTGAGCAGAAGAAAGAGGAGTGGAGAGACATCGGCATCAGCGTGAGTCAGCTGAGGAGTTTTGAATCATTATTTTTTTTTAATGTTTGTATGAGTTAAAATGTGTGATTCATAAACGGGATTTTGTTTTGGCTCAGAGTTGCTTGACAAAAGGAATGTTTTCAGATCGACCAATGCAGCAAGACCTTGAGCAGGCTCCAGGCCAACTTGCCCGACGGTTCAACTGTGAGCTCCACCCCAGGGGATCCACGTGACTTGTTAGCCCAGGCAGAGGAGCACCAGACTGGGCTGAAGGAGGCTCAGGGAGCATTGGCTTCCCTGGAGCACAGCCTAGCGCTGCTGCTGGGTGTGTCCATCCCACAGGAAGCATCCATCCTTGTTCCAGTCTGTCAGACGCTGGTCAAGATGCAGGACAGCTGCAGGAGGTAGAGGGAAATATGTTTAAATGGGCATTCTGTCTCTCTGTCTCTCTGTCTCTCTCTCTCTGTCTCTCTCTCTCTGTCTCTCTTTCTCTGTCTCTCTTTCTCTTTCTTTCTCTTTCTTTCTCTCTCTTTCTCTCTCTTTCTCTTTCTTTCTTTCTCTCTCTTTCTTTCTCTTTCTCTCTCTTTCTCTTTCTTTCTCTTTCTCTTTCTCTTTCTCTCTCTCTCTCTCTCTCTCTCTCTCTCTCTCTCTCTCTCTCTCTCTCTCTCTCTCTCTCTCTCTCTCTCTCTCTCTCTCTCTTTCTCTCTCTCTTTCACCCTCTCTCTTTCGCCCTCCATGTCATGTCTGTGCTTCACCGTATAAAAAAAACAACTTTGTGAATTGAACAGTTTGAGATGGAAGGTCACCCTTATTCGGTCCCCAGCCTGACAGAGAAGAGCCTGCTGGCCCGTAAGGCTGCCCAGTCCGAGGTACAGGAGAGACAGCGGTGGCAGGAGAAGATCCGAGATGTGGAGCAGCAGATGGACACCCTGCTCATCATCCTGGACACCCTGCCCAGCGGCCGTCAACAGCAGGTCAGCCTCACGTCAAGTGTCTCACTGAATCATTTTTACAGTTTGTTTCGTTTAATCAGCTTAACTAAAACGTAGCATAGCCCAATTTGATTTCGAAACCTTCATTTGATCAAAAAAAAAAAAATAAATGTCGAGTGCGCATGTGCTTATATTTGTATCACAGTCAGAGTTATACATAGTGTAAGTGAACATGCCATTCCTTTTTGATTTGCTTTTATAGGTAGAGTTGTCTAACTTAAAGATGAACAAAGTGCTTTACAGTTGAGGACATAAACATTTTCCTTCATGTGCTGGTGTTCCTCATCACATCTTCGGGGCAGCTTTTTTTTCTTTCCGGAATGCTTGCTCCGTTTTGAAACTGGGATTCCAGTGAGAGGGCACTTTGAAATGCATGTGTTTACATTCGTATGTCAGTTTGAACTGTCAGAGGCCCCATGTAATTGAATAAACACGTGGTCATGAGTTTGTTAGTACATGAAACTCAGAGTAGCCTACAGTTGATTACGAACCGTCTGTCCGTTGAAAAGTTTCCATTTACGAAAACAGAGTTTCAGCTTGCCTGAAAAAAAGTTGGGATTCCGTTGGGTCATCATTTAGCTTTGGCCAGTTGAATCCCATATTTAACATGGAGGGTTGCGTTTTCAGTTGGTTTTCAGTTAGTCTACCATCGTTAAGCACCAAAGCATGGCTAATATGATTTTAATGAGCTGAAGCATTGTTCTGGGAACAGTAGACAACTGTTGAACCTTAACATTACAGCTGGGAGGTGTACATGTCCTCTATTACATCTCTGCGCCGTTTTAATTAGTTTTAATTACGTTAAATGTTTTATTTTTAGCTTCATCTTTTATTTTGGCATGCAGGGTTTAAACCTTCAAAACTTTTTAATTGGTTGAATGTATTAAGCAAACTAAATCAAGTGGGAAAGTAGTCCTTTTGAAGGAAAACAAATCTCATAGAACCAGGCCATGCAGCCTTTTTAAATGTACTACTGTACGAACAGTACTGTTTACATTGCTTCAATGGGACAGTTGGTTAAAATGGAAACTACTAAAGTACAGTAAGTGAACACCACATGTCCTTAATTCCAAATTATTCGAAGACGTATGTTGTGTGGAAGACACAAATTCAGACAACTATACTGCTGGCATTCTGGATTCTTCTGTGGTCTCTCTCTCTCTCTCTCTTTTGAACTTCTCACTATCTCCTTTCATCTGTCTCTCTCTCTCTTTCGCGCACGTTCCTGTGAGAAGGAGGGAAGACTGACCTTGGCTTCCCAGAAGGCTAAACTGCGGAGCATCATGGAAGGTGTCAGGGCGAGGTACACCGAGGTACCCATGGAGATCAGCAATCAGATCCAGGAAGTGACTTGCACTCTACAGGAAATGGAGCAGAAGGTAACGTTTAGTACCGGCAGATGGGACAAAGAAAACCATTCGTTGTCGAGGTTTCAGAGAAGTGGCGCGTGTTTGGACGCCGTGACAACCCCAGAGTCAGAGGGCTGAGACGGAAAACAAGTCGAGGAGACTTGGACAGAAAATGGGGATCGGTGCTGACGTGCGCTTCATTGAACAAAAAATAACCAAACGTCCTCCCACAGCGTTTCGCCTTCAGCGAGCCACACGCCCTCACTCAAGAATCAACACTGCAAACGATCTGCCTGTGATACTCATCCCAGAGATCTCCCTCTTTCTCTCTCTTTCTCCTCTGAGCTCTTGTTGTCTGACTTTGTGGGGAGCGGGGCGCTGATTAGCGAACGGGAGAGGGAGGGAGGTTGGGGCTGATTAGAGGCTCGTTAGCGGAGTGGGGAGCGGGAAACAGGTGAATGTGGCATCCTGGGCCACTGTCCCTGGCGCTGGCTCTCTGGGGTTGTCACAACACAAGGATGTGTAGGTTTGGATACATACATATGTGTGTGTGTGTTGGAATGCATGCATGCGTGTGCGTTTGGATGACTAAAGATGTGTGTGTGTGTGTGTTTTCAGTTTACGCTCACCCTAGAGAGAAGCAATTCCCTCCAAAGGCTGACCCATAAGATAGGAGAGGTGGGGGTTGGACTTGAGGGCATTCAGACTTTACTGAGCCAGAGGAGTTCCACATTCCCCGAGGCGGAAAAGACACTAAAGGTACGTGCGTGGGCAAGTGTGTGAGTGTGTGTATGTACTGTGTGTGTGTGTGTGTGGTGCGAGGGTTCTTGTCTCCTAAGCGGTCCTCCAAGAGGTCCTCCCTACTGTGTGTGTGGTGCGAGGGTTCTTGTCTCCTAAGCGGTCCTCCCTACTGTGTGTGTGTGTGTGTGGTGCGAGGGTTCTTGTCTCCTAAGCGGTCCTCCAAGAGGTCCTCCCTACTGTGTGTGCCACTGCTGAATTAAAATTAAATTTCAAATCAAAAGTAGTACAAAACACCCGACAGGACACTTCCACTGTGGTTGCCTCGTGTGTTTCTCCCATCCAGCGAGTGTGGGACGAGTTGGACGCTTGGCACAGCCGGCTGACCGCCTTGGAGGTGGAGGTGCAGGACCTGTCAGAAGAGCAGCCGGAACAAGCCCACGTCCTCATGGACCAGCTCATCCAGCCCCTGCAGCTCTACCAGGACACGGCCCAGCAGGCCGAGCAGCGCACCGCCTTCCTCAGCAGGGTGACTACACTTCCCACAATCCCCCAGTCGCCATTAAAGGGACTTTGGTGGTGCTGCTGGACCGCTGTGTGGCATGTCGTTTGTAGTCCTTTGAGACCGTGAACTACTTTCCACTCTCCTCACCGGCATCCAGTCAAACTACTATACCCATGCTTCTTTGGAGCCGTGGTCTTTGAACCTCGTCCTGGATGTTTTAGATGTTACCCCCGTTCTAACACACCCGATTCAAATGAACAGTTATTACCAGGGCTTCTCCAGAGCTTCATAACAACCTATTCATTTGTATTAGGCTTGTAAACTTCTAAAACACTCAAGACAGAGGGGAAAAGACTCCAGCTTTAGAGGGCGGTCCTATAAGAAGCAGGAGATAAACAGTGCTGCTACCTTTGAGTGGTACTGACTTGATCTCCTCCCCGCCCATTTCAGGTCCCTGCCTGCTTCCAGGAGTACGAGGACATGCTCCACAGCGCCACCTGTTGGCTGGCGGAGGCCCAGTCCTGGCTCGGCAGCACCTGTACCTACACCACAGCTAAGAACCTTCAGAGCCATGCCAACACGCTGCAGGTGAGAGAGCTTGAAACTGAACCACCCCTACTGGAAACCCCAACTTTTCCCATTCAGTGTGTGATGACAGTATACCGCATTTATGGACTCACATTGTATACACTACAGGGACAAAAGTGTGTGGACACTGTAAAGGAAGAATTCGAGTGGCACTGTGTAGATCTGAATAGTCAAGGGATATGGTTTTAATACAATTTATTAGACTATACAATTACATAAACAAAGCTTTGCTGATCAATCACAGCGAAGGAGGTGTGCCATCCACACAGGTCGTTCGCAGGAGTGATGATCAGCCAGCACACATGCACTGCCTTATATAAACTTAAGATCAAATGGCATTCTATAAGGTCAATCCATCAATGTAGCAAACTCTGTGATTGGCTAACTCAACTTAGTGACAGCTTAACACAATACCAAGTGTCCAGTGTCCCAAAGTTCTTTGATGTCACAGCTCTCTCCAGAGCAGTAGATAATAAAGCCACAGGGGTTGACCAGTCAAATGGTCAACTGTCCTTTGTGTGACCATCTTCAAACAATACTTTTAATTAACACAAACAATGAAACAGGACACAGTCCTTCTAGCCAAAGTTCAGAGCAACTATCTCATTGACCCCTTACAGTAACCAGAGGACAGAAGGCCATATAAGATGCTTCACCCATCCCCCAGGGCAAGCTGCCCACAGAGCCATCAGCACCTCACATTCCTTTGAACTCAACTTAATTATCTTGCCTTCCTGTCTCTTACCAATGAACATAGAAGATTATAGATTTCATACACATACATCTATGCATATGACCAACATTTCCATTACAACACCTGACCTGACCTTCTGTTAAGGCCTCAGCTTTTTGAAATAAGAGGATCAACAAGCAGGTGTCCGGATACTGAGCGGTGTCCACATACTGTTGGCCATACAGTGTCTGTTATAGCAATCTATATCATTAGAATCATGGATGAAGCTGCTGTAAATGAATACATGTTAAACATATTGCCATAACACCCCCCTCGCCCACCCCCGACCCCCAGATGGTTCTGGACGATTCCGAGAGGATCAGGGCCACTCTGGACGGCTTCAGGCCCTCCCTGCGGGACATCTCCGCCGTGTGCCACACGGACGCCCTGGAGGAGAGGCTGGCTCAGAAAGACCTCCAGGTCAACGCCATGCAGCGCAGAGTCATCCTGCCCCTGGACCAGCTCCTCCATGTCTCAGCTGTGAGACTGACATGTCTGGCCTGGATGGCACCTCAAACAGATTGATACGTTGGATTGACTGGAGAAAAAAAACAGTTTCTCATGTAGCCGTCCTACACTGTCCCCGTGACCCTCCGGTTCTCCTCCTGCTTTCAGGAGATGGAGTCCATCGAAGCAGAGCTGAAGGCCATGGAGAAGAACGTGAGCAAGATCCGAGCCATCTTATCGTCGGTGGACTCTCCTGAGGTCTCACTGGAGGAGCACCTCCGCAACCGACAGGTGAGGAGTTTGCGTTGTGTTGCGAGTCATTCAAGGTCATTTGCATCCAACTTTATTCAAACGGACAGTACAGCCAAACCCCCCACAAAGCATCCTGACCTTCACATTTAACTGGAGTAGAATTCCATCAATATGTATCGCTACACACACTACTGTAGCTAGGACTGTCAAATCGAGCAAACTGCTCAAAGAAAGCCTACACTACCCATAATCCTTTCCGAAACGGTTCCAGAGGAAGCTAGAGATCCTTGTCTCTTGTCCCTCCCTGTTGTCCAGGTCATCCTGGCCAACATCCAGTCCATGCGGAGGACGGTGGAGGTGATGGAGAGCTGCAAAGCCCAGCTGGGGCTACCCCCCGGGGCGGAGGAGACCCTGGCTGCCTTCCCGAGGGCCAGGCAGCTCCTGCAGCCCCTCCAGGAGCTGGAGCTGTTGACACGGAGGCAGACCGCCCTGCTGGAGGTACGCTACACACTCGGCCTCATGGCTGGGACTGTGCCACTGATTCCGGGATTGGTCTTTCATGGGAGCCAGAAGGTGGCTCGTGACCAATGTTGTTCTTTGTCTTTCTGTCTCTCGCTCTTTCTCTCTTTCTTTCTCGTTTCTCTCTTTTTCTCTCTTTCTTCCTATATCTCTTGCTTTTTCATTTCTCTCTTTCTTTCGTTCCCTCCATCTCTTTCTTTTTCTCTTTCTCTCTTTCCCTCAACCTTTCTCACTCTCCTTCCATCTCTCGTTCTTTCTCTCTTCCGTTTTTCTCACCACGTCTCACTCATCTCTTTCTCTCTTGCTCTCTCAGAGTCAATCAGGAGAAGACAAGAGGGCCGAGGAGGTCCACGTTGAGGATGGGTGTGTTACAACCGAGGCCTCTGTCTGGATTGAGAACACCCAGGTGGATGAGGCACAGCGAGGGGCCACAAGATCACAGGTAGGCCTGACCACGCGCCTTGTGATGTGGCTCGTGACTGCATGTGGCGCTCCGCTTAACGATTCACGTGTTTGCTTGTGTGTGGCTTGAAATAACCACCGAGGTTGGGATTTTCTGAAAGCCAGCATCATTATAAATGGAAAAAAATGACTACCGCTTGTTATAATTAATATCGTCCTTCAGTCACCAACCCTGGAGTTTCAATCAGCAATAGCATCAACTCAGGTTGCATGGTTTGCAGTTTAAGTTGGCAACAAACATGATTTGATATTTGAAAAAACAAAACCCCAGTACTGTATGTTTGTCATACAGAAGTGAAACCTTCCAGGATCCTAGTTGGTAACGAATGCTCTAACATGCGAATCAGGCAGCATTAACCCGTCGCTAACCCATATCCTGAAACAGGATGCTTTTGGCCTGTGTCCCTTTGAGGAAGAGGAGGAGGAAGAGGAGGAGGAAGGGAGTCTGGAGTTGTCATCCTCTGACACACTTACCAGCAGTCTCCCTGAGGTAAAAAGAGAAGAGACTGTGTACCTCTGGGTAGACTAGCATGAAGGCTAGCGTCTCAGAAGCTAGTAACATCTTTCTCAGTTATTTGGCTATTTGTTTGTAATAGGGTGACTAATCCTAACCCTGTTGTGTGACTTTTGCTGTGTCTCAAACAAAACACATTTTAAACCATTGTATTTGTAATATATTAACAAAAATAATGATGTTGAAGGGTAAGCTTCAGTTTGTAGGCCTGGGTTTGGAGATAATCTGTTTAAAATGCTGAAGTCTGTGTCTAGGGCAGTATCATTCCTGGAAATCTGTCAGAGACAGCTGCCTCATGTTTGTTAAAACCTCTTAATGGACTCCTCCCCTGCCTGTGCGCCCGGACTAGGACCCAGATGAGACCCTTGGGCATGATCAAGCAGAGACCACCACCACCCAGAATCACCTGGACCTTCACATGCAGAAACCTCAACCTCCTTCTGTCCCTAAGGTAAACTGATCTTTTTTTTTAATTGTACATTGTTAAAGTTTAACAGTAAAGTCATTTTGAAATACAGTACCAGTCAAAAGAATGGGAAAATGTGTCCAAACCTTTGACTGGTACTGTACATTTACACATGTTGTTTTGAAGGGTATTGTTGCACACTGAACCAACAGTTTTCCTCCTAAAATCCCCTTCAATGTTTTTCAATCAGAATTCGGAGTCATCAGAAACCTATTCCAAAGCCGTTCCAAAGAGAGATTCAAGTGACGCACCAGAGTTCTGCCAAGTCACCGCAGGCCCAGCACAATCAAACACCCTATCGTCACGCACGCCATCAGAGCTCGTGGGAAACAACACAACGTCTCGCGCCGACCTCACCGAAGCGGTAACCAAGGAGACCACATCCATCACAAGACCTGAGAAGACTGGATCAGTGACCGTGGAGGCACAATCAGTACCGGAGACCGGTTTAGTAACCAAGGCAACTGCTTCACGACCGAAAACGGGCCAAGCGGCGCGACCCACGTGTGACACGGTGACACACGCCGTCCAGACACGTGCTCCGGCCTGTAGGGAGGAGGCCCAGGTCGTCCCTGCACGTCCTGCCCCTCCATTCAGCCCCCACCTCGCACACGTGGACGAGTCTCACGAGACACCAAGACATGACCACCCACACCTGGTAAGTGCCATAAGAACTGTAGAACTGTAGTTATAGTCACGACCTGTACACGGCAACTGTTATTCCCATGAAGCTGAGATCATTAGGGTGACCAAAAGGTTTAGCTCTGAATTTGTTCTGGGGAAAGAAGATGAACACAAGTGCATAACACCTGACGTTCTGCTTAAGCGAGGCCCAGTTCGTTAGTAAACTAGGGGCTCTTGTTGAGACCTCCTCGCCTCTCACACTCTAGGGATCCCCGAGTGAGCAGGGGGACGTGGAGAGCATGACGGAGACGCACAGCAGCCTGGCAGACCAAGCTCACCACACCACTACCCTCACACAAAGCAGGTGAGACACGGCTCACCAACTCCCTCGGGTCACACCCTCTCCGACGTGGGCCAAGGGACAGAATGGCACTCCCTCCCTAACGTGTGTCGGTTTGCCCTCAGCCCCGATGCCGTGTCCAGGTGTGCTGAGGAAGAGGAGGGGACGGGGAGATGGGCTCGTCTCCACTCACAGCTCTCCGACAAACTCGGCATCTTAAGAAAGATTCAGGAAGAGAATGAGGCGGTAGTCAGTTCAAAGGATGCATTGGCAGAGGAGAAGGTAGGTCACCACCTTACACTGGGGTTACACCGGTTAACTGACAACCGGTTAACCAACAGCGTTTTCCATTTAAATAACGTTTACATGAACTAGACCCAGTGCCCTATTACTGCGAAGACGCAGTGACCGCCTGTTGATGCCAACACTCCAGAATGAACAGTGTGGACCTGTTTGCTGTGTGTGTAGGACCCGGGGCTGAAGACAGAGGAGGGCATTGACTTTGTTGCTCTTCAGGAACTGCAGAAGTGTGTCGCAACGCTTCAACAGCTGAGACACGGGGTCAGGGGGACAGCAGCAGGGGTGAGTGCTGTTTCCATGTGTGTGTGTGTGTGTGTGTGTGTGTGTTTAAGCTTCGTTCTATTTCTAGTTCTATACAGTACGGAGTCCCTCAAACTCCTCAGGTGTTCTTGGCATATATCGAGTGACTACGCCGTGTGGTATGTCTTCCAGGGTGGCTCAGGGGGCGATTCTGATCCCGTACAGGATGGTGAGCTGTACTCGTCCCTGAGTGAGGTGGTCCTGTCCGTGGACGCTCTAACAGACCAGCTCCTCCGCCCTCCGGGGACGACCGCGGAGCAGGCCCAGCTGAGAGCGCTCCTGCTGGAGGTGAGCAGGAGGAGCTTGAACTGTAGATAGACCACACCCCTTCTACCGTGTCGTGAAGGTTGACACTCAGCCGTCAGCGAGAGTGCGACTGCAATGTCAGTTGACAGAGATGGATTTGTGTGTGTGTTTTGTGTTTCAGTGCGTCTCCACAGAGTTGGTTGTCCTGGGTGAAGAGCTCACCGCGGCGAGTTCACATGTCAGTCCGGCCCTTTCTGACGAAGACCCGGGAGAACTCGAGAGTTTGAACGTACTGGATGGATGCCTGCAAACGGCCCAGTCTGTTCTATTCTGCTCCCAGGACCGGCTACGCACACGTCTGGGCCGCCCACATGAAAATCAGGTAGGCGCAACCCAGACACAACCATCTCACAACCACACCATAACCCTTACACAAAGACTCCACAACCGTCAGAGAATGTCCTTCCAACGTCCACATCTTACATCAAACCACACACACACACACACACACTCTCTTCTTCAGGTCTTTGTATTGTTCTCACTGTCCTTTCGGGGGGCGTGGGGTGTGTTCCAGGCAGGGCCCGAGGAACAGGAGGGCCCACTGTGTCTGTTTGAGGAGCTTACCCATGTCCACGGACACCCTGCTACACACGTCCAGGATGCCCCCAGGCTGGAGGTACGTCAGTGGTTTGGGGGAGGTTAGGGTTAGTGGAAGTGTTAGTGGAAGTGTTACGGGTTGGAATTAGTTTACGGGTTGGAATTAGGATGTTGGGATGGTTTAGGTTTAGGGTTGGGAGCTGAAGTTTGGGTTCAGGCTAGGTTTTTGGGTTAAGGTTAGGGGAAAACGGACCCATTCAACATCAAACGATGTTGAATGGGTCTGAATTGTATCCCCACAGGAACAGCCATGCAATCGTGTGTGTACTGCATGTGTGTAGTTTGGTAACTACCTGTTCGGTCCAAAGTCAGTGTGTAGAGCATGACGTTTTGCCTGCGCTGTACGTTACAACGACCATACCAAATGTCCCTGTGCAGTGCATGCTGATCAGCCAGTGGAGGAAATGGCCAGAGGACACCACAGACACACAGCGGGTTTCCCATGCCCTGCTGCAGGGGCTGGCCAGTCTGGTGGAACTGGGCCAGGAGCGTGTGGCCCATAGTCAGGACTGTCCGCCTGACAGCCGAAGCCAGCTGCAGAGCCTGGTCTGCAGACACAAGGTACCTGTACATCTCCTGCAGCCGACTGTTGAGGTTTAGTCGGGTTGAGCACAGGCCTCAAAGAAGGAGCCTCCATTTGAGGCCACTCGAACAACACAAACCAGCACAAGTTCGCTCGTGGAAATATCAAGAGTTTGTAATCTAATGACTGCATTGGTTTAACTCAGTGTAAGCCCAGCAACTGTTCATATTCTGGATTTGTGTGCTGTAAATATGTCCCAAATTTAAGCTAAACCTAACTGTTTTTCATGTCACTTTTTTTGCCTATCCCTGGTCTGGTCTTCCTTACCATCCCTGGGTCTGGTGGCATCTGGTTTCCATGGCGATGGCAGAAGTTCTTCTACATCCTGGGGTCGCGGCTGGCGTTTGGCCAGAGGCTATTCCAGGACGGGTCACAGGGGGCGCTGCGAGACCTAGAAGAGGAATGGCTCGAGCTGGAACGCAGAGCCCAATCTCTTCAGCAACAGGCGCTGGAGCAGAGAGTCACCCTGCAGAAGAGACTCCAGGTGAAGTGGATATCTTTGGTCATCAAAGTATATCTCTCTCCCTCTAGACATTTTTGTTCCTGGAGGAAGACAGTTTTTACATTTGTTGAAGGTGTGTATATTTTGGTGTGTGTGTGAATAAACGTGTGTGTGTGTGTGTGTATAGGACTGGAGCCAGTGGGAAGTGGGTTGTGAGCGTGTAGGGAGACTGCTTGAGGAGTTAGAAGCTCTCATCCCTGGTGAAAACCCTGAAGAGGAGGAGATGGAGAATCAGCTACAGGATAGGCTAGAAGCCTGCCAGGTAGAGCGCACACACCTGCACACACACTCTCTTCCACCCTCATTTGAGATTTTTTATTGTATGCTTTTGAAATTTCAAAAGCCTAAGCGATAATGAATGGGTCGTTTGATTGTATTCATTCCTGGCAAAGGGGAGGCACCTCATTTCCACAGAAATCTGGTCTATCCTTTGTGATCATTTTGAAGAATGGGAAAAGCGAGTAGCACGCTGCCCATGAATCAAGAGGTCCATGCTGTGCCTTGTGAGGGATGTTGTGATGATGTGTGAATGTGTGAGTGAGTGTTTGTGTGCATGTGTGTGTGTGTTTGCACGGGTGGGCTCTTCGGTGCCTCATGGAACAATCTTCAACAACTCAAGGATTCATGGCTGCCCAATCTTGACTCGTCAATTGTATATCCACAGACAAGCTCTAATTATATATGCAACCACTCCAGATGGAACGCCATTTATCTGCTGCCCGCCATTCCCCTTTGCAGCCTCCCCTGCCTCCCTTTTACAATTACACAGGCTCATTTCTCTGTTGGATTGACTGGGATGGAACGAATATGTGTGTTGGAGTGTGCGCGTGTGGGTTTCGTTGAAGCGCCAGCGTAACGTGCAATCCCACTTCCTCCCCTACTCCCTCATCAGTTGTCTGCGATACAAGATCTCAGTTCTTCTGGTCAATACTGAAGACCAGTGTCCAATCATGAGGACTGTTGGGGGTTCCTGTAGGACAGTGTCGGGCACCGAGTTTGTCTTCTTTGTCGCCCTCATTTGCTTGTTCTTTCTTCACTACTTTCCTCCGTGTTGTTGGTCATGTCCTCCTCTTCTCCCCTTCACTGTGGCTCTCTCATTCCCCGTCAGCGAGTGCTCGACCTTCTCCTGGAGAGCAGGCCCACCTTGGGCTGGATCCTGGACGTGGGAAAGGTCCTGCAGGCGGGGGGCTGCAGTACCCGGCTCGGCAGGATAGGGGGAGCTCTGGAGCTGCGCTGGCGGGGCGTCCGCAGCAGGGCCCAGCTGGAGAGCAAACGCAGCCGGGACCTCCAGGAGAACTGGGCCAGGTGGGCCACATGCGCGCACACACATGCAGAGATACACACACACACACTGCTCGCACACACCAGCAAGGTGGAGGCACAAAGCTGTTCAACGATAAACACATGTGCTTCAGTGTGGCTGACGAGCCAGGGGAGATGCTCTGAATCAGTCAGCTAACTTGCGAGTTCGGTCAAGTTCCATTTGCCTGAACGAGCTTTGGCTCCGCGTCTCCTCCCGGTGCGTCGTCCAGGTTCCAGAAAGACTCTGTGGCGTTCACAGAGTGGACCCAGGGTGCCCACCAACGCCTGGAATCCTTGCGGTCGGGTCTGGCAGAAGCAGCACCTGCAGAAAAAGAACTTAACCCTGGCCAGCTCATCCATCTTTTGGTACGTTGTTTGAGGAAGGTTTATGACCCCGAGGGAGATTTCATCTGAATTACCTAGTCTCGACATGTAATCTGTCAACAAAAGTTATGACTATAATTAGACTAGATACAACTACAAAACCCATCTATAATTTAATAAAGGTAGGATCGGTAAGTTTTGCGAGGCTAGACGTTTTGGCTCAAGTTCGAAAGGGTTCAAACTAGTTCAAACCAAAATATCCCACCTCCTCCCTTCAAAGCCACTCAACCAAAACACATGAACGCGCTGCCTGACGACTGCCATGAGGTAGGTGGACAAGTAGCCCGTCCAATCATTACATTCGGTCCAAATGCCGTCCTATCATTAAGTTTGTCCCCCACTGCACAATTGGGCGTGTTTATTACAGTCCTGCGATGCCCATAGCTATTGGATTTGTTTAATTTGATTGTCAAACTTTTCGATTTACTGGTTGCTATCATAATGTGAAATTATTTCAGCAAATATGACAAAAAGTGCCTCAACAACATTACCGACCCTGCCTTTAAGTCACTTGCTCTTCTGCACGTCTTTAAGTTTAAAGTGCTCAGTCTGTGTGTATCACGCGTTCGACAGGATTTCTCCATGGAGCTGGAGGCCAGGTCAGCCCAGAGGGCCTCAGCTCTCCGGGCCGGGGCCTCTGTGCTCCAGCTGAAGGAGGCAGACTCCCCGATCCTGCGGAGGAGTCTGGCCCAGCTGGAGCAGAGCTGGACCGGGGTCTCCTCCACGCTGCCTGCTGCCCAGGAGAAGCTCCATCAGGTGGGTCAGGAGTCTGGATGGTGCTCTCTCCTCCCGTTGACACGTTGTCCGTGGTCGAGGCCCCCCTATCTTGGTGGCGTAATTCATATGAGACGTTTTTAACTACGAAAATGGGGGTCTGTCGGCATAGAACGTGCGAGAGTAAAGATGCTATCAGGGAACATATCCAATTTGGTTGAGTGCTTTTCAAACGGAACAGCCCAGAAGAACTGGAGAGAGCGGAGGAGTAGAATACCTTTTCATTTCACCCCCATCGTTCATCATCGACAAATGGGTGATACTTGTGCCAAACAGGTGGAAACCTGTTTTTGATGTCTTTCTTTTAACTGGTATAGGATGGAAAAGGGGAGGAAGAACGTGTTTAATCTTCAGAGTGCCCATCACTTTCGTAATAAGCTTCCACTGTTTACTTCAACCTCAGAGAAAAATTGGAAGAATCATTGCTCATAATTCAAGCTTACGCACCCCCCACACACACACACACACACACTCACACACTTACACACACACATATAAATGACATCGTATTTACAGTGATACTCAAAAATCCCTTCGTACTGCATGCCTCTCTCGCTCAGCTCCTATTGGACCGTTGGCCACCAAAGGAGGTGCTGGTGGACCTGGAGACCTGGGCGAGCCAGGTAGAGGTGCGTCTGGAGGAGGAGAGAGAGGGAGCCCTCAAAGCCTGCCATGGAGACCAGTTCACCCAGATACTCCAGCGCTACCAGGTACCGCCCCTGTTTCCCCGGGACCACCTTCTACAGCCTTCTCTTAAAAGTAACCTTTTGCTCCAGGCGACCTTTTCCCGCCGTGAACCTAGTGCCCTCTTTTCTCAGTCTTTCAGTTTCTCTCTTACGCAAATGTGTTTCGGTGGAGAAAAATAACACCGCGGTCTGGGCTCATATTTCCCTTCCCACGCTTGTTATCTCAACATGAACTGATCTGGGATCCGGAGTGATAACATCTGTATGTTTGTGGTGGGGTTCCCCTCAGGAGCTGAAGGCAGGATTGGCCAGTGGGCAGCTCACCCTGGACTTCCTGTGCCAGTCTGGGCCCCAGGCGGCGCTAACGGCCGCCGAACGCTCCGAGCGCACCCTCTTCGCCGAGCGTCTGGGTGACGTCAACCTGCGCTGGCTCCTTCTTCAGCGGGAGATGGAAATCCAGGTCAGTACGTCCAATGAAGTTTTAGGGGGACTTCAACCACACCAAGATGAAACCCTCCTTCCCTCCTTCCCTCGAGGTAACATCTGATCTAACGTGAGAGCGTTGCAAAAACCATTTGTAAGACGCTCTTATCCAGAGCGTCTTACAGTAAGTACAGGGACATTCCCCCCAAGGCAAGTAGGGTGAAGTGCCTTGCCCAAGGACACAACATCATGTGGCACGGCGGGGAATCGATCCAGCAACCTTTTGATTACTAGCCCGACTCCCTCACCGCTCAGCCGTCTGACTCCCATCTAAAGCTGCACTGACCAATCCAGTCTTCCTAGAACCGGCATATCTCCAATGGATGGGGTCCAATGGATTAGCACATTGAGGAGGATCATGACTATGCTAAGCTATGCTGTTTGGTTTCCTCAGATGCGCGAGGCAGAGCGCCTGCTGCACGCCTGCGTCGACAGGGAGACCAAGCTGCGACGCATACGCAGCTGGGTGGAGCTCCACTTACAGAGGCTGGGGGAGTGGCTACGACCTGTCAGTCAAATCCAGGCTGGCAAGGCCCTGGCTGAGTTGGAGGTACTAAAAAGACAACAGGACTGTTATGTGACCTGTTGTTTACGGTTGTATGTTGTTGTTGTTTTACGTGGGAACAAGAGCTCTGGTATTTTTTCGAAATCTAGTCTTGTTCTCTGTGCATGCTTGGCATGCATGCGGACAGTATGTGTGTGTGTGTGTTTTTCTAAGACCTTGCTTTGCCTCTTCGGCTCTGTTGCAGCCCATCGAGGAGAGGGTGAAGGAGCTGTTTGTGGCGCTCAAGGACCTCAGAGCAGTGCGGGTGTCTGACGACCTGGAGCATCCGAGTGACCAAGCCTTCAGTCAGCAAGCTGGTATAGCTGATCAAGCCTCTAGTACCCTCAGCCAACAGGTACTGTACTCGGTATACATATGGAAATGAATTGATTGAAGAATGATTTACTAAATGATTTGATGGAAATCTGTTATGTTGTTGTCCGTGTGGGGACAGGTTTATTGTATGAAATACATAATTATACACTGCTGTTTGTTCTTTTTGTGTGTTGTCTCTTATTTTTGTATGTAGAGAGGACTAGTTTGAAAGCAGCTATTTGTGTTAAGTCACTTTTTTGTCTTGTGGTACACAGGTTCAGTCCCTGAAGCCAGCTCTGCAGCATGTCTTAGAAGAGTGGGGACGATTTGAGCAGAAACTGAGTGAAGTTTCCTTCCTCGCCACTAGAGTGCGCTGTACTTTGGAGCACTCTCGCGCACCACTTCTCTCCTCCAACCAAGTGAAGGTGAACGGAGAACTTTTGCAGGTGAGGGCTTGACTGAAACCTGTTTCCTCCTCTCCCTGAGCAAATTCCAGAGTGAAAATGAAGGATGAAAGTGGTCTCAAAGTGGGACACATTTTATAAAAGGTTCAATTCAGCTTCGAAAATGTCAGCATGCTCTAAAACTTTTATGGTAGTTTCATGATTGGTCTCAGTGACATTATCGGGCTTCTGTGTCTACAGATGATCCAGGAGGATGCTGGGAAGGGGGTCAAGGTTCTGGCTGCTGTGGACCAATCATATTCCAGTCTGAGAATTCTGGTCAGCCCTGACACGGCTCAGCTCCTCTCTGAGAAGGTGGAGGGAGAGCGAACACGGTTAGTACCTTCACGACATCAAGACAATTCAGTTAAGTAGACTACAATGGAACCTAATTCAAACAGAATGCCTGCACTCGAAACCCAGTACCTCAATACCCAGTATTTCTTTCAGATGTGTGCCTTAATTATTTATTTTATTTATTTTTACGTAACTCAATGAGATGTAGATAATGCCTCTGCAGGACTAAAATAAACACCCTTTTTTCCCCCAATCTGGAGAAGTATACTGTATACATAAATGTATCTCCATAGACTCTATGAGGCACATGAGTGTTTTGAGAGCAAAAACAGTGGGGCAGTTCATCTCCACACAGCCTGCGGCCTGTTCCAGAGGAGAGACAGGGCAGACCGGAGGACAGACTCGGCAGATTTATATCCGAGACTTCAGTCCCCGTCTGCTCGACTGGCCAGACCCGAGCACTTCATCTCCTCTTGTGTTCTCCTCTGCACTGCAGAAGATGCTCAAACACAGTCACACGCAAATACAGATACACACACCGGAAAAAAACACACTCCGTGAAATATCGTCTGGGGAGCATTTATCTGTGTTCCCTCCAAATATCTGGGTTTTTCTTCTCAGCCGTGGCTGTTGTTAAGGTGATGGTGACGAGGACCATCTCCTATTTTAGACTCGAGCAGAGTTTTGGTGATTTAGGTACTCTAAATCAACAGGAGCGCTGTGTTCCCATGATCAAACCCATTGGTCTTGCTTAAACAAGAGTGTGTATTTGAGTGTGTGTGTGTTTACACTGTTACTGTGGTAATACTCCCGGGCTTGAGCTGTTTCCCGGGCCAACCTTTTTTGGCATGATTTTACTTAAACTATCCACAAGAGTTACCACGTAGACTCACTGACGACACATTCGTAATCATTTCCTCAAAAGTAAAAGAAAAAAAAAAAAAAAAAGACGTCTTCCCACTCGCAAAGATCTCCACTTCATCTCAGAAAGCACACCCACAATGCACCATTTCACCTGGAGGATGGCTACGGCACGAGGCGAGCTCGTGCGAGCTCGGCGTGCGACGAATGGCATCCCCCTAGCTAGCGTGTGGTCTCCCCTGCCCCTCCCCCTCCAGGTGGAAGGCGGTAGTGCAGGAGGTCGAGAAGGAGCTGCAGAGGACCAGGGAGTTACACCACCACTGGCAGGAGTACAGCCGCCTGTCTGACCCCTGCGTCACCAGCCTGCGACAGCACCAAGAGCAGTGGGGGGAGCTCGTGAACTCCCCACCCAAACCCCAGGAAGCCCAGGATCGCTGTCGAGAGGAACAGATTGTATCCATCAAGGTGAGTGGATGTTTTGAAAGACATGCTTCTCATTTTTAAGTCCCGAAATGATTGAATAACCCTAATGAAACGATGAATCTAACCCCATGTTTCACCTTCACCAAATTAAATACTGGAGGTATGTCGTGTTTTCCTGTGTCTAAACGTTTTTCTCCCCTGCATGGGTACTTGAGTACTTCAGAGAGCAGAGAGCAACCATATTTCTTAATTGACCATGTTTAGATTAGTCATACCTGCCCACATCCAGCCTTTATTTGCACTCCTAATGTAATAATTTGATGTCAACTTCAGTGCGTGTTGCTCTTAAAGCAGAAAAAACATGTTTTTTCTTGATGCTCTGAGTGCACCAAAAGACAAAGAAATATGGGTTTATATTAAACATAGTTCACATTGTGTTCCATGTTAGTGGAATTGAAGAGCTTGGAAAATGTTTTTTTTAATTTTATTCTGGAGTTAGGGTCACACTCATCTTAGAACATCCACAAACAACTGCAATTATTTTGTCAGAACCTGCAAGGAGATATAGAGACTCTGCAACCCAACATTGGCGAGGTTCTCGAGGCCTCAAAAATGCTCATTGGGCAGCTGGACCCACTGGCAGCCTCACTCATCCAATCAGAGACCAGGCTGCTTTCACGTGACCTCCTGCTTTTGAGTCAGATGTTGCTGGGGAAACAGAGACGACTTCAGGTGAGAGTTAGTAGCAATAAAGTTGACATGAAATCTGAAGTTATATGGAAAAGCAAAGGGATTGTAAAGCAAAGTTCAAAGTCAGTGTTTAAGTTATAGACAACTTGTGAATGTGATTTTGTGGGATTGTAGTGTAGATCATGTACCGAGTGTGCCTGTCACACCATAACCCTCCCCCTTTTACGATCAAATATGTTCTGATGAGTTCTTATTTGCTTGTGTTGAAATACAAAGTAGAACATTTTAACCACCGGATGTGTTTGTGTGTGTGTAGGAGGACCTAGACCAACAAAGGATGCTTGGAAACAATCTAGAAGCACTTGAGAAGGGAACTGAGGGCTCCATGCAAAGGCTGACAACTGACGTGTGTGATATCGACTCTGTGAAGGTGAGCGAGAATCCGTCTCATGTTGTGGACAACAGGAGAATCGTGTTGCGTTCGCACGGTCTCACTCGCACACCGGCACACGAGCGCGCACACATGCCGCCTCCACATGCATACGCACACTCTCTCTCACAAGCTCGCACCCACGCATGCGCACGCACACATACAAACACTCACACATACCTGACTGACTCCCTCTCTTCCTAAACGGTTTAGATGGCCCTGTGTGAACTGAGTAACCTGCTCCCTAAACTGGCTGACATCTCGGCTATTGGCTGCCGTGCGTCCGCAAACGAGCGAGAAGCTGAGCGCGTGCAGTCCCTCGCCAGCCGGTGGAAGCACGCCCTCCTGCTGGCGTCAGCTAAACGCAGGCACGTACCTACAAGGTCTCACGGGCTCTTTCTGGCAACAAAGAAAACCTCAACCAAATGTTTTTTGTACTTTGAAAAAATGACCGTGTGTGTGTGTGTTTGCTCATCAGGGAGATTGAGGATGGGGTCAAAGGGTCTGAGAGGGTTCAGCAGAAGTTGCACGCCTGTGAAAGCTTCCTGGACGAGTTGGAGGAGGCGTTGGCAGGAGACACTGCCAAGAACTACTCTGGCCTTCTAGACATGCTGGCTGTCCATCAGGTGCCCTGCAGACCCGTCCTACTAGCCAAGGATTGCCTTTTTGTACACCATTTGAGAATGATGGAATCCTAAAGCACAACGTTTGACTCGACATAGCTGCCTATTTGACACAGCAGGTCCAATGGCAAGTTGTAACTGTCGGACAGTTACACATTCTGCCGCGTCGTTTCGTAAGAAATTGGAATGTTGGCACAATTGCTGTCCAACGAGCCTAACTGCTATCCTTGTCGCTTTCGTCTTAGCAGACCATTCAGACGTGGCGCGGTATTGATAGATAGGAATTCCAGTGATTATCATTAAATTCCCCCAATATTTTTTTTTACTAACATTTCTGCCAGTACAAGCACAGAATTATTTCACAAACCTGCTAGAATTCCCCAGTATCAAAGTGTTGTTGGTCCTGGCAATGTCGAACAATAGGATCATATTTACACAGGATCAAATGTTTTCACATTAGCAGTTTTAGCATTGACGTGATATGGCTCTCTTTTATCAAAATTAAATTAATTGTATGTAATTCAATTTGGACTAAGCAATAATCAATCCTGAATTATATGTGCTCTTCCTATACTGCTTTGTTAGTGGAGCACGGTGAATAATTCCAGCACCGCATTTCATTTCTTAGTTAATTCATGTGAATTGACATGAATGTATGTATCTATTTTATAACCAAACTGCCATCGTACATAAAACGGTTTTAGGCGTTTGAAATGTCAGTCAATCGAACGGGGTGAGCAGTAAGCTGCTTTTCTGTAACTCCTGGTTACAGCACATTTCTAGGCAGTGCTACACTATGTCCACAGTCAGATTTATTTAAGCAACCCCAGCACAGATTTGTGACTCGCACTCTGCTACACTTTGTTCTCGTTCCACAGCGGCGTCAGGTTGAAATAGCTCACCAGCACCACATCTTCAGAGGTGTTGTCTACAACACCGCAAGCTCCCTGGATAACGATTTGCCAGAGGAAAGGTAAGATGCCGCTTGGAAAATGATTTAAATACGATCTCCAATAGATCAGTCCCATGTAGACATGGCTCCATAACTCGGATCACTTGCGGACCTTTTTAAAGCAAGCCGATCGTTTTCATTGGCTGTGTGGGCTCATTAAAGTGAATGTACAGTGCCCTCCAAAAGTATTGGAACAGTGAGGCCAATTCCTTTATTTTTGCTGTAGACTGAAAATATTTGGGCTTGACATCAAACGATGAATGTGAAACCAGAGATCAACGTTTCAGCTTTTATTTCCAGGTATTTACATCAGGATCTGATGCACAAATTAGAAAATATCACCTTTTTGTTCGAACCCACCCATTTGTCACGTGAGCAAAAGTATTGGAACATGTGACTGACAGGTGTGTTTTGTTGCCCAGGTGTGTCCTATTACATACATTATTCAATCAATAAATACCACTGAATGTCTACACTCAGGTTCAGATTGGGTAAGATAGGTTTTGTCTATGCAGACTGTATTCAGAGGTGAAAACAACATGAAAACCAGAGCGCTGTCTTTGGGTGAAAAACAAGCAATTGTGAGTCTTAGAGAAGATGGAAAATCAATCAGAGCCATTGCAGAAACATTGGCCATAGCCAGTACAACCATTTGGAATGTCCTGAAGAAGAAGAAAACTACTGGTGTACTAAGTAACAGACGTCGAACAGGTAGACCAAGGAAAAAATCAGCAGTTGATGACAGAAACATTGTGAGAGCTGTAAAGAAAGACCCTAAAACAACTGTTAGTGAGATCAGCAACAACCTCCAGATGGCAGGAGTGAAGGTATCACTATCTACTGTTCGCAGAAGACTTCATGAACAAAAGTACAAGGGCTACACCAGAAGATGCAAACCACTCATTAGCAAGAAGAATAGGAAGGCCAGGCTGGAATTTGCCAAAAAGTACAGAGATGAACCTCAAAAATTCTGGGACAAAGTTTTATGGACTGATGAGACAAAGATTAACTTTTACCAAAGTGATGGAAAGGCTAAAGTTTGGAGAAAGAAAGGAACTGCTCATGATCCCAAACACACAAGCTCATCTGTGAAACACGGTGGAGGTAATGTCATGGCTTGGGCTTGCATGGCTTCTTCTGGGACGGGCTCATTAATCTTCATTGAGGATGTAACACATGATGGCAGCAGCAAAATGAACTCGGAAGTCTACAGAAACATTTTGTCTGCCAATTTAAGGAAAGATGCAACCAAACTGATTGGCAGAGCCTTCATCATGCAGCAAGATAACGACCCAAAACACACTGCCAAAACAACAAAGGAGTTCATCAGGGGCAAGAAATGGAAGGTATTAGACTGGCCAAGTCAATCTCCTGACTTAAACCCTATAGAGCATGCATTTTACCTGCTTAAGAGGAGACTGAAGGGAGGAACCCCACAAAACAAACAACAACTGAAAGAGGCTGCAGTGAAAGCCTGGGAAAGCATCAAAAAGAAAGAATGCAAAAGTTTGGTGACGTCAATGGGTCACAGACTTGCTGCAGTTATTGAAAGCAAAGGATTTGCAACTAAATATTAAGTCTTATTCACTTAAATATGTTTTAAGTATATCTGTTCCAATACTTTTGATCACATGACAAATGGGTGGATTCAAACAAAATGTGATATTTTCTTAGTTGTGCATCAGATCCTGATGTAAATACCTGGAAATAAAAGCTGAAACGTTGATCTCTGGTCTCACGTTCATTATTTGATGTCAAGCCCAAATGTTTTCAGTCTACAGCAAAAATAAAGGAATTTGCCTCACTGTTCCAATACTTTTGGAGGGCACTGTATGTGTCAATCATAAAGGTTGTTTAAACACTTCGGTAGATTTGTAGAACTACGGGACAACTATAATCCAACCCAGAGTTTAGCAGTCTGTTGAACACGGGCCCCATGCAGGGCCTCTATTCCCTGAATTGTCATCTCGTAAAGTAATTAAAAAGAGGTTTTCCTGCTGTGTGCTTACCAACCAGGGTAATGGAGTTTCAAC
This sequence comes from Hypomesus transpacificus, assembly GCF_021917145.1. Taxonomy (NCBI): domain Eukaryota; kingdom Metazoa; phylum Chordata; class Actinopteri; order Osmeriformes; family Osmeridae; genus Hypomesus; species Hypomesus transpacificus. The sequence continues at coordinate 13,777,010 of NC_061065.1, read as the reverse complement.
TGTGAACATAATTCACCCGCACACAGACACACATACAGATCCACACACACACACACACGTATGCACGTACATGGAGCAAGCCTGGTGCTCTGTGGTCTGGAACAGCAACAGTTGGCTGTCTATCTTGATCCTTCACCTATAAATCCAATCTTTGAAGGCAGTTTGGAAACCTCAAGTTGAAAGAACTCCTCGAACTCATCTCCAGACCGCTGTTTCCAGATGTTTCTTTCAGAAGTATATACTGGCTTGTAAAATGGAGCTGTTTCAGTCAGAGAGGCCATTTACGCCGTCAACTTTTGTTGACTTACATTTGTCGTTTTTGTTTTACATTCCCTACAAGAGGTATTTTGTCTCTTGCAAGTAAGCAAGGGACAATATAGTGCCAGTTGTAAATAACAAAATGTTCTGAACTGGCTTAAAATAAAGCGTCAAGAAACGCCATCAAAATGCTTGCCTCCTTTCCACCGCAGGTCGAAGCTGATCCGAGGGCTGTACCAGCTGAGAGAGAGATGGAAGGGCATCGCGGGGCCATTCGGGCGGCGCGGGGCGCAGGTGCAAGGGCTGATGGGCCAGTGGAGGCTCTACAGGCGAGGCGTGAGAGTGCTGTGGAGGCTGATGAGGGACGTCGACCCCCGCCTGCCCCCTGCCGGCCTGCCCATGTGCAGTCTCCGTCAGCTGAGACGCTCGCTGAACCATTTCGAGGTTAGGCTGGGGTATTTCTATTTATTTTTTTGTGTGCGTTTTTGTTTTCTTGTCTTATTGCACAGTTGTATTTGAGATGTGGTATGGGAGAACATCAGTGGATCACGACACGCATCAGTGGATGAGTACCAAGAAGGTGAAACGTGGGAATCAACCTGCGTCAGTTCAGATTGAACCCTTTAGAGAAGAGACTTTTCATCATCCACCACAGACATCTAACCGGACGATAAGTATGCACAGGACGACAATGCCATCAGGCGTCAACAATAATGACTCCCCCCGCCCCTTCGTCCCCCTAGCACATTGAGGAGACCCTTCACCTCCACGCGAGCGTCCGGGAAGACACCTTTGAGGCGGGCAGGCGGCTGAGTGAGTCCATGACGGAGCCCCGTACGCAGGGCCAGCTCCAGAAGCAGCTGCAGGCGCTGCAGGAGGCCTGGCTGCACACCCTGGGCCAGCTGGGCAAGAGGAGGGCGCTGGTCCACACGGTCCTACAGGTACGCTCCACCGCGTCCGCGGCGTCAGAATGCTCCGGTCGGACCGCGAGAGGGTCGAGGGAGCATATGAGATCATGTCTTTTGTGGCCTCGACTTAAAAAAACCCTCTTTGACCTTTTGCAGGGGGGGATTATGGATACGTAGGGTAGCGCTTGAATCCAAAGAATTACTGTGACACCTCTCTATGCCTCTCCTCACCACTAAGCTCCCTCGGGGGGGCTCTACTGGGGGCTGGGTCTTGCGTGTGCAGGGGGGGTAGGTTGGTGCTTAGCTGTGGACTACTGTCCGTGTGTGTGTACGCGTCTCGTTGACCCACATAGGGTACATTCCACATCCCTGCCACACGCACACAAACACACGCTCTCTCTCTCTTCCCTTGTGCCTCCACCATGCCGTGTGTCCCCCCCCTATGAAAAGCCCCCCCCCCAACACACACACACCCACCCACTCTGTCAGGGAGGGATCAAACAGCAGCTCTGTAATCTAGCCGTGATCCACATCCAGAGGCCAGCTGGTCACCGATCCTGGAGATGCTCACGGTGCCTGAGTAGTTGTCGGGCCATTCCGCCACGACGTGGGTCTCTGGTTGGAAATGGGCCGAAATGGCATCGTTTACGTGGACATAGGCCCTCGCTCTGTGGTGAACCTTCTGTGGAAACGCAGCAAGCCACGCCGGTATCTTTCATTGATTATTTGAGCAAAAACGCAAACGTGCGACACCCTATTTGAATGAGGGACACATGAGTAACCACTTCGGGGACGCCATCCTACCTGGTTTGGTGCCTGGATCTGTTTCTTCACACTGTATAAGGGATTTCACCTACTAATCTCTCTCTGCTATGGGTTGAGGTTTTAGCGGAATGGTTTGATCGGGTACGGGGCTGTATGGTGGAGTGAGGGGGGGCTGTGTCCTGGGCTGTTTATCCGGACTATCGACCTAAAGAATGTCTGAGCTGCTTTCAGCCAATCCTGGGTAGCCTTTAACGTGTAACAGACCATCGGAATTACTGAAAGGAATTCTGGTACAGTATACAGGAGATGCCACCCCACGTTGTAAACCTTCGGAGGGGGAACAACCCGCGTGGTAGAAAGTCACGAGCAGGTCGCGTATTGGCGTCAAGGTCGACGCTCTTCATAAGGAACAACGGCTCTCTCAGGGGGGTCAGGAGGGCAAGTTGTGTTAACCCCATCCAGGATGATGGGGGCTCAACGCGGTCAAGCCAAACAGCCGATGTGTCGGCCCTTAGGGTGAAAGGGAAATCTGCTACCGCAACAGTCAGATCGAGACTGAGCTAACAAACACTAGGGGGCTACTCTGCCCCCCCCCCCACCCTCCCTCCACCAAAATAGATGACTATAGAAAGTAAGGTTAGCGAGCTGTTTGGTGGTCGTATGCTGACCCAGTCGAATGGGATGGGTTAGAGAGTTTAATGGTGTCCGGGGGGACTGTTAAACTGACATGTAACATCTCAGATCAGGGTCCCACAGTCAGGAATCTACAGTCCATGCCATCTTCAACTGTCCTCCCCACGATTGAATTGTTGAGAACTTGTTCTTTACATGTTCCTTGCACTGAAACCCCCCCCCCCCCCGCCATTGTTGTGTTGCAGAACTGGGAGCGGTGTCAGGCCAGACTAGCAGACAGCGCCCGCACGCTGAGGGAGCTGAAGGCCAGACTGGAGCAGCCGCTCCCAGAGAGACTGGAGGAGTTAGAGAGTCAAGACAAGATCATTCAGGTGAGCGCCCACTCCTGGATGTGTGTGTTTCTGTGTGTGTGTGTGGCTGTCTTTATCCAATTAATTTATAGTCCTAGCAAATATATGTTTAAGGTTTAGCTACCTGGCTACACAGCTAACTATAAAGTACATATTCATCTACATGGGAGTGTTCAAACCTCCACATTCAAACAGAATACATATTAAATACAAGGAAGAGACAGTACTGGCTATATCTGAACAACTGCATAGACTGGTGGATGTTGTGAAGTGACACAAGGTGATCTTTTCACGAGGATTGTTGATCAAGCAGCTTTAGCTTTTTTGTACATGGTGACTGTGTCTGTCATGTTTTTGCATGTTATGTTGATGCCCATGCGGTAAACCTAATCCTTGTATTCTATCGGGATAACAAAAAAAAATTGTATCATAAGTGAGATGGGCCTGCAGTGAAACAGAGAGAAAGAATTTCAAAGAAGTCATTCCAATCATTTGAGTCCATAAGTATGTACAACAAGTGCTTCAATTTAACTTTTGGAATCAACTCAAACTAGCGTTGAACTCAATCCCTGTAGAGTCCATGCCAGTACAAACTTGTACATTTGAAGCAGTCAAGGGAAAGTCGACTGTGAGAGGGGCCATTTACAAGGTACTTACAAGGCCTCAGTCACCAACAGGTTTCAGGGACCATCATTTGAGGCCCACTCCCCCCACAGAGTCCCGCTATTATGAGCTCACTACACCCCTCCCCCCCCCCACCCTCTTTCCCTCCCCGCCTATCCACCCCTGCTCCCCTCCCCCGCTCTTTCCAGCAGGCACTCTAATCCTTTAGTCTGCAAAGAGAGCGAGAGAGAGAGAGGGAACAAGAGAGAGAGCCAGAGACAGAGAGGGGGTACTATCAAGCACGGGGGCTGACCGGTCACTTTGCGGTGTGGCGTGCGTGCGGGGTGTGTGTGTGTCTGTGTGGGGTGTGTGTCATGCAGGAGACGGAGGCCTCTCTGGAGGTTTGGACGACCGGGATGAGAGACATAGCCACCATGAAGACAGACCTGTCCCAGCACGTGGTGGCCGGGGACGCCTCCCTCCTGCAGGAGCAGGTGGAGGCTCTTCACAACCAGTGGGAGGAACTATGTGTCAAGGTAAGGATAGAGAGACGGAGAGAGAGAGAAAGACACATAGAGAGAGAGAGAGAGAGAGAGAGAGAGAGAAAGACACAGAGAGAGAGAGAGAGAGAGAGAGAGACACACAGAGAGGGGGAGAGAGGGAGAGAGAGGGAGAGAGAATGTCATGTATCAAGTATATCATGTGTGGAGGGAAAATGTAGAAGACCAGCACAAATCTGAGAGGGAGTAGCAGGAGTTGTACGTGGTAGTTTATTAATTGAGGGGAGTTGTTACTGTTGTGTTTTTATGTATGTGTGAGAGAGAGATATAGGGAGAGAGAGAGAGATGGTAAGGTAACTTAGTCCTAGCTTGTGTCCAGCCCCTGGCCATGCTACACAAAGGCTCCTTAGCGACTGAGGCCAGTGACACACACACACACACACACAGTATTACACACATTATTCATTCTGACTCTGACATTCTGAACACACTATGGAGAGTAGAGAAGCAGCGTGAAACAGAGGGAAAGCTGACACTTGAGAGTGCGTTGCCCTTTAACTCACAAGGAAACTTTCAAATGCATGCATTTTGATGGAATTCTGCCCCCCCAAAATCTTTAATTATCTGACATTTACAAGTGTCTCCTGACATTAGCACAGAGAGCTCATTTTATCCCACTTATAATTTTCAGGTTGTTTTTCACCAGAGTCGGTGGGCATGCGCATGCTGGGGGGTTGATCTTTTGTGGTTTGCTAAAATTATTTCTAAGAGACACTAGTGTTTGTGCTGTCAAGTGGTATAATCTGTTCCCTAATGATGTGGCTCTCAAACAGTAACAGAGGCTAATGTGTGTCAGCTGACATGTTCTATTGAAGAGGCATGGCTCTGATTGGTTTAAAGTCCTAATTACTAGAGCAGGTGGACAATGTGACCAGTACCCACACACTGATAGTGAATTGTGAGTACTGGCTGTTTGTAGCTGTGAATGTGTCCATATTGCTGTTCGAGCAACAGAAGTGAAAGCAGCTCAAAGGGGCAGAGAGCAGGATTCCATTCTTGGCTCTACCATGTTACAGTTGCTGTTACCTTCACCCTCAAACAAACACTGCTCTGTTGAGTTCAAACATGAGTTTTAACTTGCTTCTTGGTTTTCTTGGACTTACAAAACAGTGCAGAGGATTTAGCAATCTTACACTTCAGTTGCCTTGCAGCGATTTTCCCCACTGACATGTCTTCAAAGATCCGAGTTTTGCGGAAGGCACGGGGTGCAAGGCGAAGGCTATGACCTGAGCCACAACGGTGCCATCATAACAAACAGGATAACAGGTTGCAGGTGTAGGCGGTTACCACGGGAAGGCTTGAACAGATGGCCAGGCTAGGCTGTAGGCTTCAGGGCACATGGTCTTTTGTTGTGGGGGGAACACAACTCAGGCCACAATGGAACTAACCAAGAGCCCCAGAGGGACTGAGAGAATAAGAAGTGAAGAGGAGAAAAAGACTTGATGCTCATGAAAAAAACAGCAACTGCCATCGGATAGTAAAATATGGCAGCTTCAACTGAGGCTCGCGAGCTTTGAGCTCTGACCTCAAAAGAATCAACAATTAATCTCCATTGGCCTGTAATGGGGTATTATCAAAGCATTAAGCTGTCATTAGGAAAATGAACCCTGTTAATTGTAGTCAGACACAGTTGTCCTTGGGGCTTTTGGTTCATTTAGTTGATTGTGGTCGGTCCCTTTGGGATTGGCTGTGAAGTGGCCTGGCAGTGAACTGTGTGCTGTTTTTCTTTGCCCGAAGAAGAGGAAGAACTTTGGGAGTATTTCCTCATTCTGTAGTCTTAAACCACATGTTATCTTTATGGGGGGGGGGAAGGGTTCCAAGTGAACAAGTGAACAAGTTTTGAACCTTAAGCCATTTGAAAATAATACAGGACACCTTTTTTTTTGAACATTTTATTTTTCTGAAAATAAAAAAGAATCACCACTTACATGGTCATAAAGGGTCAAATTAAACCACTAACAAAAGGAACATGTTGTTTAAAGTGTCACCATCTTCAGTACAGAAAGTTCCTAAAGATGAATGTGTACTTCATCATAATAACTGATCTCAATTTGTCTGAATTTACTGTTGGTTTTTCACTATATGTATGTGACTTTGGATTTAAGCGTCCAGTAAACTAATCCAATGTACAAGGTTAATGTAGCCTAAATGTAATAGCTATACATTGGAATGATAGACCAGGTGGCTACCATGCACCAACTCCAACATGTTCTCAATTGATGCTGTGGTGTTTGCAACTTAATAGAACTAGAACCTAAATGGAATTCACTATAGGGAGGATGCGTAAATCCCGAATACCCCAAATCTGGTCATAAGTATAGTTCAGGTGTTGCCTGAAGTAACACCTCTAAGCGCTCTGGCGTCATTAGATTGAATGTTGAGTGGGCGCCAGCCTGTGCTCTACAGCAGTAACAGCCTGCACACACGGGTCAGCTGCAGCTCTGGTATTCATTAGAATACATTTGTGGAGTACGGCAAGATTTTGCTCCCCTGCTTTAATAGCAAACACATTTTATAACCGTGACTTGTTATTGCTTTGCTCGGAGCAAGCCAATATTGTGTGTATTTCCCACTTAACACATCATTCAATAAAAAAAAAAGGATATTTTGGGAGGCGCTCTCAGTGTGTTATGGTCTTAATGGGATTTCGTTTTAATGTGAGTGTAAACCCCAATTGTTAGCAGTTTGTGTCTGCAACCCCATTCTCAGTCAGACATAACTGTATAAAACGTAGCTTCCAACAGTGTTTTCGATATATTTGCATGTTTGTTGTTTTGGACCTTTGTTCTTTACCCCCCCTTCTTCCTCATAAAAGAGTGCAGCAATCCACCCACTTTGAGTACATGCAACAGCTGTTTCAGATTGTGGCCATGGGAGGCACAGACACAACAGCACAACGACTCGCCCAACATTTGATTTGAACCCCAGACCACCGGGGGAATACAGGGTGTCTTACAGACATCAAGAATATCTCACAACACTGTGGAACCAGTGAAGAAGAACACTTCCCGGAACCCCTCGGCAGACACTCACCCTTCCCTTCTTTCTTTCTTTCTTTCTTTCTAACTTTAAATTCTTTCTTTCATTTTTCCTCCCAGGTGTCCCTGCGCAGGCAGGAGATCGCCAACCGCCTCAGCGCCTGGATCATCTTCAACGACAAGAACAAGGAGCTCAGCGACTGGCTGGCCCAGATGGAGAACAAGGTGTCCCACAGCGGGGACCTCGGCATCGAGGACATGGTGGAGAAGCTCAAGAAGGTAAAGGACAAACCCTTTCTCGTAGCGTGTCATTAGGCCGTCGTGTCACGTCCTTGTCAAATATCGCCATTTTCCGCGTTGACACTTGACTGTGTTTGGATTCAAACAGCGACATTTAGCCTGACGTTGAGCTGAGTAGGTTTACACAAGGTATCGCCTTCGAGGTTGTCTCTGCATTCCCAGAGGCCTTAGAGAGTCGGAACGTCACAGACTTGGAGCGTCAGTGTGACCATGTGAGCAGAGGAACAGACAGGCATTGCGTTATGTAGGACGCACTGCAATGTCCTCCAACCCCCTTTTGTTCTCACCCAAACAATGAGCCTTCACAATGACATTCCTTTCTCCTACTCCTAGAAGAAGTGATTGGCCCGTTTTTACGGCGACAATGAATGTGAGAGTTTTGGAAGTGTGTGCGTGTAGAGGTGAGACGATCACACAGCCAACCATGGAAAAATGGCCCTTTGTCGAACTGGACCCATTGAAACCAGTCATTGACCACATTGACTGCGGAACAAAGCGAAAATGCACCAATTACTTCACAGAGCTGAAGCCCAATATGTGTGCTGAGAGAATGTAGAGTTGAGTGTGTGGGTGTAGGTGTAGGTGAGGGGGGGGCGGGGGGTTGAATAACGGTCTCAAACCTCTTTAGCATTTGGATTATCCAGATAAATGTAATAGCATACATTTGCGTAAGTAAAATCCGTATTTAGTACACGGATAAGGGGGACGGAGAATCCCAAATTCCTCGAGACGTTTTGAAATACTCACAATGCTGTCAATTCAAATCCTATGAACATTGGTGTGAACTCGACCGCCATCGTAAAAAACAGCTATATAAAAATAAAGCTACGGTAGGCCAGATGTCCGTGTGAACGTGTGAGCCGTGCTGGAGCGTGTGCCGTCTCCCCGCCGCAGGACTGCATGGAGGAGATCGACCTGTTCAGCCAGAACAAGAGCCACCTGAAGCGTCTGGGGGAGCAGCTGATGGCGGCCGGCGACCAGGCCAGGCAGGCCCAGGTCCAGGGCTCGCTGCGGGACGCTGGCGAGCGCTGGCAGGCCCTCTTCCAACACATCGAGGCCAGGTGAGGAGCGCGCTCCGTTTGCCCTGCCAATGGGCCCTGACTGCAAGGCCTTGGTGCGGACCTCACAGGAGGATAGAGGGGTGAGGGATTGGGAGGGGAGGGGAGGGGTGGGGGGGGCTGACATCTTTATAATACAGTTGGATTGCTGTCTTTTTGGTTTCTTGCTTGTTTGGTTGGTTGGCGTGTTCATTGGTTATTTAGTGTTTTGTCATTTTGCCTTGTCTTTATCCTTTATCATCATACATTAATGAGCTTTAGAACGGGTGTGCTTTCTTGAAGTAGTAATTACCCCCTATTTTCAGTGAGGGAACCAGAAGCTGCGACCCCTGCTGTGGGCTAGACGTGTTCGTGTTGCTCTGCAGCTGTTGTGTTGACGTCCTTTGTTTTTCGGACTGTACATACAGTTCTATACGTTAAGCCATTGTGATGTTACCCGGTGACTCCGCCCACCGGCAGACAGATGGACAGTCCAGGGATTTATGCCCGCCCCGCCTCCACCCCCACCTCCCCCTCAAATGTGACTGGTGTCACGGACTGTACCATATGGCGTCCGGTGTGGACTCTCTTTCCACACCCCCAGAGTGGAGGGACACGAAAGGGGCCATGGGGGACAGGGGAGGAGGGGGGGGGGGGTTGTATCTGTCAGTCAACATTAGCTGTGAAGCAAAAGGGGGGCCCGCGCGACGGGCCAGCGGTCGCAGGTTAGCATTGGCCGCTAACCTGCTACGCTAGCCGGCGCTCAAGGTACAGTAAACCTACAGACATCTGTTAGCGAGTTAGCCTAGCGCTAGGGCTACATGAAACCACACTATCTCCCCTCCCTCCCCGCAACAAATGCTGTCATGTCATCCGGTGTGTCTCGGTATCTGTCCCCCATACAAGCAGAGCGTATACTAATCCCCCAACCCCTGCCAGGGCACAAAACAGCCGTCACAACTCTGTTCTGGTGGCACCTGACGTGGCAGGCGGGAGGTGAAACAAAAAGGTTCCCCTGAAAGGCGGGTCCTTGGAGCAGCGTCCTAACTTGGCATCCTCCTGGATGTGAGGTCACACACGACAGTGCTCAGTCAAGACCAGGAACGGCAGAGGGCATTTACACAGTTGAGCAGGTGTTGTTTTACATACTCGGAGTGGAGCACCATTGTGTTTCTAGGATTTGTGTTTGCTAACAGATTTCATTCTTCTGGAGGAAAGGAATATGAGGGAATTGATGGGTTATATTATCATGCATGTGTCATAATAGGTCGCTTTCAAAACGGAATTGAACAAAACACAGGCTGACTTCTTTGAATCCCCAAATAAACTACACTCCTAGGCCACGAGTTACATTAAGATGGCGTAAAGACTGATGTTGCTAAAATTGCCAAGCGCCAACACTTTGCTGAAACTGCATTTTCTCAAGCTTTGCTTCTCTTCACATTTCCCTTTGCTCTTTATTTCTCTTTCCATCCATCCATCCCTCTCTTCTCATACTGTCTCCCAGCAAAGGGAGGGGGGGGGGGGGCTGCCAGGGTTATTGGTCTTGGTGCCGAGCCATGTAACCGCGCATTGTTGGGTTGTCACACGCAGTGAAAAAGGACAAACAGTGCAGACTCCGGTCTGTCCTGCATCTGGGTGCTCGTGTGGGGGTTTGGAGACAAACACACACTCTCGCACACTAACAGAAGGACAGGTGCATGACATGCACGCAAACACAGTTTCTCTCTTTCTCTCGCCGTGGCCATGCAAATGACCTGTTTTACACACACAAACACACACGCACGGCTGCCACCTTGGCTACAAAGAAAGTTTCCCGCATTTTTTCCCCGTGAGGTGAGCAGGGCCGAGCACATGTACACGTCGAAGAAAGGTCGAACCCCCTGAGACGCACAACACTCCAGGACTTGTCTGTTCTTGAGAGGGGCTTTTATGTCGCTAGCGTTGCCATGGTAGTGTATTTTGTACCGGTGGGGGATCCTCGGGATTGGGTGGCTCGGTTGCCAGGGTTTCCTTTGAAGGATAGAGGGACACCTGGGAAATTAGAGCTTGAGAATGGTGGGCAACGAGGGTTACAAAAGTTTCTAGAAGCTTGTCGTTGACTGAAAGGAGAAAAGGACTAAACTAAATTCCACTGCTGTGTCGTTTTGTTCTTTAAAGGCTTTGATATTAACTCTGGTTTAGTGCTTCTTGTGTATTTGTGTGTATTTGGTGTGTGTTTGTGTGTGGGCATACACATCTTGGCCCGGGGTGTATGTCTGTGCCTGTCTGTCCCTGTGTGCGCTAACTCGGGGGTGGTGCGTGTGCCGGCAGGGTAAGGAAGCTGAAGGAGACGCTGGTGACCGTGCAGCAGCTGGATAGGAACATGAGTAACCTGCGCTCCTGGCTGGCCCGCGTGGAGAACGACCTCTCCACACCCGTCACCTACTGCGTGGTTCACCAGGACGAGATCCAGAGGAGGCTGGCTGAGCAGCAGGTGGGTCCGAGGGCCACAGCCCCTCTCCTGGGTGGCGAGTTCTCGGTCCTCCAGTGGACAGAGCCCGCGGGGTAGTTCTGGTCTAAAGGCCAGACCTCCTTTTGTTCCGAACCAAAAAGTGTCGGTACCTGTTTTCTGTCAGATTCACTCTCTAGTTTTTTTTTATTGGGGTTTTTTTTCCTCTGTCTGTCTATCCCTCCATTTCTCTCTCTTTCTCTCTCTATTTCTCTCTCTGTCATGCCCCTCTTTTTTTGTTTGTGAGTAAAAAAAAAAAAACATACATTTGTGTTCATTTCAGACTTTGCTGTCTCTCTCGCTTTCCTGTATCTCTCTTTCTTTCTTCATCTCTCTCCCTCCCTCTCTCCCTCCCTATCCCTCCCGTCTTGCTCCGGCGCCTTACTGTCGCTCCGTATCAATAATTAAAAACGCTCTGCCTAAAATGCTTTTGGGGGCGGCGTTCATTGTCCGTGCGTCTCCCTGGGCGGTCGACCCTCCCGTCGTGGTCGTCCTCTCCTCCTCTCCTCACCGCCATGCCTGTCCGCCCGTGTGCCCACCAGGAGCTGCAGAGGGACATCGAGCAGCACACGGAGGGCGTGGCCTCCGTGCTGACGCTGTGCGACGTGCTGCTCCGCGACGAGGATGTCTGCGGCGGCAGCGACGTGGAGAGCGACTCGGTCCAGGGGACCACGCGCAGCCTGGACCAGCGCTGGAGGAGCATCTGTGCCCTGTCGCTGGAGAGGCGCCTGAGGTGGGGGGGATGAGACGGACACAGACATAGGCACACTCGCACACACACACACGCACGTGTAGGGAAACGTGTGCTCCGGGTATGTAAACACCTGACGTGTCTAATCTGTAGCCCGGGCTTTTTTTGGAGGGCAACTGAACAGGCAGTTGAATGGGGTTTCAAATATGGCTGTGTGTCCATTGTCGAGAATGACTCCAGCCTGATTTTACTCCATCGAAATAGAAATTAGACATTATGCAGGTTAACGCAAAATGTCTTTCAATATGCTCGTGGCTCTTCCCGGTTCCGTTCCTCCTCATCTCATCGTCCCTCTGGCATGCAGGATCGAGGAGACGTGGAGGCTGTGGTGTAAGTTCCTGGACGACTACTCGCGCTTCGACGACTGGCTGAAGACGGCGGAGCGGACCGCAGCCAGCCCCAAGTCCTCCGGGGTCCTCTACACCGTCGCCAAGGAGGAGCTCAAGAAGTTTGAGGTCCGTTTTGGAAAGTCACGAAGTGTCTGAAAAGAAACAAGTTTCAAATGACAACAAAAAGTTTTTTTTTTTTTTTTTCTTTTTTTTTTACACCATGTTTGACTACGTGGTACTTGATTTGGACCGTGTTAACGCAACAGCAACATGCACAAGGCTGCTCGCTGACTCACATCCGGCCTACTTACTCTGTGTCTCAGGGTTTCCAGAGGCAGGTCCATGAGCGCCTGACCCAGCTGGAGCTGGTCAACAACCAGTACCGCCGTCTGGCCCGAGAGAACCGCACTGACCGGGCCAGCAAGCTCAAAGTCATGGTCCATGAAGGCAACCATCGCTGGGACATGCTGGCTAGGAGAGTGGCGGCCATCTTGCGCAGACTAAAGGTCGGTGTCATGTGAACGTTATGGTACATCAGCGCTCTGCAGCTTTCCCGCTGCTTCCTGTGCGCGCAGGCTTTCTTGGCGTTCTTTTTCTGTTTTTCTTTTTTGCCAAGCAGAGACAAATCGTTTCCCATCTTGAAATATGTTCATCTTTCCTTCTGTGTTCTCTCCTTCACCTCTGGCCTCTCTCTCTCTGCCTTTGCGCCACTTCCCTCACCCTTCCTTCTCCCCTCACCCCCCAATCTCTCTTCACCACTGTCCCCCCTTCCTACCCTCGCACCTCACTCCTCGACGCTTCTCTCTCTCTCCCTCCTCCTTCTTTCCTTCCCTCTCTCTCCCTCCTCCTTCTTTCCTTCCCTCTCTCTCCCTCCTCCTTCTTTCCTTCCCTCTCTCTCCCTCCTCCTTCTTTCCTTCCCTCTCTCTCCCTCCTCCTTCTTTCCTTCCCTCTCTCTCCCTCCTCCTTCTTTCCTTCCCTCTCTCTCCCTCCTCCTTCTTTCCTTCCCTCTCTCCCCCTTCTCCCCCCCGTCCTGTCTGGTGCCGAGCAGCATTTCACGGGCCAGAGGGAGGAGTTTGAGGGCACCAGGGAGAGCATGCTGGTGTGGCTGACGGAGCTGGACCTGCAGCTCACCAACGTGGAGCACTTCTCCGAGAGCGACGTGCACCACAAGATGCGGCAGCTCAACGTAAGCTCGACGCGCCGGGACGCCCACATTAGGGGGGGCCCGTGATATAAAAACGCTCCTAGACACGAGCGTGCGCACGCAGTCGTTAGGCGCAAACCCAGTGGCCCCCGGGGGAACCGCACGTGCACTGTGAACACAGCTGCGCGGCCGATAACTCCCCTGCCGCGCCATCAGTAGGTTTCGACCCTTCTAAACACCCTTCACCCCAACCCCTCCCTCCCCAGAGCTTCCAGAAGGACATCACCCTGAACACGGAGCGCATCGACGGCCTGATCGTGTCCGGGGAGGGCCTGATCCAGAGGAGCGCCCCGCTGGACGCGGCCCTCATCGAGGACGAGCTGGAGGAGCTGCACTCCTACTGCCAGGAGGTGTTCAGCCGGGTGGTCCGCTTCCACCAGCGCCTCACACAGCCCCCCGTCAGTATCTCAGCACTTAAAAAAAAAAAAAAAATTGTGTTTTCTTGTGTCCAACGCGACATACATACAGAGCCACATAACAACCACAGTTTCCATTTTAATGAGCACCAAGATAGTTGATTGTAACCTGTAGGGAAAATTGGTTTCATTATAGTTAAATTTGACTTACTTACCTGTCAGAAGGAGGCAGCAACACTTTGCCTGGGTTAGCGTTGTTGATTGTAATTCGCAAAAGAAAAGGATTGCTAAATGAACGTACTCCACTTTTTTGACTGAATTAAAATGGCCAAGTTACAACGATCGGTTGAAAGTGTGCTACCTATGTCTGTTGGTTATGTCTGTCCTCAAGCCGTTTGTTCAAAACAACAAAATGAAGCATTCCTCTCCTCAGACTCTCATTGAGGAGCCTGAACTGTTTGACTCCTCCCTGGAGGGGAGCTGTGAGCTGGTTGGCCGACCCTGGCTGGGGCGGGGTCTGGGAAGCACACCGGCCACGCCCACTCACCTCTTAGCCCCTCCCCTGGAGCGCTCGGGCCGAGAGACCCCGGCGAGTGTGGACTCTCTCCCTCTGGAGTGGGACCACACGGGGGATGTGGGAGGGTCTTCGTCGCATGAGGATGACGAGGACGACCGCGAGGGGGAGGGGACGTATTTCAGTGCCCTGTCAGGTAAAACATCCAACAGACACAAAAACAAACGCAAGCACACCAAGTGCGTGACAAGCACTGTCGTTTGTCACACATACACGCGCTCGCAGATTCTCTCCCCCTCACGAACCACTATCGCCCTCCAGATGTGGAGGTGACAGAGAGTTCTGAGGTGTTTGTCCAAGCCACGGGGCAGGCACTAGGACCCCCCGACTCTGGTAGGCACCCCGCCCGGCGTCAGCCGCCCGTTCCGCATGACTCACCCCTGGCTTTTAATCCGAAGGTGTGATCGCCCCCCCCACGTGTAGCTTTTACCCTTGTTTGGCTTCCACACCATGGGAACAGCAGGCGAGCTCCCGGTCAGATGGCCCAACAGGCTCTCATGCTGCTTGAGCACCATCACTCACCGTCGCACAGCCGTGCCCTGGCCCTCACTCTCTGCTTCTCATCCTCATCTCCTCTCCTGGCTCCGTTTTCTGGGCACACCCTAGCGTCTTTTGTTCTCTTTTCGCCTCCTTCCCTTCACGCCATCAATTATTAACTGTCCCACCCCTCCTTTGATCCCCGTCCACTTCCCTCCATATCCATCCTCCGTCCTCCCATTGCCTTCCACCCCCCTCTCCCATGTTCCTTCCCCTCTTCCTCTCCTCCCTTCTCCCACCAATTTCACTCTCCTCGTCCAGTCTCCCAGCGCGTCAGCACGGAAGCCGACTCGGCTTGAACCAAGTGACCTTGGTCTCTGCAGTGTATTTTATGTCCCACCCACACACCAGCGTACACAAAGAAATTCGCCCACACCAATGCGAGCACACACACACTTCTAACCCCTCTGCAGGATGTCGACACAACTGGGATCTAAGAGCTGGTCTCGCTCCACACCTAACTGGCTGTGATAGGGTTCACATGGGATTGCCAGATAAGATGACCCTAACCAACTCGGGGTTGCCAGATCCAATTAAAACCCTCCCCCGCTGCTATGCCACAACTTTCCCCTTGCTGTCTACCACCTGATATACGGCACCAACAGGAGATAACCCGAGATAATGGGCTGTTGCTTTTCGGATTGGATTCATTTGGGATTGTGAGGAATCGTTTCTGGGAGTGAATTCAACGTCTGCACCTGAATTGCCGTTATGATTTCATCTCAAATAAATTATGCTGTCACGAACAAATCAGCTGGAGGATTTTCGACGTCCTCTCACTTTGTGCTTGCTTGTTGGGGTGATTGTGTGCGTTCATGTGCGTGTCTGTCCACCACTTCTATCAGGTCCAGGCAGGTCCACGACCAACCCAGAGTCCGCAGCTTGGTCTTCTGCTGGAGACCAAGAGAGGAAATCTCTCTATCTGGACGCAGAAGACATCCTGGACTCCTCACCAGGCCTCACCAGTACCCCCTTCAAGCAGGGCTACGTAAGTCTGACCCACCCTACGGGCCATGACAGGTCTGCCGCCCACCGAGATGACTGATCGTTTACGTGCATCCAATGCTCTGATCGGTCGTACTCAGCGGGGAACGGTGGTTTTCAATGCCGTGCCTGAATGTTCCCTCGATCCAAATTGCAATTTTTTGCTTCGAGAAATGGAACATCGTGACGGCTGAAGGGTCTCCGTTCCCCGGCAACAAAGAAACAAACAAATCTTGCCTTCAAAGCATTCTTTGTTACGTTTTCCATAAATCCACACGTTTCAAACACTTGATTATTGTTGTCAAACCGTTCCTACTTTAGATTTTATTTGATTCGATACAAAACATAATGCATGCTGTGTGTAAACACGGGCCCTCCCCACGGTGTGTTGTTTTGGCATGCATGTGTTTGCCCCGCTTTAACAGAGGGGTTTTTCTCGTCCCAGTCTCGTCTCATGTCTGAGTGCAGCGGCAGCCTGAACAGTGTGAAACGGGTCTCTCTCATCCTGGACGACGAGGAACAGCCGGACGAGCAGGGCCTCACAAGCCTGACGGTGGCAGACAAACAGTCAGGTAGAAGCAGGCTTCCCACACACACCTCCAGTCAGTCAAGTGAAGTATGTGGACTTGACTTTGGACCCTACTCTCTGTGTGTGTGTGTGTGTGCGTGTGCGCTCCTAGGCGTGATCGAGCGCTGGGAGCTTCTCCAGGCTCAAGCCAGGAGCGAACGGCAGCAAGGCCCTCGGGATCCGCCGCAGCTGACCTCTGACCTGTGTGACATCACTTCCTGGTTGGGACGGGTCAACCCTGAACTGGATCGACTCAAGCGGTCAGACACGTCGGCGGGTATCCAAGACTTGGAAGCGAGGGTCAAACAGCTCAAGGTAGGAGCCGTTTCTAAACCAAGGCTGGACTACTATTTTCAGAGGGTGGCGCCGGGACACGTTCCTCAAAGATGACATACGACACACTCAAACGTGACATACGGCTGTCTCAACCCCCGATCCACAGGATATGCAGAAGGACTTCACCCGCTACAAGGCTGTCATGCTCTCGCTAAACTTGGGGACGCGAGCACAGGGGGGGCCACTGGGGGGGCCACAGGGGGGGCCACTGGAGGGGCGGGATGCCCAGATGCTGCAGGAAAGCCTGGGCACCATGAACCAGGGCTGGACCCGGGCCTGCGGCGGCCTGGGGGAGTGGGAGAGCAGCCTGCGCCACACGCTCATGCGCTCTCAGGTGAGACGAGAGGTCCCGGGAGACTCGAGCTCACGACAACTGACGTGACCGCACGCCGCGTAGGATTGCTAAATGAACGTGCTCCACTTTTTTGGACTGAATAGAGGATTAAACGGTTTATGACTGTTTAACGCCTCAGCTGGAAACCCCCTCCACTGCATTGATTTGAAGTCTCACTCGTGAAGCGGGATATTAGTCATCTGGTCGTTGATGATGGGGAAAAATAAATACACATTCAAGTCGTTAGAAACTCGCCACATCGATGGCCGTAAATGAGTTCCGTTAAGTCCAACTCGGCGAAATATGTGAACATGTATCTCACTCTGAGGGCCTCATTTACTAACAGCATTAGTAATGCCCCTCCCACTCCCACTTGTCTCCAACCCCCACAGGAGTTCCACGAGACCCTGCACTCTCTGCTCCTGTGGCTGGCCCACGCAGAGAGCCGGCGCTACGCCGTGGACATCCAGTACCCCGACACCCAGCCCAGAGCCCTCCTCGATCACCACAACACACTCACCGTAAGAGAAGGAAATAAGCGAGCATTGATTGCGTCTGGGGAAATGAAAAAGAGTCCAAAACAGCCATACTTACGGATATCCAGTACCGAAGTACTGGAACGGTGAGGTCGTGTAGGCACATGGTGTTCACATTGTCGGGAGGTACTAGGTGTGCCCAAAACAAAGTACAAGCTAAAAGGGGATTGTGCTTTTGCGGTAGCGGCTCCTAAACTGTGGAATGTTTTACCCTTACACATTAGACAGGCAGCCTCGCTACCTGTTTTTAAGTCTCTTCTTAAGACCCACCTCTACGCTTTGGCCGTTGAAAACTGAAATGAAATTTGTGTCTGGTTATATTGATGGCATTGGGTCTTTGTATGGTGTGTTCCTGTTTTTGTATTTGTATCGTATGAGACGTGTGCGTCGTTGTATTTAGGGCTTTAATGTCTTCTTTTATTGTTGTACTGTACAGCACTCTGCATTTCACTTTGGATCTTAAAGTGCGTTAGAAATACCTTCTGCTTGCTTGCTTTGCCCGGTGGAAGGGTCTGCAGGAGGAGCTGCGTGATCGCCAGGCCCAGGTGACCTCCCTGCAGGGCCTGTGGGCGGAGCTCCAGCCCGAGGAGGGGGGCAAGGAGAGCGACGAGGCCCGGGAGAAGCTCCACGTGACGGCCAACAAGCTGCGCCTGCTGCTGAGGCAGGTGGGCCAGGACCTGGCCACGCTGCAGCAGCGCATGGTGAGACCGTGCGCCGCGGGCGCCTCCTCTCCTCCACACACACACGCGCCGTACGTCCGCGCTCTTTGAGGGAACGACGGGTCACGTACGAGTCCCACGCGTTCACATTCCCTCCGGAAATCCACCCCCGAGCCGTGACGATTTGTCCGGCAAAATAAGAACGTCATGTAGAATCCCGCTGTGTCGGCTCAACCGCGTGCTCCGTTGGCGTCCTGCGTCAAGTGAAAAGATGCTGAACCAACGTCGCCTCGTTTCTGTCTGCTCCAGGAGTCCGAGGGGGTGTGCCTCCCCCGTGCTGAGGGGGGGGTCGGTGCCCAGGGCGGAGGCAGCCGAGGCTCTGCAGAGGGCTCTCCACAAGACGGGCAGAGCAGGAGAAGCTCCACAGACCCCAGAAGGTACTGTACTGGGCTAAGGGCAAAACGGTCAGCTCAATAGCTACATCCAACTTGCTAGCCACCTTTCTTTCTTCTTTTTCATTTTTGTTATCCCTGTTGTACTCATTTAAAATGAACGGAGTACCTCCCGGAGTGTGTGCGGGATCCATCGAAGATGGACACCATGTTCGTGTGAGAGCGAGGTCTCGTAGACCACGAAAACAGGCATCCGAAGGGAGAGGAGCGCTGCTCAAAGCTTGTCCCCCTCCCCTCTCTTGTCCGCAGGTTGGAGAAGAGGGATCCGTCGCCGCCGCGCTCCTTCTTCTACCGGGTCCTGCGCGCCGCCTTCCCCCTCCACGTGCTGCTGCTGCTGCTGTTGGTCCTGGCCTGCCTGGTGCCTTTCACCGAGAACGACCAAAGCTGCACCCTGGCCAACAACTTTGCCCGCTCCTTCTACCCCATGTTGCGCTACACCAACGGGCCGCCACCCACCTAACTCCTCACGCCGATAGAGCCACAGATAGAGACGTTCACACACACACACCCACACACATGCATACACACACGTTGCTAGTCACACACAGTTGCCCTGCTTCCAAAGCAAACCCATCCGGATACAGAAACTGTCCTCGGCAAAGCAAGAGGGACTGCTACCGTCCAAAAGAAATCAATCGTTTTTAATGTCTATATTTCGAGATGACATTTTGATACTTGTATTTATTCCCTTGAAAAAGCCATACCTCTCTAAAATGTGCTGTTAAAGGTACTGTTGAATTTGTACTTTGTGTTTGTGCTGCCCCAGGCTGGTTTCGAATTAGTCCCGAACATCGGAACAGGAATTAATCAAACGTACGAGTTTTTTTTTTGCCTAATGATTCCCAAGTGTTAGGGATGCCTCTGGCAATTTTAATCATACCATTCATTCATTTGCTTTACAATGTGTTTTATCCACTTCATTGTATTGAAACCAGTCCAAAATGCCTTGATACAATCAGTGTTTACGAGTTAATACACGTTTCATGTCCAAATTGAATGAAATGTTTCTTCCTCCTGGACAAGCAGTTGGGTCAGTCGACCCATAACATCCCATAACATGGTAGGCCAGATAGCATGTCCCACACGCCGCTTCAGAGACAGAAACAACATTTCAGTCTGGCATATCCAGACATAATAACGTCCGGGTGGATTTCGTCCATTTTGTCCATAACAGGTGAATGGAAACCCCCCGAAATGTAAAAGTGAATCACTCGTACGACTCGCGTGCTAATCTAACCAGGAGCGTTTCCATATATCATGAGTAGACCTACATGTGAAGTCTCAACGAGAGAAAGTGAACCCTCCTGATGGTCTGTTCTCTGAGTTCAACATGACAGGAATGTTTTACCCTGTTATATTTTAATGCTGTCACTTGCTCTACTCGTACTCCTCTCTCTCTTTTTATGGAAGAGAAGGAGGAAATATCCCTCGTGTGGTGGTCATATTATTGTTACTCACCCAATGGTCCCTCAACTGAAATGGGTTCAAAAACAATACACCCATAACACACGTTTTTACATTGTATCGAAATAATGTGTTGAAATCATAAATGACATTAACATTGTCCAGATGACCCAAGGGCCAAAATGTCTCAGGTTGAAAAAGTTATTAATTGTATTTTTCTTTAACATACAAAAATACCCAAACACCACACAGCTGTTAAACACTGGATAACTATGTTGTAGCCATCATGCACTGGTATGAATATTAATCAATACGTCCAGTCTAATACAATCGCAATTTTTTTCGTACACATTTCAAATATTTTCAAAACAATGTGTTATCATGTTTCAAATCTTTTCAAAACAATGTGTTGTTATTAAAATGGAGAAAATACATATCCACAGATCCTAGTGCATAGGACACTTAAACTTTTGAACAGAATATATATTACAAGGCCTAAATAAAACAATGTCCATACCTTGATTGGTTGTAAACATTTCGTTTTTATTGAACCAAGACATGGGTGCTTTCTGAGACTTCAATATCACAATTATCGAAAATAAAATAGCTTATGTGTCATTCTTATGCCAATCAAATCAAAACCTTTTTCAGTATTTCAAACGTTTTTCTTTTATATTCTCAAGTGCAGCAGTTGGAGTAGATTGGGCATAATGGCGCCACTGCCGGCACCACAACCACTACCTGTCAATCACAAACGCCTTCCGTGGGATTTTAGATTGGGCTGGAATCCCACCTCGTCTGAAGAGTAGAAATACTGCAGGAGTTCGAAATATAAAAGGGTACACAAATGGCATCCATGATGGCGGTTTTTCTCATACGTCATATTAACCTTAAGCAGATGCAATAGTCATACATCCTTTTGAATGTTCTTAATTGAAATCCCTTACTTTGTTATTTTTTCCTCACAAGTGCTTGAAGAAACCTTAATAAATCACTGGCACAGGAAATCTTTGGGTGTTTTTTATTATTCGTAGAGTAATTCCAACGAAACATAGATCCAAAGAACAATGTTGGAACCTTGACACTTAAAGCACACGCACAACATTAGAAAGAAAGACAAGATAGTGTTCAAACCCAATTCTCAATGGAATCTCATGCTCATATTATTTCCATTGATATCTGTTTCTAATTGTTAGGTGTTTAGCGTTTCTTTCAACAAAACTTTGTTTGAAACATTTTCTGAACCCTAACTTGTTTTTTAGGACTCCTGCCCCTTTTAAAACGTTTCAAGTATGGATAGTGTGTCCTCATATATGACTGAAAAGGACAAAAAGGACAAAAGAAGGAATCTTTTCATCTTCTCTTCAGTTTTCTTGTCTATTCCAGACATGCTCGATGTGTCCAATTACAGTGAAGAATCTGTCAGTAAAATTGAATGTTCTGTGAAGAGACCGAACATGAGATTGGAAGTTCAAGTATACTTCAGCTTCCAGATAATCCATAACCACAAAGGAAACTGAGGTTTAAAATTGGGCCTCTATTCTGCGGTCAGTAATATGCATGACATGTCAGCAAATCACATAATGTCATATAGTATATCACTGCAGAAAGGAACCCGATGATATGGTAATTATACACCTATAGTTTATTTGGGCAAAATAAATCCTTCTTTGAATAGAAGTATTGTGTAAGGACATAGCAGTCGTACATTGCACTATTGGAATAGTATAAAACTGGTCAACAAACATCCATCTCTTTATGGGGGGATAATTCACTTATTGTCTTCTGTCACCCACTTGTTCCTATCCCCTCAATCCAACATGTATTGGAAAGTGTGCTGCTTTGGTCCATTAAATTAGATTTGCAACATAATCTCTTTATGACAATTAGTATACTAAGTTCCCCTATGCACTTTCCTTTAGGGAGGTGGAGGGGGATGTGCTTTCAGATGATTTAAAACAATACCAATCTTGAGGGGTCGGTCAGAAGCAACATTTACAGAACGTGAGCAGCGGCGTAACAAGGACTTGGCGGGCCCGAGTGCAGATCTCACCAACGGGCCCCTTACCGACCTATCGTCAGGCGAAATTATTGAGTTTTCAGTTTAGCGATGCGCAAGGAAATTTAGGCTACTCATGATGTACAATTAAGGGTAACGACTGCTCCTTCTATGTGAAGATAGATTACGGTTTTCAAAAGTGAACGGCTCTGACTCGCGAGTCTCTGGCTCTAGATTATGCTTGCTACAACACGGAATGAGTATAATGGAACAGTCAGTCATGAGCCGACGTATCTGCGACATTTGAAATAGAGCACAGAGATGAGAAGAAAATCTGATCATTTACCAAGGCTTATCCGACGTTATGAATGACGTTTCGATCTGTCATGTGTGCTATCTGGGTACTAGTAAAAAAAACTGTCACTTCGATGGTGAATATTTGATTTTATGTTCGTTAAATATGCTAGTTTACATTTAGTCTATCTAGCTTCAGCTATTTTCCGACTACATCCTGCACATAGTTTACTATATCTAACCTGGCCGCTGCCTGGTAGCCTAGGCCTATATGTGCATTTTTATGACGTTTAATAGCCATGTCAACTGCATACACCAGACAGTAAACGTTATGTAATTATTAGCCTACCCTGGTGGCTGAGTTTCACACTCATTGCTGTTGCCGAGCTGGGGGTCAGACGTAGCGTCCTCTTCAACACGCTTCGCCACAATCCAAATGAGGATAGTTTTGACAGCTTTGCCCCACTTACAAATTGCTCTTTTCGTTCCTGCCGCTTTCTGGAGCCACTTTTATGTTAAAGGGCATGGCATGGGGTAGCCTAATTCGCTTCAAAACGCTAATGCAACACAACTGTAGTATCCCAACAACAACTGTCTGTGGTATTCCAACAACTGGATGGGAACAATCGTGTGTGGGTGGGCGGGAATCTTTGACAACAATATTACCCAGACATCCTTGCTATTTTTCGAGGGCAATATTACTTAATAAAAACGACATTTGTTTCATTCAGCAAAAGGCAAATGAGGAAAAATTAATTATTTGCTGTTGTTAACACTGACTGTTTTTAAAATGTTTATTGGGCAGGTGATAGCTCATAATTCTGAATAACTGACACCATAATTGAGAAATGTTTGCGAATTGATAACACTGGATCATATGGGATCTTCAACTTACGGTTTTACAGCGGTGCAAGGGGCCGGTCAGATTGCCTCAAGGGGCCCGGTCAAGTTGTCTCAATTTAACGGTGAGATCGAGGACGGGCCCCCTTTCGCCACGGGCCCTAGTGCAGCTGCACTCCTTGCACTCCCTATAGTTACGCCACTGAACGTGAGTGTGTCATTGTATAAAAACCAAGAATACGTGTTGGTATTCTTGCTCATCCAGGGTTGAATATTTACTTGAGATGGGACTTTCCAAGATCAATATACAACTTGCACCATGTGAGAGAATGTGAGGACTGGCTTTGTATGGTTTGTGTTTTGTCAGTTTCAGAGGAAAACCTTCTATGGAAGAAGATCTTATTCCTTCTTACACCAATACAGAGACCTAGATACATATTTAGCTAGAAAATTGTACTGAAACTACTTGTGCAAAATGTAGTTGTCTAAAAAAGGCAAAGACAAGAAAAGGACAGTACAGGCAAAGGAATATATATTTAATGCAGACCTTTTTTCTTAATTTGATCTTGCCCTTGGAATACACATGAAATACCGTACCAATTTGTATAATACAATAGGAGTGCAATTTTTTAGGGGGGGATAGTCAGTCAAAGCTACGTATTCACCTACAAGCACATACAATATAGAAAATAGGGTAAACTCTTTTTTTCTGCTTACAATCTACACAGACCAAAAAAAGGAGATGGCTTGCAGTGGCTTGAAAGTGCCTTTTCTTCACAGGACACCTTTGTTGTCTTGCGAATAACAAAGGACAGACTTAGAAACAAGGAGTCATTCTTTCTTAATTCTTTCTTTGTTGTATTTAATTGTGAGGACAAGGTCCAAACATACATGATGAGATGAAGCCATTGGGATGCAACCTCAAACCCCTTAAAGAGCCTGAAAGTTGTCCATGTTTGCTCATTGTTCCTGCGTCTTGACTCGTTTGTCTGGAAAGTTCCCAAACTCAAATTCACATTCTAAAAGTATTCAGAAGTAGGTAGTCATTGACAAGCATGACTTTACATAATCCACCGTCGTACAGTTCCTCTGCACCTCAGTCAGCTTCAGTGTGGTAGGGATCCCCCTTGAACCAACTAAAACAAGGAAAGACAAGCAAGTGTGACGCTTATCGCCAATATGCCATCATGTCATCCAAACACTAAAACGTTCTACCCTGTGGTTGCAGATACACTTGATTTTACTGTAAATAATCTAGCTTTGTGCCCACGTCCACCCACTCTCAAAATTCTTCTTGAACTCAAGTTCTCTCTCCCATTATCTATCTCCTCCACGTCAAGCTCTGTCAGCAATCAGATACGCAGCGTTCTCATCTGTTTTCTTATTTCATCTCATCTTTTTCATGGCACTAAACAATGACTAAATGCCTCGTCATTCTGTCTCTGGTATCCTGTAAAACTGCCAGATTTATGAAGTTACTCTTTCATGGGAAACCAAACCCCAGCAGGCGTTTAGCCTAAAGCCAAACTGGCAACGCTGTTTACGACTTGGTTACACTGTTTATGACATTGGTTTACTATGCAAAAACACAGAATCCAGTGAGGATTAAGTGGGTAAAGGACTTTTTAAGGGAAAATATGTCAAGACACAAAAGCAACATGTCAATCTGCAATCCTCTTAAATCGCATGCTCATTCTATCCTCTACAGATAGTATGTGGGAGAAAAAAAATGTCTTTAGAGGTATTTGGCGATAATCAAAAAAAGGACGTTAACAAAACCTGTCTATCTTTCGCTCGGAATCCTCTGGTTCCTGGGGGTCATCACTGCTGCTGCTGGAGGTCAGAGTCTGGGTAGCACAGGTGCCGGGGTTGTGAAGCTGTGAGGGTAAGCTCACTCGGTGGCAGGGGCCCGGCTGGGGGACATAGTGGGGCAGCCGGGAGCTGTGCATGATGTGGGCATCCAGCATCTCCAGGAGCAGGTCATACAGGGGCACCACGTTCTTCATCTTCATGCTGTGGAGGTGGTCCATGCCTTTGTTACTGCGGGGACAGAGATCAGTAGAAACGTTGAGTCGAAAAGGGAGATCGTGAACACGGAGGGAGTTGTGAAAACAAGTGTGCCTGTTTCATTGGATACGTTCCAGACAATAGCCATGCCAGCATAGCATTGCCAACTGCAGAAGAAAAACCAACCGACCAAAACATAGCCATCAGTGGAATAGAATCGTGTGGTTTCACCTTTAGTGGTTTAGTCATGGGGTCCTTTTCACGGTGTTCAAAGAGTGATATTGAATAACGGGAGTGCAGTGCACACTCGGTCTCGACGGTGGCGCGTGTCATACCTGACATGGCGGATGTGTGACAGCAGCATGAGCAGGTGAGCCAGGCGGGTGGACTGCTGCTGGAAATTGATCCCCCTTCTGGCGATGGCCCACACCAGAGAGTCTGTCACAGAGTCCAGCAAGCACAAGAGCTTGGCACGACTGTTCAGCTCGTCGCCTCCGTCAGAAGAGCTGAGGCACATATCTGCCAGCACACACGAGTACACAACACACGCACACACCTGAGTCTCCATTTAAACCAAACATTCGCTAAATACGAAACTGGGTACATACTGGAACTTCTTGAAAAAGGGATCTTAACCCGAAGCCAACCTTCGACGGATGCCACAAACAGATAAGGATATGACAAACAAATATCAAACGCTAAAATGTGATATTTAACATGAGCATTCCCCAATTTTTTTCTTGTTTTTTTAATCTTCTGATTAATAAACGCTACAAACAAGTATGCACAAACTCACTGGGGCACCCAGAAGGAACACTCATGAACTTACTGGAGTTGAGAAGGATCATGGCTTTGAGGCAGACGTACTCCTCCTTCTGCAACTGCAGCTCTCGGAACCTGGAGGTGGCAGCCAGCAGCATGTCGAAGATTTCCACGAAGCCCTGAACACAGCTCCCCTCCTCTCTGCCCAGAGAAAACACACACACAGACAAGCACAAAATATAAGCACCCTCATGTCAACACTTAGCATCCCAGTTTGTCATGCAGGTATTACTAAAGGATCTGGAGAATGCACAGAACAAGCACATACATTCGATTGATGATGGATAAAGACGTGTGATCGATGTATTTATTACAAAAAGACCTGAACTGAAACCGTCTTGTCCAGCCCTGGTGGGGCCGTGAGGTACCTGGTCAGGATGAGGTCGGGGGAGAAGATGAGCTTCCCAGGGTGGTCCACAGACCTCCACATGAGGCCCAGCATCAGCACCTCCAGCCAGCAACACTCCAGCAGGTGCACCTGGTCAAACAGACCCAGCTCCACAAACCCTAGAGAACAGACACATGGCGCTCTGTCCATTAAACCTAGCCGTTCCTCATGCTTCCTTTGCACTGTCAGTGTAAAGTATACTTTGAGTGCACAGAGGGTAGAGTTGATGGTGATTCAGACAAATATTGATATATGCAAGTGAGTAAAGTCAGGTTGTCTTTGTTGTGTCTTGAGAGTCTAAAGCTGCCAGATGAAGGGAACATGACAGGAAGTAGGTGCTCCCTGACAGTAGGTACAGTTTAACATGTATCGGACTGCTTACTGTAAAAGGCAGAAGAATAATGTTTAATTTCGTCTTTGTTTTCAACTTTTCATTAAATACTGAGCTGTCCCTGGTGTATCTTGAAAAATAATTAACAGTAGTTACAGGACCAAGTCAATGCTACTGAGTTCAGATTTGCCCATCTTAAACGTGTGTAAAGGCCATAATGAAATAATAGTTTAATGGGATTATTGCTGACTAATGTTGGAGAGTCCGCGATGCATTTGTGACATAGCTTGTCATAATTCTGATGTGCTGCTTATATCAATGAAAACCCCTTTGCTAAGAGCATACATGTATTTGTCCCTTAAACAAACTATTTAGTCTTATAGTAATACCATCATTAAAGTGCTTAAGTGATTATGAATCCCTTTTTTAAAAAGCAGATCTTAAATGTGTATAATGTGTGGATAATTTTGACACATTTTCTTCAAGAAGAAAATTATATTAAATTTTACCCCCCAGAACACCTCTGGCTATGGGTCACAAACTTCCAATATGCTTAATTAAACACAGACAATGTGTCTGAGTCTTGCAGTCGAATTTATACAGAACTGTTCAGTTTAACACTAATATCTCCTGACATTAAAAGACCATGTAGCACCGTTTGGTAGCTCTGTCCTCAAGGCATCAGAGTTGGTTTGATAAATTGAGTTGATGTTGGGTTGAATTGATTTAGTTGGTGGATTGAAGAGTGAAATTGTTTGGAAATGTTGTGGAGTCATTAACCTAGCCATTTGGCAGTGGCTCGGTGGTAGTTAAACTGAATTCAGAATTGTTTTGAGTATCATACTTTGTCTTGCATTGGCATACTAGAAAGTAGACATTTGTAAATAAGAAACGAACAGTAATTTCAACAAGCCCTTAAACTGAGCAATTCCACAAGGTCAGTTTTATCCAATACTTTCCTTGTTGCATCATGGCAGGCTTAACTTTGTTTGTGGTCATTGGCTTGTGCTAGGACCACAGCTGGGCATAAAAATAGAAAAAACTTGCTGGACTGAGCACATTTTTAACACCCAGGCTGTGATGGTCAATTGGTTCACCAGAGATGATTACGCATGGTCATCATGATGCTTACTAAACAGAGAAAAGACTTCATCTGTGTCTGGGAAATGTTTCATGCATATTTAGAAGAAGAAATTTAAGGATGCGAATAATATGCCCAAGCACATACACAAGTACACACACACACATACACAAGTACACACCGGCCTGACCAACACTGACCTGGGATCTTCTTGGCCCAGCTGATCATATGGACCAGCTCCTTGTCGGCTAGGTTGGTGAGTGACATCATCACACTGGCCTCCGTCAGTGGCTTATTCATGTCTCTCAGTAGGTAAATCTCTGGTGGCTCCGCCTCCATGATCAGCCCAATCAGCTGCTCAGGTGTGAGTGTGGAGCGGTGGAGCTCGGTCTCACCCACCTCATGTAAGCCCCGCCTAGATCCGTTGGCCCCACCCCGTGAGGTGAAGCGCACCACCCTCCTTGGCTGGGCTCCTCTGTAGCTGCCGCGGTCACGCCTCATACCTGAACAGGAGACTGCTTTACTCACACTTCCTATCACACGACTGAACAGGACACTGCTTTACTCACACTTCCAATCACACGACTGGACAGGACACTGCTTTACTCACACTTCCAATCACACGACTGAACAGGACACTGCTTTACTCACATTTCCAATCACACGACTGAACAGGACACTGCTTTACTCACACTTCCAATCACACAACTGAACAGGACACTGCTCTACTCACACTTCCAATCACACGACTGAACAGGACACTGCTTTACTCACACTTCCAATCACACAACTGAACAGGACACTGCTTTACTCACACTTCCAATCACACAATATGACAATGCTACGTTCTAGAATCTAGACCCTTCCCACTAATTTGACGTTCCAGTAAGAATTGTTTTCTTGACAGGCTTATAGCGTGGCTTCTGATCACATGCTAACCTCTTTTGTCTAACCATTTGTCTACGTTTTCCAATTATACAGCTATAATTGGTGTGAGGTCACGGTGGTCGAGGGAACAGCTCACTAGGTTTAGCTCTGTGGTTAGAGTCTGAGAGGTCACAGGTTCAAATGCCCCTGGACACGTTATGTGTATGCTTTAAAAGTCCATTATGTATTATAGTTATGGGTACATATACCAGTTCCCCCACATGTATCTGCACTTGGCTTGCATTCATGTAAAACATGGGTTATTACAATGTGTCACAGGTTTTCCTCAAATGAATTGCTTGGTCCTATTAAATGTTCTCTAGTGTACATCTAAATAATTGTGAAGAACCTTTTGAGTGAGTGTATGTAATTATACAAAGATTAGATTTTGATTTAGCCAGGCACAAAAAGATAAGAGGGTCTACTTGATTGAGATCTCAGACATGCACCTGGAACATGACATGAGAAGAGGAAACTACTGGCAAAACTACAGTTGCAAATATGCATGACCCCTTAACAATCATGATCAAACAAACATTACAAGTGTGGAAAGATGATTAGAATATCTGCAATCCACTCAATAATAGTGTATTTTCCTTTCAAGGACTTCCAGCCATTCTTTTACACTGTGTCCTGTATGGTATGTATCAAGCTATTTATCATGTTACTATATCAGTATAGCATGCTATTCATTTCCATAGTTTCTATCGAGATATTCCAAGTTCATGGGTATTGTGACCTAGCCAGCCATGTGAGCAAAGAACAGAAGCTCTGAGAGGGGAGGAAGAGGAGAGGAAGAGGAGAGGAAGAGGAGAGGAAGAGGGGAGGAAGAGGAGAGGAAGAGGAGAGGAAGAGGGAAGGAAGAGGGGAGGAAGAGGAGAGGAAGAGGAGAGGAAGAGGAGAGGAAGAGGGGAGGAAAAGGGGAGGAAGAGGAGAGGTGAGGAGAGGAAGAGGAGAGGAAGAGGAGAGGAAGAGGAGAGGAAGAGGGGAGGAAGAGGAGAGGAAGAGGAGAGGAAGAGGGGAGGAAGAGGAGAGGAAGAGGAGAGGAAGAGGAGAGGAAGAGGAGACGTACCACACTTCGTCATGCCGACTTCATAGCACTTGCGAAGACGGCAGGCCTGGCAGCTCTTGCGACGATTCTTATCGATAGTGCATTGGTTGGTGGCCGGGCAAATGTAGTCATTGTGTCCTAAAATGGGTGGATGGATAGACAGACAGAGGTTAAAGGTGAAACAGAAAATAGACATAAGATTGATGGAGTGGGTGAAGAGGGAGTGGAGGTAGTGGTAAATTAAAGATACTAGAAAGATAAAAGAGATTTAGGTCTGATATACTACATGACAACATACTTACTGGAAGCATTTTTATCTCTGAGAGATAGATAATCCAGTTATGCAATCAGATACATGTTGTCAAAACATTGGACTGCTACTATATACATATACAGTATTACTCTTAGAAGGGAGTGGCAAAGACAAAGTTCAAGTTCTACAAACAAAATGGAAGTGTGCCAACACAATAAAAGGGAAGTTAATGGATTGCTTGACTAGAATGGGAAGGTGTCTTCATTAGAGATTGAATAGATTCATTAGAGAATCATCATACAACAGTTTGTTCTTGTTAGTCGCTGGTGTGTGGGAAAAAAAGTTTGTGTTGCTTGGCAACAGCCCAGTCCCAGTCCAGGGGCGGAACTATTTTATGTTGGCGGAGCCAAATCAATGACAAAGTTGGAGGCCCTTAATGACATACCTAGCTGTACTAACACAACAGGGCAAAATCAGCTGAATATACCAGTCTTAGCTTGCCAACTATTGAGACTAGTGTGTGTAAATGCATTCACTGGACTGTGTGAGCACCTTACCTTGGATGCTCCTTTTGAAGAAGGCTTTGCAGCCCTCGCAGGACCACACCCCGTAGTGGTAGCCTGAAGCGTAGTCGTGACACACAGCACAGTAGTGCAGGTCGCTTTTACCTCGCAGGGAAGTGACCGAGTCGTCCATGTCCTGTGTGTGCTTCCTCACAGTCTTACTGGCTCACACACACACACACACACACACACACAC
Source organism: Hypomesus transpacificus (assembly GCF_021917145.1). Lineage (NCBI taxonomy): Eukaryota > Metazoa > Chordata > Actinopteri > Osmeriformes > Osmeridae > Hypomesus > Hypomesus transpacificus. Next base: position 13,746,351 of record NC_061065.1, on the reverse strand, counting down.
ACACACACACACACACACACACACACACACACACAGGATACAGTTATGCCCAGGAGTGGAATAGAACCATTGTAGTTAGCACAACAACTACAGACAGTGAGGAGGAACTCATAATGCAGCTCGTGTGAACTGTACATGATCATTCCATTTTTGGCTGTGGATACTTTTAATTATATAATAAATCAGGACATCAAAGTTAAAAACACTTTGTCGACATCTACATAATTTACATTTACATGTATGCATTTAGCAGACGCTTTTATCCAAAGCAACTTCCAAAAGAGAGCTAAGTGCATAGGTCACTGATCATAACAACGAGATAGCGCCAAACATTGCGGGTAGCCAAAACATGAAGCATACACTGCGAAAAACGAAATAAGTCACTAATTATTAGTGTCATTCGTGTATTGCGTCGCGACAGTTTTTTGCTTGCGTGTTGGTAAAGCTGTTTAGATAACTGGGGCACTGTTTCCTACCTGCTCTCAGACAAGGTGTAATCCTGAGGCGACAGCTCTGACCACTGGCTGTGGCTGGGCTGGGTGTGTTCGGTGCAGGACTGTGGCCGGTGCAGAGCCAGCGGGGGCCCTACATGACTGTGGCTGGGCCAGAACAGGGAGGGGCTGAGAGACTGGCGAACCGAGGGGCAGTCAGGGAGCACAGGAGTGGCGTAGCCCAGCAAGGTGGAGCTATAGAAAGGCAGGGAGGGGAACTCGTGTCTGATATCGGCATAAGGGGAGGGGATGCAGATGGGGCGGCCAGCTTCGATGGTCAGGGCCGGAGGGGAAGAGCTAAAGATGGGGGAGCGGACTCGACCGCCCATCCTACTGGGGATCACTTCCTGTAGTTGCAGAAGGGGCGTGTCTCGGTCTGGGGGGGGGACAGCCATTGCGACTGCAGGGCAAAAGGAGCCAAGAGGTCTTAATCACATTATACACAAGACTGAAGGACCAAGAGTATGGCCAGAGTTGAAGAAACTAGTGACTGGTTTGAAGTCAGTTTTGTACTTTTTAATTAAGTTCAAGTCAGGCTTTTGTGAGAGGATGCATTGATCTTAGACTTGTGTCTGGACTTGTTGCTGGCTGTGGGAGCTGTAGGTACAGACAAAAACAGTCGTCAGTATATGTTGTGGCTCTGTCCTAGAGGCAAGCCCAGTTGGTGGAATGACATCAGTGGATGTGGATCAAGAAAATGACTCATGAGATGGATCATTTGTAGGACTGCCATTCGTAAAACTGGTCCAGTATTTTTGTGACGAATCCCAGTGTGTACTCAAAGTTGCACTCAATGTTGACCCCAGACTCTGACATCATCACCAGACACAATAACAGCTTGACTGATATTACACAGGAATACTACTGTGGGATATAGATAGAAAATGATTGTGTAAATAATCTCATGAAGATGCATCCCAAACTTTTCAGAGACAGAACTGAATGTATTGATATATACATCACCATTTATTGATTCGGGCACGAATTGCAGGGACTTTTTCTCTATTCACACACCATTACCTTTCCCAAATTTTGTTTGGTTACACCAAATATAAAATGGGTGACTTATGTCATTAGTTTACACAAATTACTCCGTCTGACATAGACAGGGGGTGAGAGTAATAATCTGACTGGAAAAAAATATTTTTTTATTACCTAGTATATCATATAGAGGTATTTGAGAGGCTACTATCCAATTGATTGCATCAGTCAAAGTTAGGGGTTCCAGGCATCATCTTAAATCTCTGCCACGAGGACTTTGTTGGACAGCCAGCTTCTGAATCAGGTGTAGTTTTCTCTACAACACTGCAGCAATACACAAGCACTCTTATTAAGTTCTGGTTTAAGTGTAAAGCCTTATGCTTCACTCTCCGTTTGACATCTTTTTACCGACTGTGCGGGTTGCCAATCTGAGCTCCAATAATTCACTCCTGCACAGTGGCCTATCAGTACGTAGCACAAACATTTGGAACACGCCCACCTCATGGGACACGTCCGTAAAACTCCACTAGTTTAATGTTGTGTACTCACTACAGCTTACTTGCTGTCTGCCAAGGATGGCTACGCTAAAAAATGTGTGTTGTGTACTGATAGGCTACTAAGCAGAAGCTGTGAAACATCTGCGAGTCATAAATCCCATCCATCAAGATGATCCTAGCAGGTTTAGCAAATTACGTCAACGCTTTAAGTCTGTGGAGGGTCTTATTATTGGAAAATAAATCTTAACATAAAACATTTAATGATGTTCAAACTAGCTGCTGCAGTATCCTATGTTATCCACTGCTCCTCCTCTGATGTGGTAGTGTCACAGCTGTGCCAAATATAAAGCTTGGCGGAATGCTTAATATTTTAATGGATATGGATGAAATGTACAATTGTATTCCGTGAAAGTGCCTACCAAACCATAACTATGGAGGCAGTGGTAAAATGGGGGTTTATTTTCCCCTATACAACAATGCAGTTAACTACATAGCAGTAATATTTCAAGAAGTTACATGGTATGACAGTGTAGCAACATAGCTAACATGTAAGCATAATGGGACAAGCATCGAGAGCAAAGTACAACTAAAACTGTCACCGTTGCTTCGGCATGCCGCTGCACAACTTAAAGCTACCGTAAATCCTATCTTGAATCTGCAATGCTCACAGTCTGTGGAGGTTTGGAAAGGTCTGGTATTGTATAGCCCGCGTAATAGTACAGAAAAACAGTACAGAGGCTAAGTTAATTATTACTGAGGACCAGCCAGTGGTCTGCCTGCAAATAGCCCACATGTTCACCTTTTACCTACTACCCTCTTGTTTTTAGACACAGTACAAGGTTCTGATGTATCAGCGATGCACGAGCTGGGGAAAAAGTAAGTATCATAACACTGACATTGTTATTGCACACCACAGTGCTAACAGCCAATCACATCTGCTAAAGGGATCAAATTTAAATGTACTGTAATGTCCTGATTAATCTTTGTACTTCTGTAGTAGAGAAAAAAACGGACTTGAGTCACCACCTTAACAGATAATAGAGGGGAGGGGACTAATAAAGTCCAGAAACTATCTAAAGATAAGGGTTGGAGGGGGAGTGTTGGGACCAGTCTTGGCTTACCCATGTTGGCACACCTTCTTTCACAGCAAACGTGAGGAGTGGGGATAGCCTGCCCTCGTCAGAGTGAAGCTGGTGTTGTCTCACAGGTGGTAAACAGGCGGCTACATGTCTTAGTGTGTAGTCTAGCCATCTTTCTTGAACATTGAGAACTTCTGTGTCATAAACATTTACATTTAACATTATGGGGTTTGTGTTGAGTGACTGTGATAAGAGATAATAGTTTTGCAAACAACTTTTAAATCAGGATAGTTTTTCCAGTGCATGTTTTTGTCAAGAACACTTGATTTAGTATTTATGGGTTCATTTTGACTCTTACTTGAAGTTAGTGTATCTGACCTTGGCATCTCTCATAAAACTAACTGATCCATAAGATACAATGCTTAGGACTTTCAACATCCTTCATTATTTTCGAAAGCTAAAAACAGATGATGGGGGAGTCTTGTGTGTTTCCTTTGAAGCTTTGACCTTGCTTTAAAATCTGCCTCCCTTCAAATCTGTCTGTTCTGTAAGCAGCTGGCTGATCACCGTGAGAGAGAACTCCCCTCCCATCCTGCAGGGTAAAGATACATTCCCTGTTCCGACTGACTCCCTAAACCCTCACCTAGAAAACTTCTGGAGATGTTGTTGGACATTCACTACGGTGGCAGGGCTTGTTACAAGAGGAGCTGCGGTATGGGGTCATTAGCAGCAGACCAGAAAAAGAACAACATGTACATTCAGTAAATCGACCACGTACGCACAAACGCACAGCTGTCCCACCGAATACTCACAACATCATCTCCAAACCTTGGCCCACTGCCTTCCTATCTAACTAAACCTTCACCAAGTCATAAGAGAGCAGTCACCGGCTGCTAGCCAGAAGGCACCTTCCAAACAAAGGCCCAAGGACGCGGCTCCTTTCCATCTTCGTGTCTCACTGCCTCCCTGAGGTCAGGCGGAAAAGGAAAAGGCAGAAACCGGTCTGTTTTGGCACCAGAGAGGGAAACCATGCCCTGGTTTACACAGGGGGAGAGGGAATGTGGAAGTGGGAGAAGGAGATTGATTGTTTATCGGCAAGAAACTGTGAAAAAAGGTGCCTTTTCTTGTACAATGTTGTCACTTGGGGGTGGGTCTTCCAACACACATTGACAAACATCAGGGGCTATATTTTGGAAACACAGAGGCAATGGGGTACAATGCCATTGACAAGTGATGTCCAAAAAAAATTTGCAGGCATTATTTACCTGAAAATTGGTAGGACTGTTTTCATCAAATAGCTGGAATCATTGAATGAAGGTGCATCATTCTCATGCCAATAGAGATTTTACTAAATAAACAGGCCAATTTTAGGTCAAAGGATGAAAAGGAAAGATGTATATACTACATGTCTTTGCTTGTGCCGAGAAGAAAATGTGTTCAACGTAATTACAATGACTTAATCTCCACAAAAAACCTTCCTTCCTCAATCTTCCCTTCTTACCATTGGTATAGGTTTGTATTCTTAATACATAGAACCTCACACACTATACTAACATTTCCATAACTGCTCCTTCCATGCGTCAAACTTTGTGGACTTTACGCATACTTGCAAACCCACCTGAAGTTGCATGAAAAATATTAATAGACAGGTTAAGAGCCCTCGCGAAATAGAGCCGCAGGTCTACAAATATCAGATGATCATACATGTTGTAGTGAATGACTTATGATCCGACCTTTACAATAACATGACTGCCAAAATTATCAGTTAAGAAAATATTATTATTGTTATTTTGAAACAAGACTGAATGAACAGTGGCCTTATAATAAAAACCTGTCTGAGATTTAAAATGAATTATTTCTAAATTTACCAAATCTCAGTTTAAAATACAATGAATTTAACAGTTTCATGTTGCTAACTCTGCTGGAGTAAAATTGTATCCATAAGAGTTTATCCTTCTGTATCATCTTTCATGGGCTTTCAGAAAAAACTGCTCTTTAAACATAAATATGCATTGTATGTGTATCTGTACTTGCCAGAAGCTTGTGCAATAATGGAGGACAACTCGTTTGCATCTTAACTCCAGGTGATATGGCTTTTGTTCCAACCACACACAACTCATCGGGAGATGATGTCTCAAGAGTTTACCAATAAGTAACTTTATTAATTATCAATACGGGTTAAGCTAAAGGCTATCTCAAACGAGTTATGATGAGTATTTACGGAACACGCCCTGAATAACAAATTATCATCGTTTAAAGATACGTGCTATTATTAGGTTGGCCTACTTCTGAAATCATCATGTCCCAATCACCATATGTTCTCCAAACGACATACGTCAACGAATAAGCTCAAGCCAACTTCATTTATGTTATTTTACAGTGTACGTTTATCGTAAATCTTACAAGTCAATTTGAAGAGAAGCAACAAGTGCACCTGATATTCTAAATCGTTTACTAACTATATGAGGACAAGAAAAACGGGAGAGAAATTCGTCTTCTAATGCTTGCAATACTGGGTTCATGTAAGGTCACATGAGCTATACATGTAGATTGCTTAGGAAAACGACTTGATAAAAAGGATAATTCATACTTTGAAGGCTTTAACTTACCTCTGCTGGGTGATGGAGGCTAAATAGACAGCAGACAGAGCGAGGAAAGTTCCATCAGTTTGAAAACGATCATTACTCATATGTTGCCATGAGAAGTCTTTTTCTTTTGCCAATGCAGCAATGCAGTTTGGACCCGGGCGTAATAATGACAGAATCCTGAACTGGTATGAGAGTTTGATTGCTGCCTGATCCGTCTGATAGCCTGTATTGGCCAGGTTCTCATTTTTTCCCTCTCCTTTTTTCTCTGCGTACCAGTAAGTGAATGGAAAATCTCTTCGTAGACAGTTTACGACCTCACTGACTAACCACACCCACTTTCGCGCACTCTTTATCTCTCTCTCTCTCTAGTCTTTCTCTCTTCCACCAAATTGACTTGGCAAGTGTTTCAGGTTTTGCAAATAAGTCTTTCATAACAACTGATCAGTGAGGGCAAAATTATGCAAATAGTTCCCACCTAGCCAATAAAGTCGGAAACACCAATCAACACGTTAATGTGATTTTAGAATGCATCTGCAGTCATGTCCCAATCATGGTCCCGACAAATCTGCCATCCTAAACCCAAAGCATAATGGACTTTTGTTCTCTTTACTCAACAGGTTGCAAGTTAAAGTTTATGTACATTGATTCCCACACCTCCTCAATATTGCAGACATACGTTAGACTTTAAAGAGTTCCAACTATAAAACTGGTGCAGAACACTTCTGAAGAACATTGAGCGGAGTGGAAGGCTATTAGTGTAATTTGCCCCCTCTCCACACACACACACAAACACACGCATCACATGATCACGGCAACTCACAAGTGTCTGCGTGTGTGTCGTGCACGTGTGCGTGTGTGACCATTGTATCATTCCACCCCTGTCTTCCACCCAGTGTGCACTGCCAGGGATGTGGCCCCCTGTAGATCCGGTACGTGCCTGGCCGTCCCAGTGGTCATTATGGAACAGAGCAGTAGCACACTCTTCCTTCTCCCTGCCCCTTGAATCCCTGGATCCTTCCTTGAAAGCACCCCAGTGAGAAAACAGGCCTCTCTTCCAGGCACTCTATGTTGTAACCGAAGGAGGAGGAGGGGAAAAGAAAGCCTTTCACCATTTCCTGGTTGTATACCCCTGCCGGGGAAATTATTTCGGAATTGGGTCCTTGCTCTTCGTCTCTTCAAGGCCCATTTTGGTAATTGCGACCAAGGTAGCGAGGCCTACAAGCTCAGTGAGAGTCTCTCCTGTTACCTGGTAATAGATGCATTAGTCTTTCAAATCTGGGTAAATTCACACAGATAGCACTACATGTGAGCTGATCTATGATCTAAAGAAAATGACTTGATACAACTTTTACTTGGTCTTACCTTCTATTCTATATCTGTCTAAGACTGATTATAGCTTTTGTAGTATAATTATGACCATATTTAAGCTCCTGGGTAAGTCAGCCTTTTGGGACAGAGAAGAGAAACTTCTGTTAAGTTAATGTGACATGGGGAATAAAAGAAAATAAAGAGCAGCATCCTTTTTATGATTAGGGTACTTCTGGAAAATGCTACACAGTTATCTACACATTTCAGATTTATACCTATTTTTTATTACGTTTCTCATGTGTCTCTCAGATAGACAGAGATCCTCTCTCTCTTTCTCTCTCTCTTTCTCTCTCTCTTTCTCTCTCCATATATATATGTAAACACGTACATGTGGGACACTAATATGTGGGACACCCACGTAGAGTATGTATCCGAGTAGCCTTAGACACGCCCCAAATCCATTATACTTTATTGGCTTGTCTCAAATGTAGGATTTGAACAGTGTATGCATGTATGCCCCCAGGGCGGAAACAGCTGGTGAAGCGAAAGAAGAAGTCCTTGCTATCCCACGACAGAGTGACCCATCATTAAGAGGAACACAAGAGTTTATGCTCCCATCACATCCCTTCCCAGTGAAGCCAGCCACGCGGCTGGGCCCCATACCCTGGTGTGGTACAGAGCCCATTAAACCAGGAATTAAAACTGCTTGACCCCCGGCTGGCACGATCATGCTGGGGTCAGCAGTTCGAGCTGACCTTCGGGGGCACGAAAGAGGGCATGAGTCACGTGCGGACAACTTTGTAGAAGTGAGAGAAGGAAGTTGTTTTTGTGACTTTGTCGACCTGGCATGTGCCTTCCAAATGGGTCTGAGTTTGGCATGTAAATTAGATTAAAACAAGGAACACATTGTTTGATTTCGATGCACAGGGGCCGAGGTCAGTGGTATCCAGCGTATCAAGGTAAGGCTTGCATGAGGACAATGTCTCGATTTGCGATGAGACTCAGACATGCAAACAAAGCAATGCAGGTTACATGGAGCCCTCCAGTTCAAAGATCAGAGGCACACATCATCAAACATGGACAGGTCAGATCAAACTGAGTGATGCAGTGAAGCAGTTTCCAGACGGAGGGGGGGGGAAGAGAGAGAGAGAGAGAGAGAGAGAGAGAGAGAGAGAGAGAGAGAGAGAGAGAGAGAGAGAGAGAGAGAGGAATGAAGACAGAGTGTTAATGAAAGGAATGAGAGACAAGGCCAGAAAACAAGATCCCATGATTTGTGAGTCGGATTATGGGATCAAGTCAGTGTTTTTCTTTCTGCACTTTGATAAAGCTATCTCCTATTACTTCTTTCCACATACTACACAAGAGCATTGTTTGGGAGATGGTATCAGAGAAAGATGGCAAGAGGGAACTGATGGGGTTTAGGTGTGTGTGTGTCTGTGTGTGTGTTTGAATGAGTGAGTGAGTGAGACAAGGAAATACAGAGGTAGAGGCAGAGGTAGAGGCAGAGGCAGAGGCAGAGGCAGAGGCAGAGGCAGAGGCAGAGGCAGAGGCAGAGGCAGAGGCAGAGGCAGAGGCAGAGGCAGAGGCAGAGACAGAGACAGAGACAGAGACAGAGACAGAGACAGAGACAGAGACAGAGACAGAGACAGAGACAGAGACAGAGACAGAGGCAAAGGCAAAGGCAGGAGGAAAAGAAGCCGTGGCCTGTGGATGTTCCAGAGGAGTTTCAGTGCTGGTTTCCTGTTTGACCAAACAGGTTATTTATCGCCAAGAGCTTGCCGTGCCTCACATTCTCTCCCGGTACACGTCATGATGTGGGAGTAGTGCTCTCCTTCCTAAATGCAATTAAAACCATCCACGAAGAAAACAATCCAACGACCCCACAGACCTCCACTTGGCATACTTCATTCCATTTTGAAATTGTATAACATGTTTTCCATCTTTCCACCAACTAATGTCGTCTCAGTAGTTGGTTCAGCCGTGAACAGGGTTTGGTACGGTGCTTCTAAAATACACACCTTCATGGGAATGGTGTACTTAAATTGTTCCAATAACTCAACTCTATCTAAAGAGGCTTAATCCCTTGGTTATGTGTCTGTGCTTCTTTCATTAAGATATGATGAAGTACTGTTATTAATCAGCTTGAGCGTTGGAGTCTCGGTAGCTGCTCCAGAACATTCCATCGAGGAGAGAAAAAATTCAACCATTACGATTTTGAAAAGGCAGCCGATTTCATCTCTCGCAAGGTCAACGTGTATTTTCACTGCTAAAGCCTGAACCTGACCCCATAAAGGTCAGCAGAATCGGGATGGCCGAAAATACATTTAGACTACGAGAGGGAAAAGGGTTCCGCAGCACTTTTAGTCTAGGTGCTTGTTATTGGTGTTAATTGACAGAGGTCATGAGGCCTTTGTGTAGTCTGTTTGTAAGACTTATTAACACAAGTCATGTTAATGAGCATCTAATAAAGGCCTTATTACCTATTTATTAACACTCATCCCATTTTACGATAATACTAACCCTGACTCAAGCCCTAACCCTCGCCCTTACCAATATTATTAACAATTATATTCTCCTTTAAGTATACACATACTAATGGTAATAAGCATCTTGTAAGGGCCTCATAACCTACAAACCTATGTTTATGACCTGGATCTCAAGTGTTGCTTAGTCTTTTATTCGGGAGGTGAGATTGACTTAAGCAAAGGGTCATTTAGAAATGTGCATCAACACATCAGCTATCTTAAAAAGCCTGTTAAAAAGGAGCTCCTATGATCATCTGGCCCTTGCTTTCTAGGAGAAACATATTTTTACCGCAGAGTATTTTGGACTTTCACTTTCCTAATTAACAGCATGTCATGGAAGTTGGTATCTACTAATGGGTTTTGATGACCTTTATGCACAAAAACCATGGATGAGTTTAGTGTTAACGTTTTTCAGCTGGTTTCCCACAATCTCAGATGCAAGTGTGCACTTCAAGTTCACAAAAAAAACATTGGACTGTTCAATAGAGATGACAAGGTACATTCCCTTTTCATGGGGAAATACTAGTGAAGTCATACGGCTAAAGTGTCTCCTTTTTTATATACTTTTATTTACATTTGAGAGGACTCCAAGTATGTGAGGATGTGGGGGTATTGAAGAATGAGGGATATAATGTCCGTGTTTTATGGCTGCTAGACATATTAAGAGTTTATCCAACGTCTTCCAGATAAAAGAGCTTGGCTTGAACATCCTTCCTTTCATGTCGTGCTGTCTCATCTGGAGTAATCTTTACAATGTCCATTAATATAATAGTTTGATTGCGTGGGGTTTTCTCCAATGTGGCTTTGACACTTGTTTGCCACTTTCAATGCATAAAATTTGCCATGTGTTAAATGCATAAAAAGGACTCTCAAAATTTCTCTATTTACTGCAGAATGTCTTGACTCCCAGAACTCTTCGATAAGGGTAAGTGGAAGAGATGTGTGTGTGTGTGTGTGTGTGTGTGTGTGTGTGTATGTGTGTGTTTGTCTGTGCTTGTAGATATATATGTGTCCAACTCCCTTCCTGTGTCCCATTCACCTCACTTAGGGTCACACACGGTCTAGACTCGAGCCAGCCCAGCCAATCACATTTGTCCCTTTTGCAGAGACTTTTTTAACAGTGAGAATGTTCTTGAAGACTAAGAGTGCCCTCTGTTGGTTCTATTGTGGAAGTGGCACACAAAAAAGGTTTTCCAAAAAGGTCAAGTAGACAGCATGTCTCGCATCCGTCTTAGATCCGAGCTGCACTTGCAGTTTCCAACCATATAACAAAACACATGCACTCTTGCACAGTCTGTGTGGTTTCTCAATTAAAATAAAATAAAAAACTAAAGTAAAATTATAATAATAATAATAAAAACTACAGAATAAAAAAATACAATAACTCAACAAAATTGATCAAATGTAACACATAAGCAATAGTGCAAGTCAAACACAAGCCGCAATCTTTGCGAGAATACAAAGCAAATCTATAAAAACAATAATATAACTTATATATAATGTAAGCTTAAGCTTAGGCCCTTCTGAGATAAAAAATTAGTTAAATGCTTTGGTAAAAAGATAGGTTTTAAGCTGTCTTTTAAAAATGTCTAGCGTATTTGCTTCTCTGATATTTATGGGTATGTTCCATAGTTGTGGGGCGTAATTGACAAAGGCAGCATCACCAATCTTCTTGTGGCTGCTTCCGGCGACCTCTAATAGGCCTGCATTTGATGATCGCAGTGTTCTAGCTTGTGTGTAGTTTATAAGAGAGTTAGCAATGTAGCTAGGTCCTTGTCCGTGTAGAGCTTTGTATTTGAGGAATAGGACCTTAAAGTCAATTCTGAAGGTAACAGGGAGCCAGTGTAAAGTAGCTAGGACAGGACTAATGTGTTCTCTCCTTTTAGTTTTGGTTAATAATCTAGCTGCAGAATTTTGAATGAGCTGTGAACTTCTAATCATCTAGTGATTAGAAGTGTTCCGTTCCGATCATTTATACCTGGCCCAGGCTGTATTGTTTTCTGTAGAGCTCAGCTCTTCCAATCGCAAGATAATAAGTGAGGAACAACTTTTATAACGGGTGGTGTCGTTCTCTTTTCAACCAACAGAGGTCCTACTTGCCCACAAAAACATGCAGAGCAAAAAACAGTGTGCTTATTATAAAATGTACCTTTTTTCAGGGCAGTTTAACTACAGACAGGTTGTTTATACAAGTGGAACCTTAAAATCATGAACATGCTTGTGCAATAAACAAAGGCTGTGCCTTTAAGAAACGTTTTCTTTCTTTCGAAGGTTCTTGTGCAGTTTTTCCAGCAGTCATCTGCTCATGATGAACATGGACAGAGCCAGGGGTCACCTCGGGGTTGAATGTTTGCGGACGAGGGCGGAAGAAAGTGGGGGTCAAGATTTTTCAGATGACAGACTCTGAGGTTAAAGGCCAAGCTTGAACTTTCCGCACTGTCACCCTGCCATAGAAAGACCATGGCAACATGTCAGATCTTATCCACACAGTTGCTGTGATTCTCTCGAAAAATCAAGAGAATTCCTTGCTATGTCAGCCTCCTTAATTTTTGAATGGTGAGTACTCTCTATTTGAAGGGAAATTTAAAGTCTGTAATCTTCTGTGGCAGGTGAACACAGTGTAACACACATGTATCTCAGAAATTCAAATTGTATCCAGTGTTCTTGTCTCTCTGTGTGTATTTGTGTGTAGTTCTAGGTTTACATGTGATTTATGTCACACGTTCGACTAATGACAAAGCCCTTCTGCAATTAAAGAATATGTTTTGGAATTACATTAATATTCATTTATAGCTAAAGGGCAACTTTTTCACAGTTCCGTGACTTACTCTACACCCTCTTTCTCAGTCAAGGACAATTCCAGAATCATTGTGGCCAATTCCACAACGCCCTGGCCTGGTGGTTGGTTTAATCATTTTTCATGGGTGTGCTGATAATAATTCTGGTTGTTCACATAATGCAGTATTTATTGTCTGACGCTTGTCTGCCAAAAGATGTGTTCATCCCTTTTTTTCAAATAAAATGAATAGCAACCATATTCTGAAGCCTTTTATTATCATATGAAATTATACAATTATGCAATTATGTATGCAATTATATGTTTTTGTGTCTGATGATTTGAAAGTGTCTGCCCCAAAGAAGTACTTTTGCTATTCACGGGTGGCTACCCTCTGTTCCTCTCCCATTAAAATAATTTAATATTGCGGCTGAAAATGAGTGATAGAAATCACTTATCATACACACAGACACAGACACAGACACACACACACACACGCACACACAAAATAAATGAGGCACATGACTACAGACTGTAGAGGCAATGAAATCCTTTTACTGCTGAAGTGGAGAAAAGAGGCACCCCTCATTTAGTTATGAAAGCACTTTTAATGTGATTCAAGATAATGGGTTCGCAACATAAAAACAAAACCCACCCTAAAACAATGTACAAAATCATCATCCCACCCTTTCCTGACACTCTGGGCCAGACAAATATGGTGAAGAATTGTGGGGTTTTTCCACATAAATGTGAGAGTTGCAGTAAACAAACTCAATGGCGTCACCGAATGGTTCCCACACAGACATGCATTTATTAAGTTATGGTGGGAAAACAGCAATGCTAAACCCTTTGTCTCTGTTATGAATATCTTAATATACACAAACACATGTCTCTAAGCAGGAGCAGGAAGATATCATAACTACATTGTAATTTTGGTACATATTCTGCCAAATTCAATAGTCCACACACGTTCACTTATTACATTTCACACATTCAACAATATTTGGGGTCATTAGTGACCCCAAAACAACTCGCAGTTTTACTGACAGTTTTCTGTCAGATTTTGTTGTATAAAGACATATATATCACGTACGCACCCATCTCTGCAGGACAGGAGACAGGGATAAAAATGAAAAATGCATCGAGACTCAGCCAAGTCCCCTAATTCCATCAAGGAACATTACCTCACCGCAGAGCTAAATGTGTAACGTGGTAAAGAAAGACGTTGGGCAATATAATTCCGCCCAAATCTCTTTAGCCTGGGATGGAAGTGTGACATTTCACACGTGTAATGACATCAGCGCTTCCTCTGACTGGGCCAGTGTGACAGAGCTGTTCCATCACTGGCAGCTGTTCCATCACTGGCAGGTGTTCCATCACTGGCAGGTGTTCCCTCTTGTCTTTGCTCCCGGTTCTGGATGTTGCTCTGGCAGGCTCTTGCTCTTGCTGTTGTTGTTGTTGTCTTATATTTGATGTTGCATGTGAACCATGGACTGAATATTTATTGTTGCAAGGGTTGCTGTGCTTCCAAAAGTGTTTTGTTCTTGTTAGATATTTATCAAAGAGGTTATTTATTTAATTCATTTTCATGCCGCGGTTAAACATTTCTGATATCTCTGTGCTTACCACAGTGATATTATCAACCGAGTAAACATTGATCAGTGACAATGTTAACACTGAAAACCATCTGACAATGAATGTCACAATTTGTTTCTTATGGCATGAGAAAGGATAATAGGATCAGGAAGGTCTGGCACATAAAAAAACCCATCAGGAACCAAACCTGATGAACAATTTAAACAATTAACTTCAGAATGTTACCATCCAACATGACAGAATCTAAACTCAACTTATAGTGACTGCTAAACTGTACCTTGATTTACTGTGATTCTCTTCTACCTGGTTTTTGGCGTTAAGTCTTCTTAACTTCCAAGCTTTTGGATGCCTCTTCATGGCTCTTGGTTCTTCCCAATCCAGCCAGTTGCTCCTTCATCTTCTGCACAAATGCGTCCTTCTTCATCTGCTCTTCCTTTCTGTCGCTCACCACCATGACTACAAGCTCGAGAACGCGTCAATGCTCCGTAACCACTCAGGGACCAACAGTCTCTTCATCTCATCACTTCGTCTCAATGTTATGATCAAAACTCAAATCACAAAGAGTTGTCTTTGGCAAGTGCTGTTGTTATCCTTTGTTTCAAGTTCCCCTCTCCTTCAACAGTGGTGTCCCCTTCATGTTTAGTAGAAAGAAACCTGGTTCTCATTCCTGGCATTTAGTGGGGTTCCATTTATCTAGAGTGATGCACGACGTCTCGTCAGAGGCCACAGCCCATCTTCATCTTCCAGAAGATGTTCCATACATGTTCTTAGTCCATCTAACCTTCTTGTCAATTGGACAATACTTTGTAAGAAAAAGGAAAGTGTAACTTCTTTTAAGCTCTTGTCAATCCCAATTTTTTCTGTCTTTTACATTTGTATTCTCTACGGGAAGAGGGAACGAAATTTTCAACAAGAAACCAGAAGTACGCTGGCTTCTGTGCGTGCCTCCAAGACGATGACACAAATTCTTCTCTCAATTGTTGTCCCTTCCCCTCGACCTCCCAGTCCTTAGATGGCCATGTTTGCACAAATAATTACCCCCGCTGCCCTCTCTTATCATAGCGATCTAACGGCATTGGTGGGGCTGGACTGTGACAGCTCCAAATGTACAGTTGGAGTGAGATAAAGCTGGCGCTGTTTAAATAAAGCGTTGGCCGCTCCAACATGGCCCCAGAGGAAAGGCCCATATTGTAGTCCAAGTACAATGGACTCATTCTTCAGGCCAGTGGGCAGAATAACACAACTCCACTGAGAGGGTGGCACAGGAAAAGGAGCCTAAAGGAAACACACACACACACTTTACCTACACATGGATGCAATAGGCATACACCATTCTCTCGAGTGCCCCAACTTTGTTTTGAGACCGTCATTTGGTGTCTGTACCCATGAGGAAAGAACAAGAAATAAAAGCTAACAGCATGGATTAGACGACCATCACTCCATTACCCTTGGATTAATCAGATTAGGCAGCTCTTTCAGAAACACTGCACCCGATGTACCTCCTCCCAGAACCTGCATGACAGAAGTTCTTTCCCAGGGTTCCATGCTTTGAAACAGGAAACCCTGGGTAGGAGGTTATTGACATTCACTCGGCACGGCCATTGGTTCATCTTAATGTCTGTCTTTATGGAACTGCCCACATGGAACCCTGGTTTCCCTCTAATCGAGTGTTGCACCTGTTTCGATGTTCAATGTCCAACAACTAGGGCCACAAACGGAATGTTTCAGATCATGCCAATAACTATTTTCAGTATGGCTACGCGCTTACAACAAATAGAGATGGCACAGGAGGCAGAATTAGACAAGATTTGCTGCTGCAGTTTCTTCTGGAAGGCCATGGCGTTAGCTTATTGGCTGTTAGGGTGTGACTAAATGCAGCTTGCTGTAGGACTGCCCTGGTCTATTACAATGTGTGTACCAAGTAAATCAGATCTTGTGGTAGCGGAATTAGACAGAAACAACAGCAGTGTCGCCGAGATGACCAATACGTTCATACAGTTTCTTTTACTGTCCAGAAGAGGTCACCGGACTCCTGTCTGCATGTTATCTACTGCAGGTTACTGGTTAGACAGTTGCTGAGATAAATAGTGAAATAGACCAGAGCTGGTTGAAGGCAACGTTTAGAGTAGCACATAATTCCTTTTGCATGTTCTGTTAGCCTCACTTGAAAACCCCCTGGCTCTCTTGATTGGCAAGAAATGTGCAATCCTTTTGACATGTTCTTCTTCTGTTATTGGTGTGTGGGTGCCAGGGTTTTTACACTTAGGATGTTAGTTCCATATAAGTACCTAGGGCCAAGAAGGAATTAGGGGTTGTCTCTGACAGGGCCATCTATACCGTAATTCTTTTGTCCCGATTGCATAACAAATACCTAGTCATCTAGCCGCGCACACTTTCTCCACGCACACAGACGCGCAAGTACGCACACAAACACACACATTTACTGTACATGCTCAGTTGAGCCATCAACCGCACTGAGCCAAGCCTGTGATTAAAATGTCGCCACGCCAAAAATACTTTATTTTATTATTCCGAGGCTGTACTTTTAGACCCCTGCAGCAACAGTACGGCTCCGCGACAGTAACACCCTCCCCACACGCACCTACTACACACACTTGCTCTCTCTCTCTCTCTCTCACACACACACACACACACACACACACAAGCACACACGCACACAAAGAGACTATCATTCTGAAAACCACATGCAACCATCCCCCTTCCCCTATTTTTAGGGGATCTCAAGACGTGAGTAGGATATATGTGTACGTGTGTGAGAGGTGGTGTCGGTGCGGGGGGGTGGGTGGGAGGGGGGGTAATGGCTTCTTGAATTAGAGATGTGGGGGGCATTCCTCCTGCGGTGTTTGCACAGTTGGTTTGGAGTGTCACACTTCGCGCCGTTTCCCGTCCGTCACTTTTTCCGTCCCCTTTATGTCTTGTCCCGGCAGTGGCATTGTGCCACGCCCACTACTGTAAGCCCAGACAGACTTCCGGATCCAGTTACGTGACACTAAAGGGGGTCTCAATTAGCTCTCCCATGCAGGTAATTAGTGGTAGAAACATACGTTCCCATGGTGACACAAGTAGCTTAACCATATTGGAGTACCGCCTCCAACTGTTCACGTGCTTTCACACACACGCAAGCACACACGCCCACACGTACTCAAGCACACACACATGGCATGTGAACCCATAGAGTGGTAATATTGTGCTGTGGCCAGCATTCTTTGGCTATCTCAGGGCAAAGACAATAGATCCTGGATGTGCTTGGGGGTACGCAGTTAAAATAGCCCCCATCTCAGCATGGTGGAACTGGGAGGCTACTGAAGAGGGCAGCTGTCTTATGGTAAATTGAGAGAGATCAAGGTTCAATGGTCTTGTCAGTTTCAGGGCCAAATCTACCCCCCACCCCCACCCCCCCACACACACACACACTTACGCACATACACACATCCTCACAGGTCTCTGCCCCCCGACACTTCATTGGAACCAACCTCCATGCGCGTCAACAGATTGAGAGAGTCAACAAATAAGACAGTGGTGTGGCATCATTGGTCTACTAGCGTTCATACTAGCGTACTAGGTTCAAACCCTGCATGTTTGTGACTGGGACGGCATTTCTCCGGCATTTGTTTGGCAAAGAAAAAAAGAAGACAGAACTGGAATTCTGACCTTGCCAGGGTAACACATCCTGGTGCATGCGACCCAGAACAATAATAGCCTTGCCTAAAAATATGAGGGGGAGGGGGGGGTGGATAACAGTGGAGCCTTTCCATGACAAAGGCCTTGGGGTGGTTATGTGGAGAGGGGGGGTCAACTCTCTGGGGCCTCTATTCAGGATACAAGAGTTCCTCTGAGATCAGGTTCCCTTTATTTTGGCCCTACCTGAAAACAGGTGGAGAGGCGTCTTGGCAGTGAAGAGATGGCAGCCATTGGTGCGGCACACATACCTGCTCTGGGTCACGTGGCTCCTCCTCGCCTCGCAGCTGTCTTTGCCATGACCTCACAATGTGACTCGTCCTTTCTGACATAATCTAAGCAATGAAACAATGTCATAATAATGTGTTTGGCAGATGTGGTTATCCAAAGCGACTTACAGAGGGGGAGCATCTTGTCAAGTGGTCTACCATCGAGCAAATCTGACTCCTCATTTCACTGCAAGACCTCACAGGGGCAGGATGACATTAAGGGTTGAAGAAGGCTGGCTTTGGTGGACTTGATTGTTGTGACTATCGAAACCTTCCAAAAATGTCTACATCAGTCTTCCAACTAGCCCAGGGACACAAGAGAGACGGACTTGAAAGAGCTAAATGCCTCACTGCTGATACATGTCTGTGTCCATGATCAGATCCCATCGCGCACTGAATACCGATGTGTGGTCCTGAATCCATGTACTCCACACACACCCCAAACAACAGACAGACAGATCAGCGGTAGACTCCAGTGATGCGTTATCGTGAAGCAGGCGACACATGGAGCTATTTTGAAATCGGGGCTGTTGTCAGAGGATTTAAGACCGTCTCCTGAACAAGGCGATTGGCGACGAAGGCTCCAGACCGTCGCTCGGTGGATGCGGGCTGTCCCGCCGCACACCCTGGGCCCGCTAACAGAGGCGCAGCAGGCACCTCGGCTAAGTGCATTCCCAGGGGCCCTAGCTCACTCATCCAGGTGCCCTGCCCAAATCCCTTCTTGACCCCTACTGATAAACCATTCTATGGATAGACCATTTTCAGCGGAAAAGTCATACCAAAAGTTTGCCCGACGTTTCTAGTCTTCAAGCACGGTCCAACCAAGTTGGAGATGATTCCACGACCCGTGTAATGTATTGTCAAGACAAAGCTAGGGGGAAACGTAGTCCGGATGAACGTTCTGTTGTGACCCGCCTAACCCTAGCCTTGACAAGAGGGAGGAGGGAGAAGAGAAGAAGAGAGAGAAACAGGAAGCAGGACGACACAGGCTCCAGGTCTGGCAGGCTGCTAAGCCGGAGGACGTCTGGCTCACGTCAGGTGACTGGAGACTCTAATTTGGGGTGACGGAGGGGTTCCTGTACATAGTCATGGACCAGCATGCACACGATGGGGAGGGATTAGCACGTCGGGGGTGCCCCAGAGCTGAACTGGGTGATAGATAAGGTATTGGGCTCATGTGGGGGATCCAAATGGGGCCCTTTGAATAAGAGGGTGTTGGTGAATTACCAGGGGTTGGTCTTAAAGTGTACCTAGTTTCCAAAACATATTTGGAATCAAGATTTCTCATTTTTTTATTAGTTTCAAAGTTACCTTTGTGATAATTATATTCTACTACTACCCTACACCCCTTGCCTTATAAGGCTTACTGTACCAGAAAACCATTCAAGGTGTCATGTATGTCAATGATTCAAAACTGCAGCCAACAAATTGCTTCTTAAAGCCGTCTTGGCACCAATGTGGAAATTTTAGAAACACAGTACAATACTCTCCACATATTCTGTATCTCAGGATCTCACTAATGACTTCTTTCTCTTTCCCCCGTTCATTCTCAGGAGAACACGAGGGCCAGTTTGGGCCTTGTCAGTGGTGGTCACCATGTTGGGCCAACGCAGCACCGAGACAATGCTGGCAGCCAAGCCCAGTTCGTCCCTGCCCTGTCCAGCTTATCAGCCACTGCAGTCTGGCTCAGTGGGGGCATATCAATCGGTCCAGCCCAGAAGAAAGGAGCAGGTTCCCCTTCAGTCCTCGCATTGTTTGGTCTGACCGGTGTTTATTTAGATGTAAATCAGCCAGCAAAAGTGTTACATCCTGTGCCTGTATGGAGGGCGGGAGTTGAGGACTCAACTGAGGGAGGAAGCCGGCCCTGGCGAGATTGTGGTGCTTAGGAATGTTTTTCAGGGTCGGTGCTTGTCCCTGTGCACACCAGTGACATCATCCATCCTTGCCCCAAGGCTAGGTTGGTCTGAGAAGACTTTCACATCTTGTAACTCAACACGTTCAGGACAAGCCCCTCTTAGGACTGATAGGGTTACACTGATTGAGATTGTTGTTAGCACCGAGGTAACCTGGCAACGGACACTGCAATAGGTTTCTGGATGTAAAAATGACTTTTTCTTATTCCCCGATCTTCTGAGTGTGTGTGGGTGTGTTTTCATAACGATTGAGGCAGGAAAGGTGGTCGAGATAAGAAGGATGTTGTAAAAAGGTGATGGCTGTGCAAGGTTTGAGGATTTGGGTTGGTCAAGGCTATACTTAACAGAGATTGATAATAACGATTAAGATTGTTTAGTGTACAGTATTTAAAATACAACATGGTGAGCCTCTTCATAGAATAGTTGGCATGGTCAATAATAGTCTTGATGGTGTGATATTTGAAATAGAACTTGTCGAAAATAAATACATGTTAAAAGGCAAGGAGTCTTAGAAATGATTGTATATACACTTGCAAAGCTTATAGTATGTGTGCAGTCATCCTTTCTTTCTAATGGAAACTGGTACACCTTGTCTAGGAGAAGATACTGTATCGATAACTATCCAGGCTGTGTTACTATTACATACAATTATTACTAAATATACAAGTGCAAAGTTCAGCAAGTTTCTATGCGCAACATAAAAACTGGCCCACTTAACCATATAGCACTATCAATGTTTTATAGGGGAAAACAAGAATGTTTGAGAAAAAAAAACGCATGGAGATTTCTACACCTATAGACCACTTAACATTTTACATCATGTGTCCACTTACAATTAGAGAATCAAGTTCTCATTATTTTAGTTATTATTTATCACAGAATTCAGTAACAACATTCCCCATGGTTGATGTTCCTAAACATGTCTGACGGCGGACAGACATGAAGCACAGTGTAACACAATGACAGCAGGACAAGGGGAAAAAGAGCACGAGATGGGGGTCTCTTGGAATTGAACCTCCCAACAGCAAAAGACAGGGATATCGTTTTCTTTTATCCTCCTGGGACCAGGGGCCAATTACACGCTCTCTCTCTGTGTGACCTTGACCCCGGAGCCAAACGCTCCCTCGGCGTCAGCCTCATATCCTCATCGTGCAATTTAGCATCGCTCTACTTTCGCTTCTCCTGAAGTGATGCCCTATCTGATTCAGTCACTTGGGAGATGGACTGAATGACTCACACAATGTCATTATACAGTTTGAAATCACACCAAGATTTATCAGCTACTAAGGTAACTCCATTTTTAACTCCATTCCCAAAGGTTTAAATACAGTTTTGCTCTAATAAAAAAACAATCTGATAACAAGTTTGTGAAGTGAAGCATATTTTACCCACATTGGTCATATTCTTACTTATACCTTAGTTTTAAGAGATAAATTAGGACATTTCTGGCCTATTTCTATCTCTCCCTCAGAGAGACTGTCCATGGAGGATTGGTGCGTGATAGTGAAAGTTAAATAAATTCCCATTAAAAAGCAGTGCTGCATTGAAAAGTGAACAAGGAAGAACAAAAGAAGGTTTAACAACCCAATTCAAGCAAATTCAGTCTTCCAATGAATGTCATTCCACATTCAGGAGAGTTCCTTTGCAGAGAGAGAGAAAAGGGAGGGTTGGAAGCCGGTCCATCTGGTTTGAATGTATATTAAGCTGAGGCGTACGGCCAGATAAGAAGCTAGAGGCACAAGGTCACATATTCAAACACCAAGCTTAGCCCTCACGTCTGATAAAACACACAACTTCATGGCTTCCTTCCTCTATTTAAACCAGATGTTTTGGCTTTGACCTGAACATCACAGCATTATGTTATTTGAATGGTAGCGGGACCATCAGATAAGTACATTCAGATATGTTGCTGGGGAGAGAGAGAGAGAGAGAGAGAGAGAGAGAGAGAGAGAGAGAGAGAGAGAGAGAGAGAGAGAGCACACAGTTGGTGCCAGGGGGGCTTGAAGTGGGCAGAGAACCAATGTGGAGATAAAACATAGATATTCCCACAATTTCAATTAACAGCATTTATGATAATCGGGCCAGGCAAAGCTTTCACGCAAAATTAATCTCTTCAGAGAGCACTCTTGTCGTCTTTCTTTTGATGTCGGTTGTCTGAGCAACTGCTCGCAAGTCCAATGTATGTGGGACTTGCGAGCAAGTGTCCCAATCTGATGTAAGGCATTACATAATTGTATTTATGCATATTGTGTCATAGAGTTGGTAAGGTAGACAGGTCATTCACTGCTATTAAGCAGATAAAGATAAATATGTATATGTACTATTCTGTATATACCACCCGTTCAGGTTCATACACTCTATCTGCCCCTAAAATATCTACTTTAAAAATGCATCAGTCTCAAAGGTACATTAAAGGTACTATAATCTACGTATGATCTAACATCATTGGATTAGTAAAAGCAATCTTGCCGTTGCATCGATTTCACCTTTCACCTGACAACGGTAAGAACAGAAAGAAGGTGTGAAGCATCATGTGAAATGATGCGTTTAAAAGGCATGCTACTGCAATTCTTGCAGGGGTGTAGTGTTACACCCTGACAGACAATCAGTGTCCTAAACCATCCTACACTTTTTAAACACTCATAAAGAAATGTCCATTCTCTTGCATTGAAGGTCTACCACCACATTACTTTAAAGTCGTAAAAGGAAATCCATGTTATCCCTGAAACGATATGATAATAAACAAGAAGCATAGAGTAGCCAATTATTAAGTGAATCGCAGCTAAAACGCTTGTTTAATTTGTCCTTCCCAGGCACCCGTAGACATTTGTTTCATTCCCCACAACGACCTGCGGTTGTGCGATCTGTACTGGACGGTGACACCGGTGGGCACTTTCTTTGCAGTCCGAAAGATGGAGCAGATAAACAATATTGAGGTTGGGCCATGCACCAACTCCAATTATCTGAAACCATTCAGGGTGCATTATAATCAGGTGAGTGCTTACTCGCTTTAACGTTCTGGACTGCGGACACATCACCATTCATTCCTATACAGCTAGCTGGCTACCCAATGCTAGCCCAACCCCCCATTAATTTACCATAGCTAGCTAGCCATCATTATGCGACCTTAAAGTCTTAATCTACACAAAACGACACTGTCTGTATTGAAGTGGCGTTAGTTCGACTTAGTCTGTGCACCGTGCATAGTAGTCGATGGTAGCTATTTCCGTCATTACTTAGCAAATGATGTTGCTAGCTATCTATCTTCCTTTCTAATTCAATCTTCTGTCGAGAGCATATACGAATAGCTAGCAAGCTGTCAAACAAGCTAGCTAGCTATCTTACTGAACTGTTAAGCTAGGTTGCCTTAACTCAAGGACCACATGCTTTGCATTATGCTAGAAAGGTACAAGGCACCCCTTAGCTGGTCATTTTGTGGCGAGATCTAAATTGACAGCCTGACGTTAATAATATCCTAAGTTGGATGGTGGTTGACTTCCTGTCACTGTCAGCTCTAAGGCCATGTGATGTCAGGCCCAGGGGTGTGTAAAACAGACAGGCTAGCTAAACAAGCATAGGAGTTTGCCGACGCTAGCAGTGTACAGCCGATGCGTTTTATTGGTACTCATGCCGGAACTGTGTTCTCTGCTCGCATGCTAATCAGATGACTCAGTTGTCGACTTATAGTAAAGAACCTCTGCTAATGATAGACTAACACATAGTGTGGGCGTCCGGTGTTTGCTCCTCTTAAAATACTGGTTGATTTCATTTAACGTCCTATATAAATTGGCTCCATAGTCTTGGAGAATAATGCCTCATAGCCATATGCTTTTGATCAGTTTGGCAAGGTACCTTCTACAAGGTTGTCAGACTATGGTTTCAAAGGGAAACTGGTTGTTACAAGAAGACAAACATTTTACTGTTACTATTGAAAATACCAAGGTCAACCATGAACAACGCCTCTCACCATCTTTACTCTTGAGTTTCTTTTGAGGTTTCTATGCAAGAGTTTCCTTTTTTCCTCCTGTGAACATGGCCAAGGGCAGGCTACTCTGTGCTATGGATAGAGAGCATATACTTAAAATGCTTGCTGTGACAATAGTTCTTCCTCATGAAGTTCTGACGTAGCCTACTTGATCAGTGCCTATTGGCTCTCACACCTAATACACCAGAGGAACCAACATTTGAGCTAAGTTGGTTTGTGTGCTCGCTCGGTCATGTGCCAGCAACCACTGTCTAACACGGGTGACGACTCCTGCATGTTGCGTTATCTTGTTGTTCTTTCAGCATGTTGTTTGTTTCTACATGTCGGGGTCATCGTGTTTCACTTGTATATGTCCACTGTTTGGCTCTAAAACTTAATAGGATTTATCATCCATCATAGAATTATCACTCAGTCTTTATACATTAATGACATTGCAGAGTAGTAGTCTAGTCAGGCTATTCCTTTGGAGGTGAAATGGTTTGTGTTGCATACAAATTATTTATTTGTGCTTTATTAACTTATAGTCATTGTCAAGCATAGAGCAGGGACAGCTCACTGTTTGTACGGGACTACAAGGACAAAAGAGAGGAGAGAGCCACATTTGGTGGTCTGAATTATTCATCAAAACTGTGAAAAAGCATCACAAGTGGCAATGGGGCTCATTTCTTTTTGTGGAAAAAAGGAACACAATAGCTCTGTTGTTACAGAAGCATCTGTTGTGGAAATGAAGAAAATACGTCCTTGTAGGCTAGGTTTGCTCCTCTCTGCCTGTGCTAATGTTCTGTGTGACCCCCCCTGTCCCCCCTGTCCCCCCCCCCGTCCTTGCTGCGTGAGCACTGCAGTGTTGTCTGTGCGGTGTTGTCACACATTCTGCTGCCGCCATGAGGGGCAGAAGGCACCCATCCCATCCAGGCAAGCAGCTTCACATATCTGCCTCGCGACAGACTAAAGCGAGTGAATGGTCGAGTTCTAGTCTTTGGAGCCAAACCAAACTTGCTCCGAGTCCCACATGGGGCTTGTGTGATCCAACCCGTGTAGACACACGGCCACTCGCGGAGCAGCGCTTGTAGTGCGGCACAGCGGATACGGTCATGCCCCTTGTGATGGCATGGAGGCTTATGGGTCCCCAGTGATTTTTTTTTTTTTTAAATCCCTGCTTGAGAAGTCTTTTCGGTAGCAGAAGCTGCTCCGCAGAACTGAGTCACAACGCACTACCACCCACTCTTGTCCCTATTGGCACTGCATGTGAGAAGCCCCCGCTGCACACACACACACACACACACAGACATGCACACACACACTGACACCTGTAGCCCACCATATACCTATTCTCATGTTCTCCATTTCCCTCTATTTGTTAGGGAGCCAGAAACTTCTTTTCCTCATGCCCAAATGCGGAACGAGGTTCGGGATGACTCTTTTTTTTTTTTTTTTTGCAACCCACCCCCGTTCCCCATAGAGATGAACTTGTGTGAAAAGATGTAGCGTTTCAGGATTTCCCAAATGTGTCGCAGTGAGGAAAACATTGCCAAGTTGAGCAGATGCTGGGATCTAAGATGACTTGAATGTCCCTGTCATAGGCCCACGTCCGGTGACTGCTCGGCTATTTCTGGTGGTTGGGGGGTCAGGACACATGCAGCCTAATTTGCTTCAAGTTTGCAATTTCCCTCGGCTGATGTGTCTGCTATTGTGCAAAAAGTCCTTGAAAATGTAGCCTCATTTCGTCAGAAAGCTCTGAGATAAACTTTATTGTAGGCCTATAAATGGTTAAATGTATCAAGACATTGATTCACATGTCATGAAAACTGTTAAGTTCAATGTTCTGAATATTTAAACATTAAATTCTGATGAGTGATATCAGGTTCTCCACTTTTGTTTCTCTCATCGTAATGGTTGGTTATGTTACTCAATAAAGAAGTCTCCTCATCCCCATGTCTTATAAATTCACCACGTTTGAGCATAGAATAGTCTAGAATCTATGCTTTTGTCAGCCCCATTATTTCTTCTCTGCTTTCGTTGTTGAACAAAGTGTTTAAGTGAAACGCATGTTATGAAATGACGCCCCATTATTTGAACGAGACCTATAATTTCCACTGTCAAGGAGTTTCTCTTTGGGATATTAATTGTGAATGTTAAGCAATATGATGCTTGACAAAGAGAAAACGCCTCAACAGCTTGACAGTAGAAGTCTTGAAGTCTTCCTTGGCTAAATGTAGGCTATATTCTTCCTGAACGTTATGCCAGTTGCAGAGTTGACTGAAATAGAAACACAGACTGCCATTCTGAGACTAGACACATGCTCTATTTCAAACACACATTTGGAGGCAGGTCCATGGCACTAAGCATAGGTGTGTCTTTTTGGACATCTTAACTAATGAATGAATTAGGAGAACCTGGTAGTTAAAGAAATGGGCCAAGAGCTCCGATAGTTAGGGAGTGTGAGTATGTGTTTCGCACATTGACAAGAACGTGTGTATAGGGCTTGTGGACAAAGGCAGTACACTTTGCATGGGGTGTAAGGGAAGAGCAGATGAAGACAGATTTCGGAGGGGGCAGACAAGGTATGCGCCGGGGTTAGGAGGCCATGGGAAAAAGCCCCCCCCCCCCCCCCCCCCCCCCCCCCCCCGGCCCACTCCCACCCTCCTGCAACCAGGCCCCACCGAGCAAGCTGTAAAGGACTCCCAAGGAAATGGGATTTCTTTGGCCGTAGGGAGGCAGATGTGGCGGGCGGAAGGGGCCAGGAGGCAACGGTGAATGGTCCAAGGCTCTGATGAGCAACATAAAGGTGCGAGCAGCCTGCCTGTGAGCGCTTCCCATGAACACTGAGCCCTCCCCCCCCCCCCCCACCCCCCACCGCCCTCCTATTCTTTCTCTCCCCTCGCAGTTAAAACAATGAGGGTAGGGGGTGAAGAGGAAGGGGGGTTGCGGTGTAGTGGAGAGCCTCGTCTCTAGTCCTGTTGTCCGGCCTATTGACCAAAGCTCTCAGTAGCCTGCCACAGAAAGTGAGCCTTGTTAAGTTGGTCCAAGGAGGTCCTCTTACGGACAGGTGGTCAGCGGGGATGGCAGTGACCTCTGACCCTGATGTGCTCGCGCTCGCCACTTATGTGACGCTCCTTGGGGGCCTTATCAGCTGAAGGCTTTTAGAAGTGTTGAATGCTGTTGTGTTGCCTGTTATTTAGGTGGTTGTTATACCATGTTAGTGCTTTATGTGGCATAGAAAGTGCTGAGAAATGGAAGTCCATTCATTATGTGTGTTTTGTCGTTCATCAGAAGGTACAAATCTCCAGGCAATTATCCATTTCACACTTTTTTTTGTGTTTTTTTTTACTGCTCTCCCACCAGTCTGTTCTTTAAAATGTGCATTTTGACCTCAGGCAGGTTCAACCAGCCAAGGAGCAGCCTTCTTTCGCACAAGTGCGCCAAAAATACACCTCCCCACACTTTCCCAGTGTGAGACGTTGCCTAGATGACTTGTCACTCACACCCTGATGTGACACGCGTGCATGCGACCGCGTCCTCCTCTGTATGCACGCAGGACGGGAGAGGCGGTGTAGGAACACATCGTTTGTTTCCCAGCTCTGTCTGTCAGTGGGGGGGGGGAACACACTTATGCACTCTCAGAAGCCTGTTTCATGAAGGCTTGCCTTCAGAAACGCATACATTTACTACCTTGAACACATTGTAAACACACATCCTTTCTAGGCGGATCCCTCCTCCGCCTGGAACAGCCCTGTGGAGCCGTAGTTCTGTCAAAGGACACTTTTTCTTTTTTTCTAGAACCACCGTTTGGGAACATTGTTTCACGTCCTGTGGATCACTTTCCTGCGAGATGTGATTGTTGTACTGGACAATGGTGCCAAAACCATAGAAAATACGTCATAAATCATGTACATGGCCTCAAACACAAAAAATACAGTTTCCCTCATTTTGCTTTTCACCTCTGCTGTCCTGTGTCAACGTTTCTGAAACACACAACCTAGTCCTAGCCCACATCCTAGTCCTAGCCTTCAACCTAGTCCTAGCCCACATCCTTTTTTCCCTGACAATGTTCGTCAGCTCGCTTCCCCGTGCTTCGAGCCGAATCCAGCGTTAAAAATGCTCAAACGTATCATATTGTTCTAAAGTCAAGAAAACGTGAGAAAAAAGTAGGTTTTCATCTCATCAAGCAGCTGTTCAATTGAGCCCACCCCTGCGGAGTGGGTAATTCAATGTGACCCTGGAGGGGCTGTAGGCTAGTTGGTGGTGAAGAGCTGGGATGCCGAGACTGCGGTCCCTGGAGGAGATCAGAGGCGGCCTCGCGGTGCAGCTCAACCCTGAGGCTACCACAGTAAAGGGGATATGGTGGGGCTGTTTTGACCGCTATACCTGAGAAGAGAGGTGCCGCGGGGATCGGCTTGAAGGGGGTGCAAGATGGGTGGTGTGTGTGTGTGTTGGGTCAGGGGGAGTGAGGGGGGGAGGGGGACGGATGGAAGACAAAGGAGAGACCACTGAAGACTCCCCTCTTGTTTCTCATCCCTTTCATCCTCTCCGTCTTCTGCAGTGTGTGTAGAGGGTGTTGGGGAAGGAAAGGTGGGGGGGGTAGGGGGACAGAAACGCCACAAAGACTTTCCAAGCTGTGTCTTGGCCCCAGCTTCCCTGACCCTAACCATTGCACTCATTCAAAGAAACACAGAATCCATTTCGTTGGGGGCAGAATCCGATGGGTGTAATGTCTATCTGTCTCCCGCGCACCTGGAAATGTTACATTTACATTTACATTTAGTCATTTAGCAGACGCTCTTATACAGAGCGACTTACAGTAAGTACAGGGACATTCCCCCCGAGGCAAGTAGGGTGAAGTGCCTTGCCCAAGGACACAACATCATTTGACCCGGCGGGGAATCGATCCGGTAACCTTCTGATTACTAGCCCAACTCCCTCACCGCTCAGCCATCTGACTCCAATGTTCTCAAATGTTCTCTCTCGTTATCCCCAAAACACCCGAGGATTCACAACTCACCGCCAAGGACCGGGTCAGAACTCTCTCCTCAATGACGGTTCGTGGCTCCTGAACTTCCCGCCACAGAGCAGGTGACCTATTTCAGACTGCCGCCATGCATACTTGGGAGCTTTCACCAGCCATTGAAAACAATCTGTTTAATTGTTTGCATTCAGTGACCCAGCGAGGTAATACTATGCCTAGGTGAATTGCTCGCCCAATTACCGCGGTGACATGGATTCTTTGTCCGTGCCTCTTGAAATGGCTGGTGGCAAGATTAGGATCAGGATTCAACCATAGGCTACCTCTGGTCGTGTAGCTTCATCGTCACCATGCCGACCAATGGCGAGGGGTGTCAGACGGCGGTGGAGAGCAGCAATGAAAGCGCTTGAATGGGGAAGTGAATGAACCCCCGGCTCAGGGCGTGTCTGTGTGTGTAAGACTCACAGCACGCGCCACACAGATCAGCGACGACTGCTGGAAGGCCGACTCGTCAGTCTCGGGATGGCAGATCACACAGTGGACTGAGCTCATTGTTGGTCGATGGTAATCTCTGGGCCCCGGTTCTTGTGTCAGGATCGCTGTGGTGATCCCTGAGCCCCTTGGGTTTGAGACGGTCTTATCAGGTCCTTAAAAAAACAACAATTATGCTTAGTAAGTCTGTAAGTAAAGTTTATTTGTACAGCACCTCTCGCAGATAAAAATAGCAAAGTGCTTCACAACAAAATGCAATATAACACAACTAAAGAATACAGGAACATTTTAAATAGAAAAACATGACAGACAACCGTAAAAAAAAACCTAGACTAACTAAAAGCCTGCTTGAATAGCACTCTTGGGTTGCTTTTTAAAAGCTTCAACAGAAGTTGCACACCGTATAAAGGGAGGCAAGGCATTCCACAACCTAGGGGCAACTGCTCGGAATGATCGATCCCTTCTAGTTTAAAAATGGGTACAGGGAACCACTAAAAGCTTCTGACTTAATTACCTCAAATTACGAGTGGGGGTATGAAGTTGTATTAAATCAGAAATGTAGGGAGGAACTTGCAGGCATTATGCCGTTTGTCCGTCCAGTCATGTTTCCCTTCCTAGATTGTGAGAAAAAAAGTGTGACGCTACTACTTACCTGTAAAACCTTGGACCCTTTTCAGAAAACAAAGAACTGGCGCACAACAGGAAGACAGGTCATTTAGAGGTGTACCGCACATCCTGTCTGGTGTTTTTCACTAGTTTTCCAACTTTGTCCTGGACACACTTTCACACAACGACAAAACAAGACAAGATCTCCCCCCCACACACACACACACTCGCTAATATGAATAGCTTAGCCAACGCATGAATGGTGTGAGGGGCGTTCGGCACGTGATGCACCCTCTGTTGCTCGCAAGGATGCCGGTGAGAAGGGAGACTTTAATCTCTGGGAAATTGAACAGCACATGGCGGGAATTAAAAGGCCGCCATTGTACAACAGCAGCATGACGGCCAATTTAATTTTTCAGCAGCTGCCGGGGTTGCTGTGTTAGAAGAAGGGGCGGGGTGGGGGGGGGGACAAGACGAACAAGACCCCCCCCCCCCCAATTCACCACACCAGCAATACACACATCCTTCAGTAGCCTACTTCACGAGAGGCTCTCTTCATTGCGCCCCAAAGCCGGAGGGACCACGTTCATTTCAAAGGTCCCGCGAGCTTCCTCTTTTCTCTCCCTGTAATCTCGATCTTAATCCATGTCGTGAGTGATTCTCAAGGGGGTCTTCTGGGGGGATATCCACTCTGCCCACACCAAGTAGCCTCCACTAATGACAGATTTGGTTGGGGGCGAGGGGGGGGCTCTCCAACCATTTGTGAGAACATGGTACCAGAGAAGGAGGAGTAACAGTGAGTATGTCCAAATGGTACTTATTGGAGTCCCATTTGGAGGAGGCATAGAGACTGAATGTCTTCCACAGAATATGAGGTCTTGATTTACACTGGCCAGTTTTGAAAATTCTGTATGTGAAACTAGGGAATGGAGAATGTTGCTGATGCAGGTTTGCCCACCATAACGTTTTGCAAATATGCCGGGAAAGTTTCAGATGAATCGGATGAATCCGATTCTATGAGATTTTCACATTTGCAGTACATACAAACATCCGGGGCAGGAAGCCATGGCCCATTTTCCCAGAACGTTATTGGCATGGATGGCCTTTGTTCTCCGTCTGCCTTTTAGCCTTGTGAGTACACCACTTTTGTTAAGAGGGCTTTGCTTTGGATGGCTAAAACACGCTCCCTCCCTGTATGTTCCAGACATAAGCATGAGCAAGCGACCCCATAGACTGTTGGTCTTGGAGCTAGCACAAGTCTTTTTCACGTTTGATCCGACTCCATTTGGCCTTTCAAAGAGCCTCATTGTGTCACCGATGCCTTGCTCTTTGATCCCCCCCTTCCCACCCCCAATCCCCCCTTCCTCCCACCCATGCCCCAAGCACCTTACACCACCTCCTGGGGGACAGCTAGGGCCGGCAGCAGAGGACCCCTTCTATAGCGCCTCTGGAAGATCGCCAGCTGCCCCCCAACAGAGAAGCGCTGACAGGACAGACGAAAGAGTCCGAAGGAAGTAGAGTGGCACGTGGCCAGTTCCAAAAGACTCTGCAGTCTGTACTTGTGCACTACTTGTACACTATTTGCAGTGTGTACTTGTGTACTGTCTGAAATGTGTGCTGTCTGTGTCTTGGCTTGGCTGATAGTCTAATCGTTGGGTTGGTGGGCAGTTCCTGATTTCAACCTCCTTTTTGCTAACCTCCTTTGTTCTGCTTTAATATTTCCTTACTGTAAAAAGTTAACTTTTTCATGACAATTGGGGATAGATTCCCAAAGACTACATTGTTAGCTTTTTGAGTTGAATTGATCTGGTATAGGGGTTAAACCTTAAACTTTTCTTCCAGGAATCCCAGAGACCAGAAGCAACATTGTGTAAAACCCCATATGAAAAATGAAATGCAAATAAAAGTCCCACTGGCCTAGCCTACTTGTCTTATCGTACCTGTAAATACTTGCTTGTGGTAGTAAAGAAATGTGTTGATCCCCTTTTAATATTACACTTTGGCAATTCCCACCCTGTGAACTGCTTGACGTCGCTTTGACAAACAATCTAGATTCAGCTTGGAATCATTCAGTTTGCAAAACAAAACTCAAAACTATGCTGATAACCACCAAGCCCCGCATTTGCACGCAAAGTGAATCAAACCAACACTTGAGTTGTGTTTTGTTGAGCTTGCTTCCATGGAAAAGTGAGAGAGGGGGTGTGGGTGACTTGACCAGACAAGAATGAACGCGAGCGTCATGTAAGGTACTCTTTCTGATTGTTGGCATGGCAAGCTATTGTTTCAGTAATTAGAACCCAAACTTCTAAACCTCAAGTCTACGCCACGCGCCGCCAGACTCTTCCAACATGCCCCATCCCCGCGGGGAGTGTGTTACCTTCATCACTTTTCCCTTCCATTTTTCACAGACTAAAGTGCAGGGTGTCATCTGTGGCCCTGGTTCTATGAAACAAATGTGCCCGTACAGCTAGTGGTCGTCATTGACTACTGATGGGTTTCCATAGTCACTTTTCTCTGTTCTGTATCCACCACTCATACCCCAGATACCTGATTAGGGGTGGGAATCTTTTCATACCTCACGATTCGATTCAAATCGATTCTTGGGGTTACGATTTGATAAAAATCGATTCTTGATTTTTAATCAAATTTCGATTCAATATATGCTTACATTTGATTCCAGTTTGCTGTTTAGTGTTAGTTGTTTCTATGTGTCTGTGATAGGCAGTAAAGTGTTGAAGACAAAAATCCTACAGTATCAAAACCTTGAAATGAATAGTTTTTCTTGCAGTTTAGTAAGTGAATCGCGATTCAAATGCAAATTTAAAAAATCCCCGACCCCTATACCTGATCCTATTTTTTATTGGACTCGTTCACATCACATTTCAATAAACTACAGTAGGAAGTTGAATACTACTCACAAATTTCTCAAAGTGCACAGTCTGCACACTTGTCAGACACTGATTGTGGTCTTTTACTTTTAAATTGCTTTGATTCATGATTAAATCTTCTGGGCTTGGCTAATGTCTTCAGGTGGGGGGAGGGCTGATGCAGATGTGGTCACTGAGGCCACATAGCCCAGTTTCAGTGTACCTTAAAGTTTTCCCCCCCCAGTTTGTGTATTATTTGACGGTCAGTCGGTTTTGTTTGTCTTCAGCCATTTGTTTGCTCTCTACGATGACCCTTTGACATGCCTCTTGGCGGCACTGAGCACAACTCCCGCCACACTTTGGAGCCAAAAGACGCAGACCAAATGACCTGAAAGCAAACATGACCCGTGTGGCCTCGCTGGCCGTGCTTTGGTTGCTCTGGCTATATGCAAACTCACTCTCCGTGCTCTAATTTTACACCTAGGCTTGGGGTTAATGACGCATAGAGGCCATTATGCTAGCTTCACTTCTTATTAACCAATCAAACCTTTTTATGCGGATGACCAGGACCTGTCTGGTCATGCTAATGTTGTTTTGCTCTAAAGTCGGAGATGCAGTTCGGACATTTGAAGGCTTCGTCGTTTGGCTCAATGAGCAGCTTGGTGATCCCTGTCTCTTGTCTTTGTCGGGAGTTTGATGCACATCGTGCTGTGATTACCTAATGACTAAACCATTCCAATCAACTAGCCTCACTGTCAGTTAGCTGTAATGCATGTAGGGGAATAGTGAAGCCATTTGCTTGATCGTTTTCTAAAGGAATGTTTTCCAGTCAATGTTAATGGTTCTTAAATGTTTTTACCTATATGGTGGCTTGAGGATAAGCTTACTACACAACAATCTAAAATAGATGTTAGTTGCGTAAAATTATGGTAAATTAGGGAACCTTTACTTATAGTAACATTTTAATGAAAAGATTATTTCATTTATGGTGTAAAAAGTACTTAATTTGCATCTGACCCATAGTACTAAGCAGCACTGTGAAATAGATGTTAGGTAAACAGTTGATAGCATGAACTGCGGCATTTATGATTTCAATCATTTAAAACTGAAAAGCTAAATCACACGGATTTAGTATAGTTGGAACAATTGTTATGTTTGGTAAATCTGGATTAATCCTTGTGGATTATTTTTTTTCAAACCTGCTTGACCGGTGAACTCATGCAAAATGTGATTTACTAAACTTGTCAGCTTGTGCGTACGCCATCCATACTATACTATACTCCATACTATACTTGGATTTAAACAAATAGTCAAATCTTCTGTAAATTGTACCAGATTACAAATAATAATTCTGATTGATTTACTAATGGCAGGTGAAGTGATAGTGATCAGAAATCTACAGTAATTCTGTGGGCCCACCCTGTGCCACAGTGTCATCCTGATCTAAATTAGCACAAAAGGCATAAATTATTACTAAAGCATCTCCTCTCACCATCAGTTCATCATGTGTGAGTAGTGCACAGTAGCCCTGGGGTAAAGTGCGGGGGTAAGGGTCTTTTACGTCTTGTAAAATCTTGTGGATGTGACAGAGAAAGGTTCACTTTACTTTGAATGTCGACTTGGAGATGATTTAGCATTTAACCTTCAAGCAGTATACCATGAATTGTAGAGCAATACAAACCTGACATGGTAATGACTTGAGGAAAAGATCTGCTCAATTCTGATCCATCTGGGACTCAAGTACTTTGCAATCTTGGATGTTTTGAATTGTATTATTAGGTTAGCTTTCCTGAAGTAAAATGTCTTTGTACTTAATGGGTCACACCAAAATCCGGTTCTTACTAACTTGTAGCCAGCCCCAATATAAAATAAATACATTTTACTCATCTAAGATTTGTTTGTGTTTCATTTTCTTTGACAGAACGGGACAAAGAAATCATGGGACTTCATGCGGACCCATGACAGGTAAGAACTCAAATACATTCTGTTAATATCAACTTGAACCATCCCATCTTATGTGTGAAATGGTCACAACTGACCTCATCACCCAGTATGAATAGAATGTAGCTCCCTCCAGAGTTAAGCACGAGGTCTTGGTTTATTTTGGGGTTTTAATTTGGGGTTTTATTTTTACTTCACGATAGGATCAACCCGTGAGAACTGGGCGTACACAGAGAAAAACAAAAGACACAGAAATAAGAAGCTACACGCTAGCCAATACAAGCTATGCACTTAAATACATCACAAAACACATTCAAAGAAACATACCTCGTAGGCTGCCTTCCACTTAAGAGGGGCTAATTTCAATACTCAATCTATATCTTCTTATTATATTCTTCTTGTAATTTGATTAATCCACCTAACTTGAGAGCTCTTGCCATGACACTTTTAGAGCTACGCTTGCAGGTTTTGTGCCCTTTTAATTGCGTGCGAAAAAGATCGCTACTAATGAGTTCTGCCTCTAGGAACTCCCATTATAGGTAGGAACCAAAATATTGGAAGCAATTACTTTAAATGTGCGGCAGTTACATGAGTTCAGCAAAATGATGATGTCAGGTTTTTCGGCCTGGCTGCTATCAAATACTCTCTCCCTTTTTGAAGATATCCACCAAAAATGGTCAGAAGAACTCAGGAAAACTTTGTTTGTTGTGACTGCTTTATTTATCGTATGCAGCCGACTTTGTTGTGTCCTATGATTAAATGTATGTATTTATTTATAGGTTGAATTAGTGGATGATTGGCAGCACACGGGGACGGTGTAAGAGAAATATTACACCTTTGTGTAAAAGCTCATCGTTTACTTCCTACCTGTCGTTAAGGGAGTGGTAACATTGTGCCCTTGGGTACGTTTTGGGTCATTTGAAACCTCTTTTCCTCCTTCCTCAACCGCTAATATAGGTAATTTATTTGACTGGGAAAGGATGGTGTGACAAAGAAAAGAAAAAGAAAAAAAACAAGTCCTCCCTGCCAAAACAAACTCTCAAGGAAACCTCAAATCATCCATTTGAGACCATTCGAACTCCCAAGTTTCCTCCAAGTGACTCTCGAGACGTTTTGTACCACAGATGATACGAGGAACTTTGCGTCTTAATTAGAATTCAAGGTTTAGCTTCATCTTAAGGACTTGGTTCCCATAATGATGCTTTTGTTAAAGGGCGTGTGTACACATGTAGCCCTCAGCGGAACATTTTTATGGGGAACAGTGTATGGGATTCTTACTCAAAGTGCCTTGCAATTAGGGATGTTATATCAAGTTTGAAGATCTCGGGTGCAGCTTTCAAAGATCCTCTTTGTTTGAAAATAAGAGTTTGAGCTGTCGTCTAGGGAATGGAGAATAGTCGGATGGTCAAATGGAGGTGCACATCATTTGTTTCATACATGTAATCTTGTATAATATTGCCTCCCTTGGTATTATGTAACAAGAATATACCGGTGCATGTAATAGGGATATATCACTGCACTCATAAACTATTAGAATATGCCTCAACGAGCATTTGCTTGAAGTGGTCTAATGTTAATAATGTGACGGCCTCCCCATCCCATATGGTATATGTGTACAGTACACCCAGCAACTTGCCTTTTTCTGGAATGAATGGAAAAGATAAGCACTATTTAATCACATGGTTTGTATCTGCCAGCCATAGAGACACATTCTGGTTCTAAGAACGATTGCTCTGGCATGCAGCCCTTCAATTGGCTGTACAATGGACTTAATCATGACAAACATTTTAGGCCTAAACTATCACAATTGTTAAATTGTATAGTCTACAGCTGTACCCTTTTCATTGGTGCATGCATACCTCTTATCATAAACATGAGGCCTTGTAAGTATCGAGTCCAGCAAGTTTGCATTGCACAAATGTGCCAACTGAAATGCGCGTGACCCTGCATTTACAGGCTCTACAGTGGCAGTGTTATGTTAGCGCATGTGTTTAATGGAGTGCTGGCGAAAGAGCATGTGTTTATTGCTGTGAGTGTTTGTGTGTGCGCGTGTGTGTGTGTTTTAAATGGGTTGGGGGGGGGGGGGGGGGGGGGGGGGGGGGGGGGGTTGAAAGGTAAAGCTATTAAAAGCAGCATCTGTTAAGGTCATTAGTGGTACCAGGGCAGTCCTGCTGCGGTCCCCCTTTGTGACGCTCTGTCCTCTCTCTCACCATGGGTCTCTGGGAAGGAGAGGAGGAGAGGGCCACTGAGAGTAGTAGGTGTCGGTTGGGAGGGTAACTGGGGGGAGCAGAGGTAGTGCAGCATTGTGGAGAATGTACTTTGGTCCCGCTGCTATAGACAAACAGTCAAGCCGCATCTCATTGTGTTCACAAGGGTTTTTCTTCCGCACATAGTGTATACAGCAGGCTGTATTGATTGAATCAGATATCAATATGGATACGTCCATGTCAAGGGTGCTTTTTCTGGTGACATAGCCTTTACTCAGGAAGTAGGTCTAATCACTTATCAATCTGGCTGGCTGTTTGGATTTCTTTAATCACATCTCAACATAGGTAAAACAAATTCCTCCTCATAAATCAAACAAGTAACATACCGCTTATCCTATCCTTGTATCACCAAAAGTATGAAACGTACTTAACAAGCTCCATTCATTGCACCTACTGTGGAAAACTGGTGCTGGCACGCAGGCTGTAGCTGCATCCATCCCCTGCTGGATGACCGGAAGCCCCGTGGAGAGAGGTCTTCAAGCTTAACGGCGCGTGAAACGTCCAGAGCGCCCGTTTAGCCGCTCTTCGGTTTAACCATTAGCGCTAGGTTTTTGGGGATGTTTTTTTTTTTTTTTTTTGAGAGGGAAGTGAGGGAATTGGTATGGAACAACGGTACAAGCCCGGGCCTGCCTCAAGGGAGACGCTTCCAGGCCACAGGCTGCTTTGTCCCACTTGGACCCTGCACTGGTCTGGGCTGTGCCTGCACTGGTCAAACTGGTCTGGCACTAGATAATCAGTCTCCTCTTCACAGTACTATGTCTTTCACTGTTTGAGTTTGTGGAAGATTCTGGGCTTGGATAATGTTTAGGTGTACCTAGGCTAATTCTTTTCTCATCATCAATTCTACAGAGTGTAGTCCCAAATCATGTTTGGTGATAAAAACAAATTCAAACAGTGTATGTTTCAAAAGTCAGTATCGGACATGGACTGTGTAATGGTCAATACAGTTTTCCATCGCTTTCAATTGTCACTGAACCACATTGAGACCAGATTGTCATGTGAACCCGCCACCCATTTCAAAGACATTCGTGCTTTTATTTGAGTAGTCCAGCCGCACAACAGCAAAAGCTATGGGAATGTGCAAGAAGGTTGCCGAATGCGCTGGAAGACCATCAGCGTAGCAAGTGACTTTGCTAAATTCTTATTTTTTGGGTTGCTATACGCTACAAATCAACACGATGAGGGTATAACCGACTTCCTCTTCCTGACAAATAAGGAAGGGAGGTGTGGAGAAGGGATGGAGTGTTGATAACTGGCGGGGGGGTTTCCATAGATGGCCAATCCCAGATAAATGCCCTGAAATGGAACGGGGACTTTTTAATCAGGGGCTGAAATGCCACCAAGGAGTAATGATGTCTGAAGATAAAAGATGAGGTTGTTTGTGTGTGTGTCATTGTTTTACCTTGCAAGACAAGACTGCGTCATCACCAAGTGCACGCAGTATGTTCATGCACGTGTCAATATTGATGATTCATACGAGTCGCCTGTGGTGCCTGTGTGCTGTCGGAGTGGACCGGGCTTGACTGGAATCTCCTGCTGGTCTCTCTCTTGCCATGGGAAAGACTGGGCCGGGCTTCCTGCCTACAGACACATCCGCTTTCCCAACACAGACGTCTCCACCGGCAACAAAGCAATCACACAGTGGCAAACCGTCAACATATAGCAATCCCTCCCTTTCTCACACACGTGCGCGCCCACACTCTCATGTACTGAAACATTTACCGATACGATACTGAACCCAATAGTTGAAATACCATCAAATACTCAAGGGGTAGACAGTCTGGTAGCTAGTCCTGCTCAATGGGCTTTTGAGTGACCCTGTTCTCATTGACCCACCTGTTTTGAGGCTTGTGACATTATTGCAAAGGGAATCTTTACCCTATTGTGAATGATTGTGTCTTACAAAAAAATGGTGACCATGACATATGGCTGCAACTGTCTGACAGTGACCCCTTATTTCTCTCTTCCGTTGAGTAATAATGAATGAATTCATGTCTACCCCACAACTCTCTCTCTCTTTCCCCCTCTTTCTCCTTCTCTCTCCCCAGTGTGTCAGTGCTGATCTTCAACACCACCTCGCACTGCTTCGTACTGGTCAAGCAGTTTCGCCCTGGTAAGATCTCCTCGCTCCCTCTCCACACTCAGTAACGTCATTCGCTTTGTGAGGCCAATCCATATACGTGGGATCTGTAAAAAGAACAAATATTTAAAAAGATCTACCACTCCAAATGTACTTTCCCCTTGAATGGTAGCTCTGTGAGAATCATATCCCAGATCAGTTCTATAATGTACTCTTTATCCCCAATACAAGGTCTGTCCAAGAGAAACGGCTAACTTCATTGCCAGCACCTGTGCATTTGATCTCATTGAATTTCACTCGAGCATGCCCGCTGCAACAATATGCCCCCTGCCACGCGGCGAACGATTTGCCTGGCATTTGCTGAAGCATATCTGAGGAGGAGAAATTACTCTCTCTTCCTGTTTCTTACCCTTAGGGGTTTCGAAGACATTAGCCGTCTCGAGGAATGCCTCTTATCCAGTTAGTTGGAAGTTATCCAACCAACCCATCGCGAGGCCTGATGAGATTCTTCATTGCGAAATCATCTCATGCACACACACCAGCATAATTCTGTACAATGTACGCATAAACAAATCTGCAAAAACAAGTAGGCATACAAAGTTAATTAGGTCCTTGTTTATTTGACTCCCTCTTAGAAACAATGCTGCCTCGTTGTAGACTGCAGGTGCCCTCAACACAACTCTGACTAACCTCTTTTGTTAGCCGCAATGTCGCGAGGGACAGTGCGACACTGCAGTGCGCAGTACAGAAATTGCTAGAAGGCCATCCATTGAAAGTGACTTCCCCCCCCCCCCCGCACTTCTCTCTCTTCAAAAGAAACAATGCATCAGAAGGGGCTAGCGCTGACCCTAAGGTATTGTGCTTTGTTCAAAGCACTCGCTGGCACACAATCAAAGTCCGCTTCATTTCTAACAGGCCCGTCACCTTATTTTATTACTGTTTCTAGATATCAAATGCAGCAGCAAACGCCTTTGAAAACAGTGAGAGACACGGGGTTCTTAATACCCCAAGTCATCTCCAGTGACAGATTGTGTGATTGTTGCGCCTCCAACGGATCCGCAACTTTTCTCGCCTTGGATTGAGAGCACACTCTATGTCCCTTCCCCCCCATTTCAATCTGTCACTCACAACTTCTCCCTCCTCTCGTTCGCCTTCTCCCCCCCTTCCTTGCTCTCTCCCTCCCTTGCCCTCTCCCCATTCCCTGCGCCCCTCTTCCCCATCCCCTCCAACAATGGCCAGCGGTGTACATGTGCGAGTGGGAGCGGACCAAGCCCCAGCCCCCAGAGCCGGCCGAGGAGGGGGCCGCCGCCGAGGGGGCCACCTCCGCGCCGCAGGCCGACACCCCGGGTGGAGCCGCCCAGGAAGGGGAGACCCCCGGCCAGCCCCCGGCCTCAGCGGGGGTGACCTACGAGCTGTGCGCGGGGCTGGTGGACAAGCCCAACCTGTCCCTGGAGGAGATCGCCCGGCAGGAAGTGCTGGAGGAGTGCGGCTACGACGTGCCAGTCACCAAACTGAGAAGGATCACCTCCTATAGGT
Organism: Hypomesus transpacificus; assembly: GCF_021917145.1. NCBI lineage: Eukaryota > Metazoa > Chordata > Actinopteri > Osmeriformes > Osmeridae > Hypomesus > Hypomesus transpacificus. The sequence goes on along the minus strand of NC_061065.1, from coordinate 13,705,895 downwards.
ATGCAAACAAAACCGGGAAGGAAACGGATGGGAACATCAGATTTACCAACACTGAGATTCAAATCTGGAGGACTAACAGCAGGTGCACACAAGCCATCGTATTGAAACCCACCCCATATCCGATAAATAGTTGATTGACCAGATTCTGGTTAGAGGGAAATCTGTTTTGAATGGGAGAATGGCCAGACCCATCTGCCAGAGCAAATAAACCATGAGGTGGCAGATTGGTCTGGTTCCCAGGCTAGAGTAATAGTGCTTCATTGTCCTCTTATCAGCCCTAAAGCTGTAGAGAAAGAGGCCTGCAAGTCACAAAGCCCTCTGACACCTGCCGGGCTGTGTGGATCTGAGGAAAAACCTCCACTGACACAGACCCACACACCGCACTAAAACATTTACATTTATACACTGCCAAATCTAGTGGAAATACTATCAAATATTCAAGCATAGACACGTAGCACACCCACACACATCACACCCAGCTGCCACTCTGTCTTCACATGCCCACTGTATTCTGCCGACCTCACGCCACCTGTCTATCAACCGCTGCTTGATGTCTGGGATAAACATAGTGGCAGGACTAAGTGCACCCTTTACAAATCAGGTCCAATCCTCCCAAAACTAGCTGTGCAAGATCGACAATGCTTTGACCCAAAAGGACCCCATTCCCCCCCAGCTGTCCTTTACCCTGGAACACCTCCTTTCGAAACACCTCCTTTTGAAACACCCTCCTTTCGAAACACCTCCTTTTGAAACACCCTCCTTTTGAAACACCCTCCTTTTGAAATCACATTGAGACGAGTCTAAACGCTATACCCTGTTGATTTTAGTGCAGGCAGGGCCTTTTTAGTTCACACAGGCGCAAGGGTCCTTCAGGTGAGGATCTGTGCCGTCAATGAGAAACAGCCTCTCATATAATGCACTCCCACTTTTACAGCTCTCTGAAAGTCTAACGTGATTTACATTGACATTACATGTTATTCATTTAGCAGACACTTTCATCTAAAGCAATGCACAAATTGCTCGTGTACTGTAGGAAGTACAGTAGAAGTGCATAGTATTTTGGTGGTCATGATGAAGGGCAAGGAATTGATCGTTTGCGTGGGAAATTGTCAGCATTTTCCTGCTTGCTCGTAACCACAAGGACTTCCTTGATGGCGTGTTGCAGGCACAGCAGTAGCTTAGCAACAGGTCATCGGCAAAGGTGTTCTTTTACACATTTTCTTCCATTCCTACAGGTAATGAATGTTTTGATTATTTCGCTTTTGTGTTTTTACTGCAACGATTGTTTTGTTTGCAGAAGCACACACGGTGAAATAGTGTCAATGTTCCTCCTCATTTTAACATTGATATTAATGACAGAAACCACACAAGTTTTTTGTCTGTGTTTGTAATAAATGATAAACGCATGGAGAGTGCATGCATGTATATGATCTGCAGAGTATCCAAGAAATGTAATAAATAACCATACACATCATTCATTACAAAACAAATTATCTTTGGTCACAGAAAAACGTTTGTTTTTAAGTTAGTAAAAATGGAAGAAACATTGCATTTAAAGAAATCCATTCAAAGTGTCTTACAATAAACTGGCATACTAAAGAAATAATCAACACATTATGACTTTTTTTCCCTGAAGAACCAAGAAATATATTTCCTCCAAAGAGGGTTAATGATGGCTGTGCATCTAGAATATGCTAGTTATGAAGAATAACAAAGTGGACAAATATCACATAACAATAATCATCACAACATCCAGTAGCCAAGACACTGACATTCTCCTCCAAATATGCTTCCGAATGGACTCGGCACCTCCGCCAGCCAAGTCGATGATGTGTCTATCCATGTTGTTGTGTGTGGGCTGCTCCCATTAAAGGATCATCTTAACCCACATGACCCCTATGAGAGGTGAGCCCAGTGGAAGTATTGCGAGTGATGAAACGCCTGTATCTCTGCTAAAATGCAAGCATCTATGGGCCTCGTTCGTTTCCAGGACACATTACTCAGGCCCTGATATTAGGGCTCTGTGCTGTCAGCGGATGTGTGGCCCCCTCAGGGGCGGCAGAACGCTGTCTGGGGGTTTTTCTGGGAACACATTCAGAGTCTGTCTTTGCGTTTTGAAATAAATCAAGCAATGTGCTGAATATGGGTGTAATTGGAATAGAACCCAGTTATGCCTAAACAAGGAGAGGGTACTATACTGTCCATGACTATGTTGAACCTCCTTGAGAAAACTGTTTAGCGATGGGGTACGTCTCATTGTGTTGACAGTGAAAACGGGTAGGTATCCAATTCTACACTGTATTATTCCAAGCCTCAATAACCTAAACAGATGTAATTTAACCAAGATTGCTTCAGCAAATAATAGTACCCCCTAAAGGGAATGTACGTGTGATCCTGTTGTGGTGGATAGCCCCCATGAGGACCCCCATGACAAATACCCCCCCACCACACTCCCCCTAGATCTCCCTCATGCTCAGTGTGTGGTGGCTGTGTCAAAACACCATCCACAGGTAGCTAGACTAACCACACAAACGCACACACACTAAATGAATGTACTATTTAAAATGTATTTGACTTTCTGAATGCCATAAAACAAGTGATTTCAGCATTTAAATGACTCGACATTTCGATGATATTTGGAGCATTTCAGTGATGATGCCAGCTGACTAATGCAGAAGTACGATTCGATCACAATGGCCCGTAACAGTGGGCCGTAGCGGGTTTTTTTGGTGACAGAATGGCAGTCATTGATCGTGGACCCTCCCCCACCCCCCCTGTGTGCCCCCCCATTCGCAGGTCGGGCGTCGGCGTGACGGGAGCCAAGCAGACCATGTTCTACGCCGAGGTGTCGGACGACAACCGCGTGGGCGAGGGCGGAGGCGAGCCGCAGGAGGGCGAGCTGATCGAGGTGGTGACGGTGCCTCTGCACGAGGCCATGACTTTTGCGTATGACGAGAGCGTCCCCAAGACCATGGGCGTCGTCTTTAGCTTCATCTGGTTCCACAACAACATGTCGCCCAAGTACAAAATCTCCACCAACGTTTAACCAACATTTCACTGTCCGACCACTCACCTCCCCCCATAAGCAACATCCCCTGACCCTTAGCCTCCCACCAGACCTGGGTTGAAATAGTATTCAGCATTATATTATCGTGCAATATTCTTTTCAGGTGTGCTTGATTTGGCCTACCCATGTCCCTTGGCTGGGCAGAGTTAGGTCTTTTGGGGTGTATTACATGAATTCCGTTGTGGCCATTGTGCCAGGAAAGCTAAATCCAGAGGTTCTTGCATGAATGAATTCAATACTATTTCGACCCATATCTTCCCTCAGTTTCCCTTCCCTCATTGCCTTTGCTGGCTTGACAAAGGTCATTTTGTCGCGTTACCAACAGTGTTCTTTTTGGGCTTGTCCCATTCCTCCTCTTTTATGTGTGGTCTTATAGTAACTACTTTCCTCTATACATTTGCCATATGCTGATGAACAGCAGAACTTATTTTACAATTCTTAATTTTATAAAAAAAACTCTAAAAAAAAAACGGATTCCCTTCTTACAATTAAGTCACTCTCCCAATGGGTACGATCTCACAAAGATGGCTACTTAATAACAGCTTGATTTGGCTCCATTTGTCTGCCATGAAATAGTCCATGATCCAGGAATGCAAAAACGTTGCTTCGTCAAAGCAGGGCTTACTTAATGATTGCCAATGATGAGTTCAGGTCAGTTAAACATGTCTCGGCCACTTCCTCTATGATCCACAGCCTTGCAGCAATACCTAGCATAACTCGGCGGCCACCTCACTGGTTTGATCATGTTTTAATGCCCCAAGAACAGTTGTTGGTAGAACCAGAGGTTACACCCTTCTGCAGGAATATCACCTACCTCGTCCCTTGTAGCGCAATACATCTCTACATGACCCAGGAGGATTCACAATGGGGATCACAATGTGTCAGGAACTTTAGTCAATGCTACTTTGGAAGATTTCCAAAACAGATATTTCACTGCATCCTCAAGTAGTTTATGATCTTTATATGAAGTCAATCCAGACTCTACAGTTTGAATCTGCATCTCAAGGCTCCTGGAATGTCCCGATTTCTAATATCACATCCGACAATTATTCCGATGATTAAGGTGAAATGTAGATTGACAACCTAGATTTACAACCGAAGGTGTCAGCACTCGTAGGAATTCTGAGAAATTGCACATACGGGCTCCTGTGCCAAACAGAATTCTGCAGAATGCTGAATATTTGAATGGCTGTGTAACTGAAGAACTACCCAACAGATATGTGTAATATTTTGTTTGTGGCGGGGTATTTACTGTGTGAGTCAACATGCCAAAGGGCATTGATTGTGACATGGCTATTATTACTGATATTCCTGACGACCAGATTTTGGAAGTGCTGGAGCTGTTTGTTGTAACTGAACCATTAAAAGTGAGAGAAGGCACTGTGACAAGGTCACAACCCCTGCTTCATATCATGTCTTAAAACATCTCCTTCCCTCTCCTTATGAAGAAGGCAAGCCCCTATAGGTTGGCAGAACAAGAAGAAGTGAATTTGTTTTGGGAAACTAAAAACCTTGCTTGTGTAATATCTGGGGAATTTCTGAATCCACGTGGCCTAGCTTCCTGAAACAGCACACAGAGCCCCTAGTGCTGGTTGAGAATTCCCTTCTCGTTTTTTTCCCCACTTGAGCCGGATAAAGGTGTAGAGTTTTGTTGATACCAGCACTGTCTCCCTGGTTAGGATGGGCATAGCTCTTAAACTGCGACATGTTGAGATTTATTTTCCCCCCATCAAGTAAAGCCTTTCCTTTGGCTATTAATGCTATATTAAGAGTAAATGGAGATAAATGCTTGCTTATGCTCCATGATGTCAAGCTCAATTAAGTCCTCCCGAAACTTTTCATTGAGCCTGGATAGAAGAGCCATAATCTATCTATGTATGCACATATTTATTATTTTGAGTATGCTGCATTCAGAAGTAGGCCAATACAAGGCCTAAAGGTCCTTTTTTTTTTTTATCAAGCATTACATTTGAAATCAATGTAATAAAATACATAATTGCGATACATATATATAGATTTTTTGTTAAATGATCTGTACACTGTATAATGGCTTAAACTAACAAAATAACCCATCTATAATAGGTATTGGAATAAGTGTTCGATAGTTTGGGGCAGAGGAAGTTCACAAAAGCACTTGATAACATCTCAGGTCCAAACGTTTTTTCCTCCTTGATTAGGTGTAATTCAGGAATTAATCCCACATATCTTAAAATTCACAATACAACATTACTGACTGACCATTTATGCGAGTTCATCTCTTTTCTGTGTACTGTATGTCATGACAATATAATTTCTTAATGACCAAAACATGATGAAAAAGGCAGGTTGCAACAAACAGAATGCATCACTGAACACTCCTATTTTTAGCTTATTGCTTATAATTACTATTAGACAATGTATTAACCGGACTGTTTCATTAACCACAAACAAGTGTGTTGCAAACTATCGTAAGTGAATTTATTAACTAATATGCAAAGCTTTAATAACCTTTGGATCGAATAATCTGTATTGATAAATAGCCCGCCCGACATAAATGTTATAATTGGTCACCTCTATTCCTCAGAGATCTATAAATAATACATGACAGGACGCAGATGGGGTTTCACTACTTGAGCAAAGTTTGATTAAATATATATTCTCTGTGTATTTGGAGCCTGAAACATCTCATGCCAGGCATACACCACAATATTGTCAACATTTCATAATCCTGTATTTAATTAGCTTTTGTCATTTTGGCTATAGATATTAAACTATTACAATGCCGTGGTCCAGAAAGAAACTATTAATCTGAAGTTTTCCTACTCAAACTGTAGATGAGACCAAATCTCTGCATTCTTTTAGGACTATTGCATATGTAAATGTTATCCAATGAGCACCGAGTTCTCCTTGGAGTCTCTCTCCCTCCTTTTCAAATCATTCATTAATCAAATAGGATTGCATGGTTTTGACCTGATGGCTTAAAGTTTTTAAACTTATATCCTTAAAAAAACTAAGGACCCATGCTATGATGCTAATTCAGTGTTAAGTCTCCTTGTAGTCTTTTGATAAACATAATCTTGACATAAACCCTTATTGAGGCAGAAAGCTGCCTTTGTTAGGGATTCAGTCCAACATTTATTTTCTTTAATTGAATCAACACATTGATCATGAAGCATAAAGATGGGGTTTCGTTTTTAAAGGTATAAACACTTATCAGGGAACTATTAGCATCTTAACCATAATTTTTCCATAAACCTAAACCCTGAAAACCCCACTCTTAACCAGATGTGTCCTCTGCCTTTGTTCCTGCGACAATCTTTTATTTGATGTATGTCTGCCAAAATTTAATCCAGAAAAACAAGGATTTTTGAGGGTAGGTTTACTGACAGTCCATATCCCTGCTGCGACAATTGTTCAATTAAGAACTCCACCGAGTGCTGTTCCGTTGGTGCTCACCTGTTTTACCTATGACAAGGTTGGTATTAATAGTGATATCAATGTTTCTACAGACCAATAGCCCAAGTTTACATGGCAGTACATTGGTACGCAATGATGTCACAAGGTGTCAAATCCTTCCATAGACCCAGCAAATAAGCCATGCTGTAAAAAGCCACAATCTCAAACTTTTATCGGTCAAAAGCAAGCCGATTGAAAGTCCAGCATTGTGCCATTAACTCAAATCTGTAAGCCATCCTGTCTTTTTGCGAAGACTGCAAAATGCTGAGGCAGGCTTGCTGTGTCATTCTTGCCTATGCTGGATACTACCGTAACACCATGCGACATTTCTACCTCCATTACTTGGGCGAGTCGGCAGAGATAAATCACCTCACCTTGGAGCATACAGTACAGCAGGTAGTCCTTGGTACAACACCAACATTTGCGTGCTTTGGCTCAACCTTTTGAGGACAAACATATCAAATTTCCAACTAAATATCGGAAATAGCAGACATGTCCGTTTTTGGTGTAGTTCTCTTGTCGATAAAATACACTATACTTCTCCCTGTCTATATGTGATGCATACCACTTTTTGTACTATGTGTACTCTCTGTATTGAAATAGTTGCCACTACAACTGTGTGGGATTTTTTAATTTTACAAGGGTAGGTTTCTGAGAGTATGGATGGTAGGTTAATGAACAGTTTTTAACAGTACATAAACAGTTTAAAATGCTGCTTGCACAGTTTTGAAAAATGTGTATTTTCAATGATGATAAAGAAGTCGGTCATGAAAATAGCAGTTGCTTCTATGTTTTTAAGAAAGGGTTTTAAATTGTATGAAACCTGATAGATTTTTGTTTCTGTTCAAGTCTTATTGCGAAGCAACTTTTTCACTTGTGATTTTTATGTGTGTTACACTGAATATGTGTTACTTTGAAAGAGTTATCTGAGAAATAAGCATTGAGGTGTCAGAATTGTTTCTGCTTAGTTTGAAGTGAATATTCATTGTGGTCAGTGTTGTTAAGTAATACTTAAGTTTATATTTTTTAACTTGTTTCAAATATTATTTTCAATATTTCACAATTTGTAAACATTATGGCACTTGGTGCAAATATATATATTTAAATAGGACATTTTGCATGTGCACTAACTGTTTCATTGAACTGCATTATGTGTAAATAAATGAGGTTTGATGCCTGAAATCACCCCTTTGTCTTAATTCCTCTGATTGCTCTTACTAATGGGACTTGAGGATTAAAGTGGCCTGCCGTAATATATATTTTTTTTTTAAACATATTTTAACTATAATCATCTTTGGAGGTGGACTCAAAGGCTTTGGTAGGTTGCTTTGTGAACAAATGCGATGCTTGTCTTTTGCCCATTTTGTCTATACATTGACCGGGAATTGCAATTGCACATTGGGTTTATTAAATATTTCCACTACAATATATACACAATAGG